>NC_064283.1:55070341-55431419 GCF_019186545.1 Solanum stenotomum
TACTAATAACCGACATAAAACCACATGAGCTAAATGTGGAGTCCGATGTATACGCCCCATCGAGAGGACCCAATATACCCTGCCAGAGGTATAGAGGCATGCTGGCATGATCACTAAACTGATGTTGCCCACAGAGGGGACTTACACCTACGTGGCTCGTAGTTCTGGGACTATATGGGTACGCTGAAACCCTAGTCCAACTCGGTATTATGCTACTCCCAATGAATTCAGTAGTTAACTGGTTATGACTGAATTTCTGTAAATACTGGAAAGCTCGAACTGAACATGCAAACTGAGAATGTAACAATTAATCTGATAATGATGCATTCATAAATTGAGGCTTGTATAACTGAATACTGAAATATCTGACCTAGCATGTGTAATTCAAGAACTAAAGAAATACATAGCTAGGGTTCTGAAATTCATGCGATAAACTGAGCAATAACATGATAATCTGATTTGGAACATTTAAATAACTAACTCATGATGATTTGTTCAAATTCTAGAAACCCTAGGTCTGTTCATAATCATGGAATCAAGAATCTGACTGAATTCTAGGGACCTAATGGGCGAAAGGAACCCACTAGTGAAATCCCACATACCTGGTGACGAATTCCACGGAGAAATCTTTCGATTTCGGGGCTGGAACTGAAGGAACCTTGTTGCGTTTTTGAACTAGGGTTCTTGACCTTTTTCTCCTCTCTTGCTTCTAATTTTCTAAGTTTTGATTAATGATTTTGACTAAGGTAAGTTCTAGTTATGTTTCTAGGCTTAAACTAATTAAAACCTCATGATTTAGGGTCTAAACGATGTATCTTAGGGGTTAAACGAAATAGGAAAAAACCAAAGGACCCCTTAATTAACTGCTGTCGGAGTGACCTACGGATTGGAACTACGGGCCGTAGGTCAATCTACGGTCCGTAGATTGCGTCCGTAAGTCAAGCCTGCTCGACAGGCCTTCACTAAAACGAGCATAACATTTTACTCGGAGGTCGGAATTTAGGAAACTCGGTGGCGTTGGAAATATAATTCAATTATCTATCTAACCATAGGTTATGGGACACATAATTCATTTTGTGATAAAAGTTATGACCATCTGAAGTTGACCTATCAGAATTTTCAGCTAACTGGCTGCTAACCTTCGATCTCTGGTCAGACCTACGGACCGTGCATCGAATGACGGTCCGTGCTGGTCAGCCGTAGTTCGGGACTGAAGCTGGGCTTTTGGGGCATCGATCCACGGACACGAACTACGGTCCGTGACCTGACTTACGGACCGTAAGTCCGGCCGTGGGTCAACACTTAGCCAAATTTTCTGACTGAGTTCTGGGGAAGTTTTCTGTCACGAACCACAGACCTGCAGGACGGACCGTGAGTCTATCTACGGTCCGTGGATGGTGTCCGTGAGTGCCACCTGTAACACCAGAAATCTGAAATCTCTATTTTTGGATACGAGGTGTTACACAAAAGGTAGGTATGGAAATACCTCACCCCACTATAAATTAAAAGGCAGTTGTCCTCAAATGCAATAAAATAATAACTAAAAACCAATAAAATGATAGAGAGGGAGGTAAAGAAGGGTCTTGTCTACATAGTCGCTCCATCTGTCGGGACATCGTTGCCCGGTGCAACACTATGATCCTGAGCATCAGTGCCCAAGGTAGCAGCAACACTAGATCCAGCCATCGTGGTGTTTGCCAATGAAATCTGCATGATTGAATCTACCATAGCCTCGTCAACCTCTGTAATGCCCTCATAGGTAGCTTCCTCATCAGTCTCAGCCTCGAACTCAGCAGCAGCCACCTCCTCAAGTCGAACCTCATCTCCGGTGGTAGCCAGAGGCACATCTTCATCAACTGGCATGTTGGGGATCTCCACAGTCCCAAAAATCATGGACATATCTGTGGACTTCAGCTGGTCCACATCCTTTCGCAGCTTAACAATTGCGGCCTTTAGAGCGGTCACCTCATCAGTGGCCCATTGGCCTCCCTTAGACACCGCTATCCTTTCCGTAAGGGCATCAATAGACACACTAAGAGGTGTCACACATGCAATGAGGGACTTTCAATCATCCCGGGGGGCTATGGCCTCAAGCCTGGAGGCACGCCTATCAACAAAATAGGCTAGATGCCTCACCGGTAGTATCGCATCCTAGGTGAGTAAAGGTCAGGAAGCAACAATAGTAGCAGCAGACCTAGGAGGCAGGGGAGCTGTAGAGGAACTAGGAGTCACAAAAGAGATAAGACTAGATATACCTGAAGACCCAGGGGCCAGAGTAGGCAATACTGCCTTTGCAGGTAGTGTATAAGTATCAACAACCGGGGAGGTGTCCACCGGGGCTGCCTTCTTCTTCTTCGCCTCATCTTTTAGGTACTCAACCTCAATCCACGGGATGTCGGTATAGGATGTGGGAATCACTTCCACATCCTTTTTCTTATCTCGAGGCACTCGGGCTCATCTGACAAATTTAGTGATCAACACCAGAAAGGGAAGAGAAGCCTGACGCTGTGTGGCCCTCATGGCCATTTCTTGGCAACTGATCATACCCAAGTTTAGCCTTGTCCCATCAATGATGAAACCAAGGCAGGCTGCTTTCGTGTGGTGGAGGATAGACTTATTTGGGGATGGCATGATAGAACTGCTGATGAAGATAAACTAGTACCTTGCTGCTTTATTGAGGTCTTTTGTCACGACCCAAGGGTGCCCCCTAGACATAACATGGCACAACCAAGTAATCCACGTAGCTTATCATCATCACATAAGTATATAATAATAAAGAATAAAATACGATTTCAATTCTTTAAGAAATCTTTCATAAAAGTAAAGCAAAAGTCTAGACATAGTCTCAATAAGCTATCTACTGCAATTGGAGTCTCCAAATACTAGGGTCACAACCCTTACAATAGAGAGTATGAAAATGTCTAGTACAACTAAAGAAATGAAACAACAATAAAGCTCTTGTCCTCGGATCCATGAGGACATACCACAAGCTTGAAGAGTAGTCGACCTAAGCTTCAACTAGAAGGAATCGCCTTAAATGCCGGAACCTACACTTTGTAGAAAAATATAGAAGAAATATGGGTTAGTACAAAAATGCACCAAGTATGGCAACTATGCATAAAACCATTTAAGATGCTAAAAAGGGACAATTTAGTTGGAAACTATGCATTTGATCAAGTTTATGAACTACCATAGAAACAACTGCAATGGCATAAAATACATGCATATTCAACATATTGATCATCTCAACATAAAGGAAAAAAAACATAAGAACCATCAAAGCAACCTTGTGCCATGTATGGATAAGGTCCCATACCCCTATCCACACTAAGAAGTAATTATTAAGTGATTATAGTTCACAACTCCAATTCTAGTTCATTCTATCGTAGTGGTATTAGCTTTAACCGACATAGACCATGAGAGCTTAGTCATGGAATCCAGTGTCTACCCTACACCGAAAATGGGTTGTCCTACTTACCTAAGGTAGAACTAGAACTCTTAGCTTACGTGGATCCACTAGCTAAAGACCTAAGTAAGCACATAGTTTATGGGATAAGGAGATTGCTTCTAGAAACCCGGACTCAACTATGGTATACGGTTTCCATCTCATGAGACAACTACTTTGGGAACCCAAACTCAACTAGTGTAAAAGGAACCCATTTGGGAAGCTAGACTAAACTAGTGTAAAAGCTTCCATCTCATAATCATATCCTGTCGGTGCTAAGCATTCATTTATTCCCATTGAGTTTATATTAAGTCTTGACTTAGATTGATAATTTAAGGAAGAATGCCTTGATAGTCAATCCAACAAACTCATTCTAAAGCTCCTAGATTCAATAGGTGAGACTAGTCTTCAAATCTACGAATCATTGCATGTGACAAGCCTTTTACATTATACTATATTCATACCTAAGTGTGTACATGAGGATAATCATCTAATCAACACAACAATTTGATTGTAACGTAGTTACTTTACTCTTAAAGCAATCCAATTGTATACACACAAGTCTCATACATATAGTCAATTCTCATGTTTTTCCCTTCAAGGCTATAGATCACATCCAACCAATCAAATCTAGGATTACTACATTAGATATTGATGTAGACATGATTAAATGAGCTAATCTATTGTAAGCACAACTTCATGATTACTACAAATCAGCCAATTCACAAGTCACAAACTAGGGTTAGGGGTAATACATGGATTCATGGGGGATTTTACTCATAAAAGCCTTAATAATCAACAATTCAATCATAATAGTCATTAACTAAATCAATGAAAATGTTTTGAGAAGAATCCATGGCTTAGAATAGTAACCCTAGGTTTTTGGAGACTTTATTACTTTGAAATAGAGTATTTAAGGACCTTATGGTTGAAAGGTTAACCATGAATGAAAGTCACCATCCCTTAGGGAGATTTTCCTCATGAAATTAGGGGGGGGGGGGAAGGTTAGTTCTTGATCTGTAGATTTGACCTTGTTTTTCTTCTTCAATGGAGTTTCTAGAGAGATAATATTTGTATAGGTTTTGATTTGGTTTTGGGAATTTATGATTATGACTTTAGCTGGGTTATTTTAGGTGGGAAAAATACTTATATAGTCCTTTAAAATAAGCTTAAAATGACACCACATAAATATCAATTAATTGGGAAAACACTAAAGAGCCCCTAAACTCCATTGCCAGAAAGTAGTTTCAGGGGTGATCCACGATTGGGGACCCACGGCACGTGCTGGTCATTCGTGATTTGCTTCAGAGAGTTATCATTTGGGTCCTTGACCTACAGAGGCAGGCCACGAGGTGTGGACCCATCCACAGGGTGTGGGTCCTGCCCGTGGCTACTGCCTTAGGCTTCACCGATGCTGACCCCCTATGGGGCGTGGGTTGATCCACATGGCGTGGAACCCTCTCGTGGGTCACTGCCTGGCAGCCCTAAGGGTCTTTTCCCCAAGGACTCAAGGTTGGTCCTTGGGGTTTAGGCCTTGACCTCCTAGCACCAAACCATAAATTTTTAGGTAACTTTAAGGCTCTAATTCTTACGTCAAGCTTTAACTTAGCCCATTTAGTTTTAGGTTATCTACTAGTTTAGTCATGAATTTTCCGGAATGTTACATTATCTCCCTCTTGGGAACATTCGTCCTCGAATGATGATCTGAACACCAAACCAGACTAACGACCCAAGACTAGCAGCCCATCATACTTGATACATTAAAATAATGTAAAGTTCAAGGAGGGTACAACCTATCCATCTTCAATCATAATCAATGCAATACAAGGAAGTAGGAACTACATCTAACAACCCAATATGCATGAAACTTAATAATTCTCATATTCATAAGAGGAACTAACATTTCCCCGACTAAATAACAACACAACATCATAGAGCCAATATGCCAATACTCTCAAAAGCACACTAAAGCATGTTCATTAACACATCTCATGAGGTCAAATAGGCAACTCATACCAAATGCACTATACATGAAGATCATAAATCATAAAAACTCATTTTTTCTTTCTAAACATGAATTTTATCAAGCACATGCTTAACATAAGGAAATCATGGAAAAACTCATTTACACACATGACTCCTAAAACACTAACACTCAAAAGAAACTACTTACCTCAAGCTCAATTAGGAGTAGCAGGATAAAGAAGAGGGTATCGAGACTTCATGTCGGTCTCGGCCTCCCAAGTAGCACCCTCAACAAAATGATTTCTCCATAAAACCTTAACAGAAGCTACTTCCTTGTTTCTCAACGATTTGACTTGCCGGTCAATGATCTCTACCAGAATCTCTTCATAAGAAAGGCTTTCATCAACTCCCAACCCTTCTAAAGGAATAATGATCACCGGATCTCCAATACACTTTTTAAGCATAGAAACACGAAATACCGGGTGGACCGGGGCTAACTCGTTTGGCAAATCCAACCCATTGGCAACTCTAACCCATTGGCAACTTTTCCATCACGCTCCAATATTTGTTAAGGACCTATGAATTGGGGACTAAGTTTCCCCTTTTTGCCAAACCTCATCACACCCTTCATGGGTGAGAATTTCAAATAGTCCCAATCACCAACTTCAAATTCTAACTCTCTTCTCCTCACATTGGCATAAGACTTTTGCCTACTTTGAGCCATTTTCAACCTCTCTCTAATGAGCTGAACTTTCTCAATGGCTTCGTAAACCTACTCGGGGCCAATAAGAGAAATGTGACCTACTTCAAATCAACCAATCGGAGACCAACATCTCCTACTATATAAGGCTTCAAAAGGGGCCATACCAATACTCTAGTGGTGACTATTATTGTAGGCAAATTTAACAAAGGGCAAGTGATCATCCCAATTACCTTTAAAATCTATGACACACGCCCTTAACATTTCCTCTAAGGTTTGAATGGTACGTTCCGCTTGACCATCCGTTTGAGGGTGGAAAACGGTGCTATGCTTTACCTTAGTGCCAAGCCCTTTTTGGAATGTCTTCCAAAAGTGGGAAGTAAATTGAGGACCCCGATTCGAAATGATAGATAGAGGAACCCCATGCAACTTCACTATCTCTCTTATATACAACTTGGCATAGTCTTCCACCAAGTGAGATACCTTGTCGGGAATAAAGTGGGATGATTTGGTCATCCTATCAACAATGACACAAATAGAATCATATTGCTTTCGAGTATGGGGCAACCCCACAATAAAATCCATATTCACCTCTTCCCACTTCCAAGTGGGAATTGTCATATCTTGCAAAATGCCTCCCGACTTTTGGCGCTCAACCTTGACTTGTTGACAATTAGGACATTTGGCGACAAATCCCACAATATCCTTTTTCATACCATTCCACCAATAAACTTCCCATAGATCACGATACATCTTGGTGGCTCCCGGATGAATAGAATATCTAGAACCATGAGCCTCTTATAGAATTTGCTCCCTTAGCCCATCCACATCTGGAACACATAGTCTACCTTGGTACAAAAGTACCCCATCTCTCCCTTGGGAGAAATCCTCAAAGGATTTACCAAGTACCGATTCTTTCAACTCCATCAATATAGGATCAAGGTGTTGCTTTGACTTTACATCTACAAAAAAAGATGATTCGGAGCCCTTATGAACCGTGAAACTACCTTTGGGAGAATATATTAGTCGAACACCTAACTGGGCCAACCTATGCACATCACGAACTAACTCTTTCTTTTCATCCTATATGTGGATCACACTACCCATGGATAGTCTACTAAGGACATCCACCACAACATTCGCTTTGCCGGGGTGGTAAAGGACGCTCATGTCATAACCCTTTTAAAGCTCTAACCACCTTTTTTGTCGGAGATTCAAGTCCCTTTGGGTAAACACTTATTGAAAACTTTTGTGGTCGGTGAAAACATCTACATAGACCCATACAAGTAATGTCTCTATATTTTTAAAGCAAATACCACTGCTGCTAATTCAAGATCATAAGTCAGATAGTTATTCTCATGTACCTTCAGTTGCCTTGAAGCATAGGCAACCACTTTACCATGTTGCATGAGTACACACCCCAACACTAGTTTTGAAGCGTCACAATATACTACAACCCATCGGTACCCTCTGGTAAGGTCAACACCGGAGCAGAAGTAAGTCTATATTTCAACTCTTGGAAGCTTTTCTCATAGGCCTCCGACCACACAAACTTAGCTTTCTTTTGAGTCAAGGCCGTCAAAGGAGAAGCAATGGAGGAAAAATCCTCAACAAACCTCCTATAATAACCGGCCAAATCCAAGAAACTTCTAATATCAAAAGGATTTAGAGGTCTAGGACAACTCTTGACCGCATCCGTCTTCTTAGGATCTACATCAATACCCTTGCTAGACACAATATGGCCAAGGAAGGCTACAAACCTCAACCAAAACTCACATTTACTAAACTTTGCATACAATTGGTGGTCTTTAAGGACTTGCAATACAATCCTCAAATGTTCCATGTGTTCACCCTCACTCCTTGAATAGATCAAAATATCATCAATAAACACGATCACGAACATATCAAGGTAGTGTCTAAACACCCTATTCATTAGATCCATGAATGATGCCGGGGCATTAGTTAGATCGAAAGACATTAATAGGAACTCATAGTGACCATATCTTGTTTGGAAGGCTATTTTCGGAATGTCAACCCCTCTCACCCTTAGTTGGTGATAGCCCGAACGTAGATCAATCTTTGGAAAGTAATTGGCCACTTGGAGTTGGTCAAACAAATCGTCAATTCTAGGAAGGGGATACTTTTGTTTGGTATAATAAAAAGATTATTCATCACCGCAAGCACTCTCGCGTAGCTACCACTTGTCTTTGCTTTCTTACTTCTAAAGCAAACTAGATTGAAGACAGTGGAGAAATACTTTTTATTACGTTATCCACAGTGCGATGCTTATTATTTATAGTCACCTTGTTCAATTGTCCATAGTCAATACACATTCTAAGAGACCCATCCTTCTTTCTCACAAACAATACCGGAGCACCCCAAGGAGAGATACTCGGTTGGATAAAACCCTTGTCTAGAAAATCCTTTAATTGTTCCTTTAATTCTTTCAATTTGGCCGAAGCCATTCTATAAGGAGGGATTGATATGGGTTGTGTATTCAGCAAAAGATCAACGCCAAAAATCTATTTCCCATTCGGGAGGAATGCCGAAAAAGTCATCGGGAAAGACTTTTGGAAATTCACTCACCACAGGGGCCGACTCTAAAGAAGGGGTTTTAGACTCAACATCCATCACCCTAACAATATGGTAAATGCATCCCTTGGAGATCATTTTCCTAGCCTTGAGACAAGAAACCAATTGACCTCTAGGAATAGAATTCCCCCCTTTCCACTCTAAGATTGGCTCATTAGGAGATTGAAATTTGACCACCTGGGTCCTACAATCTATAGAGGCATAACATGCATGCAACCAATCCATACCCAAAATCACATCAAAGTCAACCATGCCTAACTCTACCAAATCCACCAATGTGAATTTATGAGACAAAGAAATGGGACAACTTCTATAGACTCTTTTTGCCACTACCAAATCACCAACCGGGGTAGAAACCGAAAAAGGCCCTACTAACACCTCGGGGAGTATTTCAAACTTCATAGCCACAAAAGGTGTAACAAAAGACAAGGTGGCACTGGGATCAAACAATGCATATACATTAATGGAAAAGAATTGTAACATACTGGTTACCACATCTAGGGAGCTCTCTTGGTCACCTCGGGATTGAAGAGCATATAAACGGTTTTGCTTTGGGGCATTGGAGTTGGAACTACTTGGATGAGCTTGCTTATCTTCTCTTCCCTTAACCTTGAGCATGGGACAATCTCTCATCTTGTGGCCACTCTTGCCACAACTATAGCACCCATCCGAGCCCACTAAGCACTTGCCTTCATGTTTTCTACCACACTTTGCACAATTAGGCCTAGCAACATATAAAACACCACTATTGCCCCCTTTAGGTTTAGGGTTGGAAACCCTATCCTTGTCAACCCTTGGAGTAGTAGAGGAGCCTTGATTGGAGAATATTTGCTTGAACCCTTGCCGACCTTGCCCATCGGACTTAGTATTGGAAAAATTCCCTACACCGGTTCTAGCTCTCTTTACTACTCTATTCATTTTCTTGAGTTTTGTCTCCTCAATTTGTTGACCATATATCTTGAGCCTTGAAATAACCATGTCATGATGGAGCATTATGACATTCTTCTTCAACCAAACCGGACACTCCCATCGCAAACTTATTCATTCTAGCCTGTGAGTTTGCCACCAGGTTGGAGCATATTTGGATAATTGGGTAAACTTGAGAGAATACTCTTTCACACTCATACCCCCTTGTCAAAGGTTAATGAATTCAATCAACTTTTGTTCCCTCAACTCTAGGGGGAAAAACCTATCAAGGAATGCTTCTTTGAACATATCCCAATTTATGGGCCCCGCTCCTCTTGGCCTCTCATCCTTCCATTGATCATACCAAATTTGAGAGATGTCCTTTAGTTAGTAGGCGGCTAGCTTTAGCTTCTCCTCCAAAGATACCCATATGGCACCAAGTATCTTGCTAACCTCATCAACAAACCTTTGGGGATCTTCTTCCACCTTGGAACCAAGAAACTTGGGGGGCATCATCCTAGAAAAACCCCTCAATCTCGAAGCCATATAACTCACATTAGGATTCACACGAGGCTCAACATCCCTAGTGGCTTGAGCCGTCATAGCTTGGGCTTGAGTTGTTACGGCTTGAGCTTGGGCTGTCATGGCTTGAGTTAGGGCCTTCATGGCTTGAGTTATCATTTGCATAGTAGCCATAATTTCTGTTTGAGTCACATTTTTGATTACCAGATCAACCGAAGCTTGCTCATCTTGAGGAGCTTGGTTACGTTGAGGAACTCCTTGATTCACATTCTCCTCTTCCACCCTTCTTGCATTGGTCCTTCGTGTATTAATTTCCTGAAGACACAAGAGAAGGATTAGAAGGAAGACTCTATAGAGTTAAACTCTATGGCACAACTTAAGAGTAATGAAAGAAGTGTAAGTTCCTAACATCTTATAGCCTCTCACTCATAAATGTGGCGCGCTTCACACTATGAATAAGACTCTACTAGAGGTGGCTTATGAGACATAATCCTAGAATCATTCTAAACCTTTTTACTCTGATTATCAAGTTTGTCACGACCCAAGGGTACCCCCTAGATGTAACATGGCACATGGAATCCCAAAAGGGACCCAAGTATGCAACTTAGCTTATCATCATCACATAAGTGTAGAATATTAAAGAATAAAACACGATTTCAAGTCTTTAAGAAATCTTTCATAAAAGTAAAGCGAAAGTCTAGACATAGTCTCAATAATCCATCTACTACAATCGAAGTCTCAAAATACTAGGGTCACGACCCTTACAATAGAGAATATGAAAATGTGTAGTACGACTAAAGAAATGAAACAACAATAAAGCTCTTGTCCTCAGATCCATGAGGACATACCACAAGCTTGAAGAGTAGTCAACCCAAGCTTGAGCTAGAAGGAATCGCCTTAAATGCCGGAACCTACACATTATAGAAAAAAATAAAAGAAATATGGGTTAGTACAAAAATGCACCAAGTATGGCAACTATGCATAAAAACCATTTAAGATGCTAAAAAGGGACAATTTAGTTGAAAACTATGCATTTGATCAAGTTTATGAACTATCATAGAAACAAGTGCAAAAGCATAAGATACATGAATATTCAACATATTGATCATCTCAACATAAAGGAAACAAACCGTAAGAACCATCAAAGCAATCTTGTGCCATGTATGGATAAGGTCCAATACGCCTATCCACACTAAGGAATACTTATTAAGTGATTATAGTTCATAAATCCAATTCTAATTTATTCTATCATAGTGGGAATAGGCTTAACCGACATAGACCATGAGAGCTTAGTCATGGAATCCGGTGTCTACCCCACACCAAAAAGGGGTTGTCCTACTTGCCTAAGGTAGAACTAGAACTCTTAGCTTATGTGGATCCACTAGCTAAAGGCCTATGTGGGCACATAGTTTATGGGATAAGAAGATTGCTTCTAGAACCCCGGACTCAACTATGGTATAAAGTTTCCATCTCATGAGACAATTAATTTGCGAACCCGGACTCAACTAGTGTAAAAGGAACCCATTTGGGAAGCCGGACTCAACTAATGTAAAAGCTTCCATCTCATAATCATATCCTCTCGGTGCTAAGCATTAATTCCCATTGAGTTTATATTAAGTCTTGACTTAGATTGATAATTTAAGGAAGAATGTCTTGACACTCAATCAACCAAACTCATTCTAAACTCCTAGATTCAATAGGTGAGACTAGTCTTCAAACCTAAGAATCATTGCATGTGACAAGCCTTTTACATTATACTCCATTCACACCTAAGTGTGTACATGCGGATAATCATCCAATCAACACAACAATTAGATTGTAATGTAGTTACTTTACTCTTAAAGCAATCCAATTGTATACACACAAGTCTCATACATATAGTCAATTCTCATGTTTTGCCCTTCAAGGCTATAGATCACATCCAACCAATCAATCTAGGATTACTACATTAGATATAGATGGAGACATGATTAAATGAACTAATCTACTATAAGCACAAATTCATGATTACTACAATTCACCCAATACACAAGTTACAAACTAGGGTTATGGGGAATATGTGGATTCATGGGAGGTTTTTCTCATAAAAGCCTTAATAATCAACAATTCAATCATAATAGTCATTAACTAAATCAATGAAATTGTTTTGCGAAGAATCCATGGCTTAGAATAGAAACCCTAGGTTTTTGGAGACTTTATTAATTTGAAATAGAGAATTTAATGACTCCATGGTTGAAAGGTTAACCATGAATCAAAGTCACCATACCTTAGGGAGATTTTCCTCACGAAATTGGGGGGGGGGGGGAAGGTTGCTTCTTGATCCTTAGATTTGACCTTGTTCTTCTTCTTCAATGGAGTTTCTAGAGAGAGAATATTTGGAGAGGTTTCGATTTGGTTTTGGGAATTTATGATTATGACTTTAGATGGGTTATTTTAGGTGGGAAAAATACTTATATAGTCCTTTAAAGAAAGCTTAAGATGACACCACATAACTAATAATTAATTTGGGAATTACTAAAGAACCCCTAAACTCAATTGCCAAAAGGCAATTTCAAGGGTGATCCACGATTTGGACCCACTGACCGTTGGTGGGACCACAGCCCGTGCTAGTCATTCGTGGTTTTCTTCAGAGAGTTTCCATTTCGGTCCTTGACCTATGGAGGTAGGCCATGGGGTGTGGACCCATCCACGAGGCGTGGGTTGTTCTCATGGCTACTGCATTAGGCAGATTCCAAGGAGGATTCAATGTTGGTCCTTGGGGTTTAGGACTTGACCTTCTAGCACCAAACACTATATTTTTAGGTAGCTTTAAGGCTCTAATTCTTACATCAAGCTTTAACTTAGCCTATTTAGTTTTAGGTTAGCTACTAGTTTAGTCATGGATTTTCCGGAATGTTACATCTTTGTTTTCTAAGGGTGCTCCAGCCTCGATCCATCTAGGAGTACCGTCAGATAACAGAGGCGCCAACCACTTTTTCATATTCTCCAATGTTTTTGTCTTGATCATGTATTGACAGTCATTCTTAATATATTTTGTACACTCCAGAAGTGTATTAATATCATAACTATTACACTTCACTTTCTTGACCCTGATAACCACATAATCTAACGGCTTGAATTTAGTGGGCTTCTTCTTCCCTTGTGTCACTAGCGCTCCATAGGCAGTGTAAAATTCTCAGACGTAATTTGGAATGTAAGGGCCAGGAGGTCTAGTTAATATCTGGAACTTGTGGGACTTCAAGCAGCTCCAGATCTCTGGGTACCTGTCTATTACTCCATCAGTAGACAACATCTTCTTGTCGATGATTGTCCTCAATCCATCGGCCTTTAGTCTATTCATAGACTAGGGAGAATGAATCTGGGAAGATGGTGTTGGGATAACAACCTGATATGGAACGGGAGGAGAAGTATGAGTCTCAGGCACCCTGATCCTAGACGGATCATTCATCATCTTGGATCGCAGCTCAACTATCCGGGCTAATAACAACTGCTCATCCTCCGGCTTAGAGATGAAATCCTGAGGGTCCTGGTACTCACCCTCACTCTCAGAAGTAGTGATGTTTGTGGTATATATTTCATCACAGTCGGAGCTGACCTACAGTGACGCAGGAGTAGGTGCCTTGCCTTTCCCTTTGCCCTTCCCACATGTGGTCAGAAGTTTTATTGCCTTTGCTCGGGATGCAGCTGCATCCTCATTTATGGTAATTCCCTTTGCCCTCTTGCAGGTCGGCATGTCTCGGCCTGTTACTTTTGGTCTAGCCGTATCTACAAAACAAATCAGAAATAGTTAGAAACAATCCAAGAAAAGTGCAGAAATCATGATGCAGAAAGACTCGCCGAACCAATCGGCGAATTAGTTTGGCGAGCCAGATCGGGCTGGCCAAAAAGATTGGCTAAAAAATTTACCAGATAAATAACAAGTCGGCGATGTTCAGGCCCCTTCAGTGAATCACCGACATCATTCTTCAAGCACAGACTAGCCCACTGAAAGTTTCAGTGTAGTTCAGAGGTTAAAGATGCATAAAGGGCGTTCAAAGAAGACTTTCAGCGAGTTGCCGAGTGCACTCGGCGAACTCAGGCTTCTCGCCAAAATTTATAGAACCAAACTCAACAAAAGCATGAAATTAAAGGCGAACTAGGGGGATTTTGGCAAATCGCTGAATGGTCCGGTGAGCTCGACCCAGCTCGCCAAACTGCCCAACGTGCCTATTTTCAAATCCAACTTCCAAAATCAACCCCGTGGCCACCGAAAACAAAATCAACAAAACACATTCACAATTAAGCCCAGACCCATTAGACCCATGCCACTGAGGTACTCAGACTTCCTCCGGTTTGGCCAAAATTTTCCGTTTGACGACTTTAGCCGTTAAGAATGACATCAAAGGCTCCATCACTGGACAAAACATGTCATTTAGCACAACTTGGGTTACTCATACTTTACCCGACTAGACACAACAACAATTAAGCACAACCCACAAGATTACGATTAATTTTAAAGCATAAAATTCGGGAAATCAACAACTTAGGCAATTAAGGCATGATATCGAAATTAAAATAGGCAAACAAGCACACATATATGAATTCAGAGAGGCCCAGCACACATCAACACAATTTATAACAATGCATTTGAGTGCAATCACTATTTACGAGTTTGGGATTCTGAAAACTAGCCTTTAATGCCAAATTATGATTTGAAATGCTAGGCGACAAAGATTTCCAACTCCGAACATAGAATCAACGACAAAAAATGGTAATATGCAAGAATATAGGAAATATATAGTGCAAGTGTGATTTTATGAAGTTAAAAAGTGAGGGAATGTGAAAGAGTTTGAAAGTTTAAAATTTTGGCCTTTTAAAACCGTTCAGTTCACAGCCTTTCGACAATATTAGTTGACCTCGCCAAACCACTCGGTGACACGCCGAGTGGTTACTTACCTCACCTAGTTTTACTGGACGTCTAGTTAATTTGAGGGTCCAAACAACGGACAAAGTCAGGCTCGCAGACTTGTCCATGGGCCCGTCGAGTTTTACAGACTCCATCTTCATGATTTCTTAAATCAACGGCAGTCCAAGTCAGGTTCGTCGACCTTTTCTACGAGTCACCGACTTGTCCATAGGTCCGTTGAGTTTTATAGACTCCATCTTCATAACTTTTTTAGTCCAACGACGGTCCAAGTAGGGCACGCCGACCTCTTCGGCGAGTCACCGACTGGACAGTTTGCTCGCCAACCTGCACTTTTCAAACACATTCTACACTTTAACCTGCACAATCAACACACATTATTCCAAAAACAAAAAGAAAGAAAATAAAAACTTGGGTTGCCTCCTAAGCAGCTCCTTAGTTAACGTCGTGGAACGATGCAAGTCCTCGCTCAAACTTTATTCTTGGGGTTTCCTTTAGTATCAGTAGCAACCCCTCTTGTTGTCTAAGGTCTAAAAGAGAAGAAATTTGACCCATTTGGGTCTCCAACTACTTGATAGAGACGGAATGAGAAGTCACCGTCTGGTTAAGGGTCGATACATATTCCTTCATTCCTTCAAAATGTTATTGGACCCTTCAACATTGTTGAGAATATGAAAGGGCATATCCTCAGCCCGACCACCCTCAGAATCTTTGGGCTTTTGACGCTTATGGGGAGGAACATACCTATACTTCTCTCCTTCTCTTTCCTTCAAGGTGGCGTTACAATCGCGCCACTCTCTATCCCAATCGCTCCAACCCTTATCTTAGTTCTAACCTTGGTTACCATCCGGCCTTGGGTAGTTTCCATGATAGCCTCATCTTTGGTTGGCTAGGAAGTTCACTTCCTCATTGTACAACGCTTCAAACTTTGCCTCATCGGGGTTTACACAACCCCCACCCACAACATTAACACTCCTAGCACTAGCTCCCATGACATTTTTGGTCAAAATGCCAAGTTGGGCCATCATCTTTACCATGTTTTTGTCCCTCTCTTGATCTTTCTCAAGATGCTCCTTTGTCAATTTAAAAGTAAGAGAGGAGACATGATCTTCATGGGTATACCATGCTCGGTAAATTTTAGAGTTATTAACCGGGCATGGTACACCCATGAAGATCATGTCTCCTCTCTCACTTTTAAATTGACAAAGGAGCAGCTTGAGAAAGATCAGTCACTCCCTTGTTCACCGAATCAAGACTTCAATAAAAGTATTGCAGCAAAACGTTGTTGAGCAAACCATTAGTTGAGCATTGCAGCACCAACTTCTTAAATCTTAGCCAAGTCTCATGGATTATCTCACCCTTCAAACACATGAAGCTTTGAATGCTATCCCTAAGTGTCATCATCTTCGAAGGAGGGAAAAATCACACTTGTAATGCAGTGACAAGCTCTTCCCACGAAGTGATAGAATTTCTTGACAATTAAGCCAACCACTTACATGCTTCTCCCATTAGAGAAAATGGGAATAACCTCAACTGGACCAATTCTTGAGATATGTTCTTAAAGGAGAACGGCCCACAAACATCAACAAAGTTCCTTATATGTTCATGGGGATCCTCGTGAGCCCACCCACCAAACAACCCTTTCAATTGTAAGAGCTGCAATATGGTGCTTGTAATATGGAACACAATGTTTCCTTCAGCCGGAGGCAAGCGAATCGCACCAACTCCACCCACTAGATTTGGGTCATTGACATTCGGTTCATTGACATCATTGAGGTTTTCGATGTCATCTTGGTGGCCCACTTGGCTACCATTGTTTCCGTTGACACTCAATTCCTTTGTTTTAAAACAACAACACAGAAACCAACACTAAAAATAAGTAGATTCAACTAGGACTAAAAAGAACAAAATTCAACTTCACAAAAAGAATCTCAAACAACTCCACTTCCCGGCAGCGGCGCCATTTTGATTGAATAACGTTATCAAAGACACTTCATGCAATTCTAAGCATCAATGGTCGTTAACCAGTATAAAACCCAACTAAATGAGTTGGGGTCGAATCCCATAGGGAGCGGTACGTGTTCCATATTCAATTTGGAAGTATGAACATGTTCAAATTAGTCATAGGAATAAAAGTTATCGAATAAAGACATGATTTAAATTAAGGGGTGACACGAATGTCAAATGAGGGGTTTTGGTTTTAATTATCAACTACAAATAACGGCAAACAATACAAAATAACAATAATGAGATGGGTTCTTGGGATGTGAATAGGCTAATATAGACAAATGGGTAATTGAAACTATTAGAAAAATAGCTAGATGTTAGTGAGTAAGCTAGGCTATAGTGGCGGTAAACTTTCTCTCAAACAATTTACCCTGAATGAAGTTGATTTCTCTTGAACATCAACAACCATGCAAAATAAGAACAACCCATACCTTAGTCCATTCACTCTCTCGAGCTGAATGTGTGGGATTGGGTTTAGGATTCACTCTCTCAAGTTGAACCCAGGTCAACCCAATACCCACAGACCATCCATCAATAAGTTTAGTTTTAAAACCTCTCTCTCGAGCAAGCCAAAAACACGAACATAGAACTTTATTTGCAACTACAATTCTTAAATTAAACCACAATTAATGATTAAACTCACTTTTAAATAGCATTTAAACTAACAATTAGCAATACCCATAAACTAAATTAGCCCATAATCACATAATCACACCCCAAGAATTGGGGTTTTAGCTAAACATCATAAAAAGTTAAAAACAATTACCAAATTAATTATCCATCAACTGGGTGAGAGTAGATTCATCCTTACAATGCTCTAATTCGAAGAATCTCAAAGACCCACTTCAAATTTCTCAAATGTGAAAAACTTCAATTCTTCAAAGCTTAGGAAAAACTAGAGACAACTATCTTCCCGTTCAAAACTCAAAAAATAGATTAAAAATATATGAGCTATGATACTAAACTAAATGTTCAAAACTATAATATAGTTGCCAAAAATGTGCTACGAAGAGTCACTCAGCGAAGTATGTTGGGCTCGCTGAACCACTCGACGTGCCACCCTTTGGTCACTTCCATCGCCCTTCTGCCTTGGCATTCAGCATCCTCAAGGTCTATAACTATGAGGGATCTAACACTGCATTGCAGAAACACTCTGCAATCCACTGACTGCTCCTTTCTATCGCCAGCTTGGTTCTTTCTTCAGGGCTTGGTACACTAGAACTTTAGGTGGTTAAGTAGCCATTCGGCGACTCGCCAAGTGGACTTGGAAATCACCAGGCATGCCTTTTTTCATTCTTTCAGCTCGCTTTGTTCCTCTTTGCAAATTAGTGTTCTTGCTTTGTTCCTTAATCCATATACCTGGAATTCAAGGGTTTTACATTAGTTATTGGCACAAAATAAGCATTTGTGGACACTAAATCTATATACATAAAGCCCCAAATGAGTCCAAATCTCAAACTCATCAGCAGTGTGGGTGAGACGTTGTATCATCACACAACTCATAGTGATAGTTGTCGGTTATAAAATCTCCCAAATAAGAGTAAAGAGTTTATTTTTGGATTCTTATACATTTTGAGATGGTTTTTACTATTTTAAAAGTTTTATATATTGTACCTTATTATCCTTGCTTTCATATTGAGTTGAGTTGAGTTGAGTTGAGGTGAGGTGAGTATGTCTTCCCTTCCTATCCGTCCAGATATATGCTTATGTTTTAGTATTCCACTTACATTCTCATACATTCAATGTATTGACACCATCCGGCCTGTATCGTTTCATGATACAGATAGAGGTGTTCAAGGCCATCAACCAGCGCTTTGTTGATCCCATTGCATTCCAACTAGCTTTAGTGAGCCTCATTTCTTTGTGAAGGGCTTCACATTATGGTTTTGTTTTGTTAGGAGGTCGTGGGTCTTTTCCCGACTTCCCCCACAATATTTAGAGGCTTCAGAGACAGTAGTAGTTAATGAGTTTTTTCCCATTTTCCCTTGTGTATGTTTAAAAGACTTTGAGTTGAACATTTATGTTCATTGGAGTATTTTTATGCTAAACTACTTTACTTATGAGACCTTATGAGTTAATATTTGCAACTAATTTCCTATATTGTTGAGTAAGTCTTCCACTGAGTATTAAGCCAGACCAAGGGTTCGCTTGGGGACCAACAATGGTTCTCGAGTGTTGGCCACGCCTAGGGTGTAGGCTCGGAGCGTGACAGACTTGGTATCAGAGCCGAGAGTTCAAGAGTCTTAGGGTGTGTATGACGACATGTCTGTAGAGTCCTGGTTATAGGTGTAAAACGCGTCACACCTATAATTAAGAGGGTACAACATTTAGGAAGCATTTCACTTCTTTTTTTGTGCGATAGAGTTCAATTCTATAAAAGGTTCCTTCTAATTCGTGCATGCGCGTATATTTTTAGGTCATGTCTCCAGAAAGAGATGTTTGAGGTCGTTCCGCAAGGAGAAATGTTGATCCACAAGACCAAGGGTACCCTATGCACCATAGGTGCAACCCTCTCAAGGAGAGGTCACAAATCCTGAGTTCCGAGATGTGATCCAGATGTTGAGTCAAGTTGTGGCCAACTAAGCTGGTCAAAAAAGAGGGATTCATCAGAATGTGGCTGATATATCCATGATCCGTGAGTTGTTGAGAATGAAGCCTCTAGATTTCACAGGATCAAATGTGACTGAAGATCCAGAAAACTTTATGGAGGAAGTTGAGCGCGTGGAGTTAGCTACATACCATCTCAAGGGTGTTTCTAGGATTTGGTACGACCAATGGAAGAAGAGAAGGGCTGATGGGGCACAAATTTTGAGTTGGATTGTGTTTATAAGTGCTTTCCTAGGGCATTTCTTTCCCCATTAACTGAGAGAGGTAAATGTAAGAGAATTTCTCACTCTTAAACAGGAGTCCATGAGTGTGCATGAGTATAGCATTAAGTTTACCCAACTATCTCGTTATGCTCCAGAGATGGTGGCCGATATGAGAAGCATGATGAGTCAATTTGTGTCTGGGCTATCCCGCTTGTCAAGCAAAAAGGGTAAGGCTTCTATGTTGATAGGGGACATGGACATAAAATTGCTTATGATCCATGTGCATCAAGTTGAGAAAGATATGCTGAAAGATAGGAAAGAGTTCCATAACAAGATGACTAAGACAACATGTAATGAGTTTGGACAACAAAAGATTGGGAATGTGAGTTAGTCATCGTCCCAGTAAAGGACAATTGGGTTTGCTCCATCATCTGCTAGTACACTTGCACCAAAGAATAGAGGTGGGTTCATGAATCAAAATTTGCAGAACTTCAGAGCTCGCCCTACTCAATCTCAGGGTAGTATAGTACAAGGGGATAATCCTACATGTGCTAAGTATGGTAGAAACCACCCAGGGATGTGTCGTGATGGCTCTAATAGTTGCTTCAAGTGTGGGCAGGCAGGTCACTTAAAAAGAGAGTGCCCTAAGAACAGGCAAGGAAGTGGTAATGGTGTAATAGAGCCCAATCTTATACAGCGGCTCCAATAGATAGAGCTGCTCCAAGAGAAGCTACTTCAGGAACAGACGAAGGGGCAAACTGTCTGTATGCTATCACCAGTCGCCAAGAGCAGGAGTATTCACTATATATTTTCACGGGTATATATGATCAAAGTCTTTACATTTGATGTATATGCATTACTTGGTCCAGGTAGGAGTCTATCTTTTGTGACTCCGTATGTAGCTATGAGCTTCGATGTTCATCCTGATCGACTTCTTGAGCCGTTTAGTGTTTCCACATTTGTTGGTAAGTCTATTCAAGCTGAAATAGTTTATCATGATTGTGTCACTTCTGTCAATCACAAGGACACCATGGCTGACTTAGTTAAGCAATACATAGTGGACTTTGATGTCATTCTATGTACGAATTAGCTTCATGCTTGCTATGGCCTCAGTTGATTGTAGAACTTGAGTTGTAAAGTTTCAGTTTCCTAATGAGCCTGTTATAGAGTGGATGAGTAGTTCATCAGTGCCTAAGGTTCATTTCATTTCATACCTTATGGCCAGAATGATAGTCTGTAAGGAGTGCATGTATCACCTAGTTAGAGTTAATGACTCTAGTGTTGAGACACTGCCTATTCAGTCAGTTCCAATTGTGAGTTAGTTTCCAGAGGTCTTTCCAGATGATCTTCTCAGAGTGCCTCCTGAGAGAGAAATAAACTTCGGCATATAAATTATCCTTGATACTTGACCTATCTTCATTCTGCCATATAGAATGGCTACAGCTGAGTTAAAAGAGTAGTTGAAAGGTCTTCTTGATAAGGGTTTTATTCGACCTAGTGTCTCACCTTGGGGTGCTCCGGTCTTACTTGTGAGGAAGAAATATGGTTCTTTTAGGATGTGCATAGATTACCACCAGTTGAACAAGGTCACTATAAAAAATAAGTATCCTCTTCCGAGAACTGATGATCTCTTTGATCAACTTCATGGTGTCACTTTCTTTTCTAAGATAGACCTTAGATCTGACAATCATCAGTTGAGAGTAAGACAGAGTGACATCCTAAAGATTGCTTTCAAGACCCGCTATGGTTATTATGAGTTCCTTATCATGTCTTTTGGTTTGACTAATGGTCCTGCAACGTTCATGGATCTTATGAATAGAGTATTTAAGTCGTAAGTTGACATGTTTGTTATCATGTTTATTAATGACATATTGATTTATTCGAATAATGAGGAGGACCATGTTGGTCATCTAAGAATAGTTTTCCAAACTCTCAAGGATAGGGAGTTGCATGCTAAATTTTCAAAGTGTTAGTTTTGGCTCGAGTCTGTGGCATTCTTAGGCCACATTGTTTTTTCTGAAGGGATTTGAGTTGACACTCAGAATATTAAAGCAGTGAAGAACTATCCCAGACCCATATCTCCAACTGATATAAGGAGTTTATTGGGATTTGTTGGTTACTATAAAAGGTTTGTTAAGGGGTTTTCATCTATTTTATCCCTATTGACAAATTTGACTCAGAAGATAGTAAAGTTTCAATAGTATGAAGCTTATGAGAAAAGCTTTCAGGAATTGAAAACCTGGTTAACTACTGCCCCAGTGTTGACCCTATAAAAAGGTACACAAGGATTTATTGTGTATTGTGATGCGTCCAGTGTTGGACTTGGTTGTGTATTGATGCATAATGGTAAATTTATAGCTTATACCTCCAGACAGCTAAAGATTCACGAGAAGAATTACCTGACTCATGATCTCGAGTTGGCAGCGATAGTAGTTTCCTTGAAAATATGGCATCACTATCTCTGTGGTGCTCATGTAGATGTGTTCACCGATCACAAGAGTTTTCAATATGTTTTCAGTAAGAAAAAGCTTAATCTCAGACAGAGGAGGTGGTTGGAGTTAGTCAAGGATTACGACATGAGTATCCTCTATCACCCAGGTAAGGCTAATGTTATTGTTGATGCTTTGAGTAGGTTTTCTATGGGAAGTACTACTCATGTTGAGGAAAGCAAGAAAAAATTAGCCAAAGATGTGCACATATCTGCACGTTTGAGAGTCTGTTTGCTAGATTCCAATGAAGATGGAGTGGTGGTGATGAATGGGGCTAAATCATCACTAGTGTCTGTGGTGAAGGAGGAATAAGACCAAGACCCATTTTGCTTGAATTAAAGGCAAATGTTCATAAGTAGAAAGTGATGACTTTTCAACAAAGGGGAGATGGTGTGTTGAGATATCAAAGTAGATTGTGTGTACTAAAGATGGATGAACTCCAAGAGAGGATCATCGAGGAAGCTTATAGTTCTAGATATTCAATCCATCCCGACTCCACAAAGATGTACTATGACTTGAGGGAAGTCTATTGGTGGAGTAGTATGAAGAGGTGAATTGCTGATTTCGTAGCTAGGTGCCCAAATTGCCAACAAGTCAAGGTAGAGCACCAAAGGCCTGGTGGTGTGGCTTAGAATATTTAAATTCCGAAATGGAAATGGGAGATGATAAATATGGATTTCATTACTGGTTTGCCGCGATCTCGCAGGCAACATTATTCGATTTGGGTGGTTGTAGATAGGATGACTAAATCAACACATTTTTTGTCAGTAAAGACTACCAATTCAATCGTGGATTATGCTAGATTATATATTCCAGAGATAGTCCGACTTCATGGAGTTCCTGTGTCTATCATTTCAGATAGAGGTGTATAATTCATTGCTCAGTTTGGGAAGTCTTTTAAGATGTAGATCTCCTATTGGTTGGATTAAGGTTGGTGAAGTTGAGTTAATAGGACGAAATTTGGTTCATCATGCCTTGGAGAAGGTCAAGATTATTTAGGTAAGGTTAAAGACAATGCAAAGTCGTTAGAAATCATATACAAATGATGTTAGGAGAAGAGAATTATAGTTTGAGGTAGATAAATGGGTTTACTTGAAGGTTTCACCCATGAAGGTTGTTATGAGATTTTTTAAGAAGGGGAAATCAGTCCCTGGTACATTGGCCCTTGCAGTAGCTTATGAGTTGGACGTGTCGTCAGAGTTAGCAGCAGTTCATCTGATGTTTCACATTTCTATATTGAAGAAGTGTATGGGTGATCCTTCACTCATTGTCCCTACTAATAATATTGGTATTAAGGACAACCTATCTTATGAGGAGGTACCTGTTAAGATTCTTGATTGTTAGGTTCACAAGTTGAGAACTAAGGAGGTTACATCAGTCAAGGTCTTATGGAGAAATCAACTTATGAGGAATCTACTTTGGGGGTTGAGGAGGATATGAAGAAGAGATACCCACATCTCTTTCCTTCCGGAGAAATCCCAAACCAAGGTACTAATCCTTTGTAAAGCACTCATTAAGTTAATATGCGGAGTTATGTGAATTGCATGTCATGTACTAGAGTTTGGGTTGTTAGATGCTTTCCCTTTCCCTTTTGGCTCAGTGTGATCTCATTCAAGGATGAATGTTCCCAAGGGGGACTTATTGGAACATCTTGTACTTCAAAAAACCAACTAGAGATTTAGACAAGTTAAACTTCAGTTTGGGTCAACTTCAAACGTCCATAACTTTCAGCACATAAAGAGTTAGGTGGCCCATGATGTATTAAATCGAAGGTCTTTGAGTCCTCTTCCCAACGCAGCTAAGTTTGCTAAATTTTGAGTTCGGATGAAGGAGTTATGCTTGTTTGAGTGCAACCTCTCTACCTTTTCTAGTCATTTTGAGAAGTCTTTTATAATCTTCTAGAACTTGAATTACGACTTGAGTATATGAGTATGAGAATGAGGAGAGTTTAGTTTAATATTTCAAAATGAGTATAAGGGAACTCAGTATTCCCTAGTGTAAACAGTTTTACATTTAAAAGAGAGAAACACCGATTTCTAATTGAGTTTATGGTGAGTCTTGAGCATTGCTTCTTATAAGAGGATCTTTTGAGTAATTATATAAAAATGAGGAAGAGTTATGTTTTGAAACATATGATCATGAGTTATATATTATTGGAAGCAGCATTGAGCACCGATATGGGGATGAGTTCAGCCAACTCAAAATCCTCATAAACCATGTATGCCTACATGGGTAAAGGATCATACTTTTATGATGAGTCCTTTTTTATTATAAGCATAGCTTAGTCGATCCACTTAGTTGAGGATGTTTGATACCCCGGCAAGGTAGAGGACAACTCTGGCAGCGCGGGTGAGACATTGTATCATCACGAAGCTAATAGTGATGGTTGTTGGTTAAAGAATCTCCTAAATAAGAGTAAAGAGTCCATTATTGTATTTTTAAACATTATGAGTTATTGTCTGCTATTTTAAAAGCTTTATATATTGTATCTTATTATCATTGCTTTCATATTGAGTTGAGTTGAGGTGAGTACGTCTTCCCTTTCTAATAGTTCATATCTATGTTTATGTTTCAGTATTCCCCTTACATGCTCGTACATTCAATGTATTGACGTTATTCGGCCTTCATCATCTCATGATGCAGATAGAGATGTTCAGGGTCATCTACTGGCGTTTCGTTGATTCCATTCCTTTCCAGCTAGCTTTGGTGAGCCTCCTTGCTTTGTGGAAGGCTTCACATAATGGTTTCATTTTGTTAGGAGGTCGTGGGTCTTGTCCTGAATTTCCTCATAGTATTTAGAGGCTTCATAGACAGTAGTAGTTTAGGTGTCTTTTTCCCATTTACCTTATTGATGTTTTAAAGACTTTGAGTGTAACACTTATGCGCATTGGAGTATTTTTGAGATAAACTACTTTACTTATGAGACCTTATGAATTAATCTTTGCAATGATATTCCTATGTTGTTGAGTAAGTCTTCCGCTGAGTATTGAGCCATGCCAAAGGTTCACTTTGGGACCAGCGATAATTGTTAAGTGCCGGCCATGTCCAAGGTGTAGGCTCCCCCTCATCTCACGCCCCAAACATACACCTTGGATGTGGCCGGCACTTGAGAACCATTGTTTGTCCCCATGTGAACCCTCATCCTGATTGACTACAAGTGAAAGACTAACTCAAGCATACATATACATCAAATTGAAAGGCACGTTTAAAAAAAGGTTACTGAATCTTAAAACTTCACCAAATATACATAGTATGAAACATTAGTTTTAAATAAAATATCTAAAACTGAAAGAATCTCAGAAATTATCTATCTATGAAGTCTCTACTATGTCACGCTTCGAGGTTACCCCCTTGACGTAACACGGGACCTAGGATCACGACTGACCCCAACCTAACCCTGAATTTGGCATATCATGAACATATTGACAATAGCTAAGTAAAATGAACTAAACAGAAGCTAAATCTATAGATATCTGATGTGGGGACAAAAACCAAATAGTCTGAATGTAAAGATACTAAAATTTTAGTGATAACTGAAACAACCACTTAACAACTAAAGCTGAATCTAGTACTATGTCTGAAAAGCCTCTAACTGAGTTGAGTTGCTCGAACATGCCCCCCAGCTAACTCTAACAAAACTGAAAAATGGATATAAAGATTAAAATTGAAAGAATGTCGCTATTGTCCTCGAAGTATGAGGACTCACCACTGAAGCTACTGAAGTCGGATCGAGAATCGATCTAAGAGTGATCTGGATGCTGAGTACCTGAACCTACATCGTGAAAGGATGTAGCGCAGGTATGCGTCAGTACTTGGAATGTATAGAGCATGCATGATATATATTTATCTTAAGTTGAACAAATATATATGAGCTGGACAAAGCATGATTGAGCAATGACATCATCTGATCACGAAGATAAATACTGAAACATAACCGAAAAGCTAAGTTGATGCAATGACCAAGTAATAATTATGAAGATAACATGCTGAACTGTATACGAATATAAATGTTGAAAACCTGGTCAATGCACTAAGAGTCTGATTGTGGGAGCTACTATTAACCGACATAAACCGCATGAGCTAAACACGGAGTTCGATGTATATGCCCCATCGAGAGGACCCAATATACCTTGCAAGGGGTATAAAGGCATGACTATCGTGATCACTAAATCTGATGTCCAACAGAAGGGACTTATAATTCTACACGGGAACATGGTTTTGGGACTATGAGGGTACGTTGAACCCTAGTCTGACTCGGTGCTAAGTCTACTCCAACTGAATATGTGTATGAGTGAAATGTAACTAAAATAATGAATAGCTCAAAATACGTACATGCTAACTGAGAATGCAACGTCTATATACTTATAATGTAATATTCGAAATCTGAAGCATGATTATATGTTTAACTGACCTAGCCAAAGTAATTTCGTGAGGGTAAAGAACCCTCGGGAGTGAAATAGAACATGAAAGCGTAAGCTCCCAAGCAGTGGGAGCAGCCAGGGCTCTCTACTTTGCTATCGGTCACCCAGGATATTTAGCCTTGCAAGGTGGTCCTTGCTGATTCACACAAGATTCCACGTGCCCCATGCCACTCGGGTCATTCAAAATCTATGTCAAAATTGGCCAGTGCAAAGATAATCATTGATGCTGGGAGTTTGGATAACATAGCGTCCACGGAGATGGTAGAAACTAAGGAAATCTACACAAACTGGGGTTTTGAGTTTTATACAAGGAATTAAACAACATTCCCTAGAAAAACATTATATTTTGATTAAGAATACTAGAACAACTAAATCACAACAAATCTCCAAGGTTTTAGAAACCCTAGGGCTAAACAAGATATGTAGAATCAAGGAACTAACTGAATTCTAGGGACCTAGTGGATTAACAGAACCCATTAGTAAAATCCGACATACCTGGTGATGAACTCTACCTACTGAACTTTGAAGAACACTGTTGCTTGTTCTTGGGAGGTTTGGTCTACTTTTCCTCTTCTTTTTGCTCCAAGTTTGGATGATTTTTTGAGAAAGAGGGTTCTAGGTACGTCTAATTAGGTTATTAGGCTTAGAATTAGTAAAACAACAAAGTTTAGGCATTAAACGACGAAGTCTAAGGGCCCCAACGCATAGGAAAAAGACCAAAGTGACCCTAACTTAAAAGCTGACAAAGGCCATCGACAGAGCGATCGAAGGACCATTGTTTGGTTTGTCATCGACAGAGTGATCGAAGGACCATTGTTTGGACTACCAACTGTCGACTGTGGCTGTGGTTCATGTATGCCCAACAATGCTTCACTAAAACCAAAATAACTTTTTACTCTGAGCATGGATTTTAGCAAACTCTACGGCGATGCAAAGAGGACTCAATTATGTTTAATTTGATAGGTCATGAGCCACCTAATTCATTTTGTGCTAAAAAATATGATTGTTTGAAGTTGACCCAACAACCACTTTCCTCTAAATAGTTGTTGACCCTCATCTACAGTCGGTAGGTCCAATGACAGACCATATTGGTTTACTGTCGGTGGGATCAGAGATAATTAAAATTTGGACCTTAACGATAAAACCCCACATACGGTCCGTGGTTCTACCTACGGTCTATGGGTGGTTCCTTTGGTACTAGCACCAGTTTTTTGAAAACTAGGATTTTTTTCATTTTGAGATCCAAGGTGTTACATTATCTCCTCCTTGGGAACATTCATCCTTGAATGAAGTCTAAGCAAGTTGAGTATGGAGGGAAGGAGTTGCAATCCCTACCACTAAGTACTAAAAACTGATATCTAACTGAACTGAGTTCCAAGAACTATGCAAATATACGGAAATGCAAGAATAACTGAGGGAACAAGATAATGAGACTGAATTACACAAGATTAATTCGAGAGACTAGAGAGGAACTATTACCTCAAGTCGAAACAGAATCGGAAGGAAATAGGTGAGGATACTTGGCCATCATGGCTGGATCTGCTTCCCAAGTAGCTCCCTCTACGGACTGACTCCTCCACAAAACCTTCACCAAAGCGACTTCCTTATTTCTCAACCTACAAACTTGACTGTCAAGAATTTCAACTGGCACCTCTTCATAAGTGAGACTATCTTTCACAGCCACACTCTCTAATGGTACTATTGATGTCGGATCACCCACACATTTCTTCAACAAGGAAATGTGAAAGACTAGATGAACTGTTGCTAGTTCTGATGGCAACTCTAACTCAAAAGCCTCATTACCAACCCTTTTCAAGATTCTTTAAGGACCTACATATCTAAGACTGAGCTTCCCTTTCTTGCCAAATATCATTACCCCCTCCATAGGTGACACCTTCAGGAAAACCCAATCATCGATTTCAAACTCTAAGTCCCTTCTCCTCACATTTGCATAGGACTTCTGACGACTCTTAGCTATCTTTAGTCTATCTCTGATGAGCTAAAATTTCTCCATATCCTCATATGCCGAATCTGGCCCAATCATGGCTGCTTCACCTAATTCAAACCAACCAATCGGGGACCTACATCTATGCCCATAAAGTGTCTCACATGGGGCCATCTGAATACTGGAATAATAGCTATTATTATAGGCAAACTCTATGAGAGGTAAGTGATCATCCCAACTACCCTTGAAATTGATCACACAAGCTCTTAACATGTCCTCTAAGATCTGAATGGTACGTTCTACCTGACCATCCGTCTATGGATAAAATGTTGTACTAAAATTTACCTTAGTACCAAGACCTTTCTGAAATGATTTCCAGAAATAAGAGGTAAACTGAGGGCCTCTATCTGAGATTATAGACATGGGAACCCCATGCAACCTAACTATCTCATTGATGTAGAGTTTGGCGTAGTCCTTTACTGAATCTGTAGTACTTACAACCAAGAAGTGAACGGACTTAGTCACTCTATCTACCATCACCCAAATGGAGTCATGTTGTGTACGAGTACGAGTTAAACCCGTAATGAAGTCCATGTTTATAACTTCCCACTTCCATGTAGGAATGTTAATCTCTTGAGTCATACCTTTTGGTTTCTGATGTTCTACCTTAACCTGTTGACAGTTAGGACACTTAGCCACAAAATTTGCTATGTTCCTCTTCATGCCGTTCCACCAAAAGACTGCTCGTAGATCACGGTACATCTTAGTGGCACTTAATTGAATAGAATACCTGGAGTTATGAGCTTCGGTAAGGATCTGCTACTCTAACTCACCCACATTAGGAACACATAAGCGACCCTGGTAACGAAGCACACCATCTCCCTCTTGGGAGAAAACATCAACTTTCTGTTGATGCACTGCTCCTTTCAACTGAAGCAATATAGGATCACTATCTTGTTTTTCCTTAACCTCCACTACTAATAAAGATTCTAACCCATTCTGAACTATCACACCACTATCTGATGTGTCTATAATACGAACTCCTAAGCTAGCAAGCCGGTGCACATCTTTGGCTAACTCTTTCTTTTCTTCCTCAACATGTCCTACACTACCCAGAGACAGTCTATTGAGAGCATCAACCGCTACATTAGCCTTACTAGAATGGTAAAGCACATTTATGTCATAGTCCTTGAGGAATTCAAGCCATCTCCTCTAACGAAGATTCAACTGTTTCTGGGTTAACACATACTGGAGACTTATGATCTGTGAACACATCAACACGAACACCATACAAGTAATGTCTCCAAATCATTAGGAAAAATACTACGGCTACAAGCTCGAGGTCATGAGTTGGGTAGTTCTTATCATGGACCTTAAGTTGTCTAGAAGCATAAGTTATGACCTTACCTCGCTGCATCAACACATAACGTAGGTTGACCCTGGATGCATCACAATAAATCACATAACCGTCTGAACCATGTGGTTGAGTCAAGATAGGAGATGTAGTCATCCTAGTCTTCAGTTTTGAGAAACTTTTCTCACACTCATCTGACCACTAAAATTTGATCGTCTTCTGAGTCAACTTGGTAAATCAGGAAGTATGGATGGAAATCCTACAACAAATGTCCTATAATAACTAGTCAAACCCAAAGAAACTTCTGATATATGTTGGAGAGGTGGGTCTCGGCCAACGTTTCACTACCTCAATTTTTTGAGAATCCACTCAGATCCCTTCGCTAAATACAACATGACCAAGGAAAGCAACCGACTGTAACAATAATTCACATTTGCTGAAATTAGTGAATAACTGGCGATCTTTGAGAGTTTGTAGAGCAACTCCCAGATGAGTCACATGCTCTTCCTCACCTTGAGATTAAATGAGGATATCATCAATAAAGATGATGACGAACAAGTTGAAATACTATTTGAACACCATGTTCATTAAATCCATGAAAGCTGCAGGAGCATTTGTTAGTCGAAAAGACATAACTATAAATTCAGAGTAACTATACCGAGTCCTCAAGGTAGTTTTCGGGATGTCACTGTCTCTGACTCTGAGCTGATGATAGCTAGATCTGAGGTCTATGCTGGTCGAACAAGTCATCAATTCTGGGGATGGGATACTTATTCTTGATGGTTACTTTGTTCAACTAATGATATTCAATACATATTTTGAGAGAACCATCTTTATTTTTCACGAACAATACTGGAGCACCCCATGGAGAGTACTAGGTCTGATAAAGTCCTTATCTAGAAGGTCGTTCAACTGCTCTTTCAATACCTTAAGCTCGGATGGAGACATTCTGTAAGGAGGAATAGTGATAGGCTGGGTATTTAGGAGGAGATCTATTCCTAAGTCAATTTCCCTCTCGGGAGAAACTTCGAGAAGATCTTCTGGGAACTCTTTTGGGAACTCATTTACCAAAGGGACTGACTCAAGAGCTGTGGTTTCGGAGTTTTAATCCTTAACCCAAACAAGATGATAGACATACCCTTTGGAAATCATTTTTCTGGCCGTAAGGTAGGAGATGAATCGAACTATAAGTAGTGAGCTACTACCCTTCCACTATAAGATTGTCTCGTTTGGAAACTGAAACCGAACTATCCTAGTTCTACAATCAACAGAGGCATAATAGGAACGCAATCAATCCATGCCTAGAATGATATCAAAATCTACCATTCCTAACTCTACAAGATCTGCTGAGATGACTTTCTGAGAGACTGTGACAGGGTAATTTTCTGTATACCCGTCTAGCTATAAATGAGTCACCAACTAGAGTAAAGACTGAAAAGGGTTCTGAAAGAGTTTCTGGACTGACACAATTTTAATACTATATAAGGAGTTACAAAAGACAGTGTAGCCCTGGATCTAACATTGTATTAACATCTAAATGAAAGACTCACAACGTAGCAGTGACCACATCAGGAGAATCTTCCTGGTCCTGGCGAGCCTGGAGAGAATACAACCTGTTATGGCGCTGACTACCACCTTTAATAGACGAAGCACCCTGCTGAGTTGGGTAACCTGCTGGTGCTGCTGGAGCTCTAGACTGAGCCTTATTGTTGTTACCTTGCCTCTACCTGGTAGAAGGGAAATCCTTCAACCTATGACCAGACTCGCCACACCCAAAACACCCTTCTCCGTAAGCAAGACACTTACCCAGATGGTTCTTATCACACTTTGGGTAAGTTTGGAAAAGTCCAATTACTTGAAGCACTCCCGTGCGACTTAGAGCATGATGCTCTACCATTTTGATCCTGTCAAAACTTGGGGGATGGAGCACTAGCTAATGAAGGTGTTGGGGCTTTAGAACTTTGCTAAGATTGTGACCAATTCCCAACGCCTGACTTTTGTTGTGAGTATTCATAATTTCTTGTTCTGGCCTTTTTGTTATCCTTAGTAATTACTCTAAGATTATCTCCCTCAACCTGCTGAGAATGAGTCATTAGTCTAGAGATATCCATATCCCCTAGAAGCATATCATTCTTGCAATCGCTCTTCATTAGATTGGCTACCCCAGACAAGAACTTACTCATTTATGCCCTTGGATCGGCAACCATGTATGGACCATTCCTTGAGAGATGGGTGAATTTCAACCTGTACTCTGGGACAGATATTGAACCCTACTTCAAGTTTATAAACTCTCGCACCTTAGTTTCTCTCAACTTCCTTGGGAAGAACCTGTCAATAAAAGCTCAAGTAAAACAATCCCAAGTCACAGGAGCTGCATCCGCACCACTGTTGTCTTTCAACTGAGTGAACCAGATATGAGCCACATCCTTGAGTTGATAGGATGCTAACTCAACACTCTCAGTACTAGTCATTTGAATTACTCCAAGAATCTCCTTAACCTCTTCAATGAAGTTATGTGGGTCCTCACCAACCTTCAACCCTAGATATTCATGCGGATTCATCCGAACAAAGCCTCGAACCCTAGCTGCAGCTAATCCACCATTAGTGTTTGCAGGACCTATGGCCTGCTGATTGTTCTGATTGGCCATACTCTAAGCCAATATTTAGATCGCATTCCAAAATTCTGTATTCGTAACCTCATGTTTCAGGATTGGAGGAACAACATTAGCATTGCGTGCATTAGCATTTTGTGCGTTAGATCCAGGAGGAGGCATGATCTAAAATGCATAACGACAGATTAGAAAGGAGAAGTCGGATCATACCCACACACGATAAGAATAGTAAAGAAAGTTAAGTTTTTCTTAAAACACTTCATAGCCTCCCCCTCATAGATATGGCGCGCTTCACACCCATGAAAGAGACTTTACTTAGTGCGGCTTTCAGACATCCTAGGACTCTTGAACCTAAAGCTCTGATACCAAGTTTTTCACTCCTCAAGGCTAACCCTTGACGTAACACGAGACCTAGGATCACGAGTGACACCAAGCTAACCCTGAATCTGGCATATCATGAACATACTGACAATAACTAAGTAAAATGAACTAAGTGGAATCTACATTAAAAAAATGTCTAACGTGGGGACAAAACCCAAATAATCTGAATGTAAAGATACTAAGAGTTTAGTGATAACTGAAACAACCACTTAACAACTCAAGTCGAATCTACTACTATGTTAGAAAAACCTCTAAGTGAGTTGAGTTGTTAGGACATGCCCCCCAGCTAAGTCTAACAAAACTGAAAATTGAATATAAAGACTAAAATGGAAAGCATGTCTAGTTTCCTCGAAGTATGAGGACTCATTACTGAAGCTGCTAAAGTCGGACCGAAAATCTATCTAAGCGTGATCTGGATGCAGTACCTAAACCTACATCATGAAAGGATGTAGCACAGAGTATGTGTCAGTACTTGGAATGTACTAAGCATACATGATATAGATATTAAGCTTTACAAATATATATGAGCTGAACAAAGCATGAATGATCAATGACATAATCTGAGCAAGAATATAAATACTGAAACATATCTGAAAAGCTAAGTTGAATGTAATGACCAAGTAATAATCATGAAGATAACATGTTGAAATGTATACTGATATAAATGTTGAAAACCAGGTCAATGCATTAAAAGTCTGACTGTGGGAGCTACTATTAGCCGACATAAACCATGTGAGCTAAACATGGAGTCTGATGTATACGCCCTATCGAGAGAACCCAGTATACCTTGCCATGGGTATAAAGGCATGACTGGCTTGATCACTAAATCTGATACCCAACAAAGGGGATATATAATCCTAAGCGGGCACGTAGTTTTGGAACTATGAGGGTACGCTGAATCCTACTCCGACTAGGTGCTATTTCTACTCCCAACAGAATATGTATATGATTGAAATGTAACTGAAATACTGAACAACTCAGAATACTGACATGCTAACTGTGAATGCAGCGTTTATATATTGATAATGTGACATTCGAAATCTGAAGAATGATTATCTGTTTAACTGACCTATCAAGTGTAATTCATAAACTAAGAGAATCTACACGAACTAGGGTTCTATGCTTAAATAAGGAATTAAATAACGTTCCCAAGAAAAACATGATATTTTGATTAAGAATACAATAACAACTAAATAACAACAAATCTCCAAGGTTTTAGACACCCTAGGTCTAAACAAGATTTGTAGAATCAAGGAACTTACTAAATTCTAGGGACCTACTAAATGAAATCAACCCACTAGTGAAATCCCACATACCTGGTGAAGAACTCTACGGAGAAATCCTTTGGATTTTGAGGCTGAACTTTGACGAACACTATTGCTTGTTCTTGGGAGGTTTGGTCTACTTTTCCTTTTCATTTAGCTCCAAGTTTGGATGTTTTTCTGAGAATGAGGGTTCTGGGTATGTCTGACTAGGTTATTAGGCATAGACTGAGTAAAACCACGTAGTTTAACAGCCCCAACACATTAGGAAAAGACCAAAACGAACCTAACTTAAAAGCTGGTGAAGGCCATCCACAGAGGGATCGACGGACCATCGTTTGTACTACCAATCGTCAACTGTGGTCATGGTTCATGGTCTGCCTCAGAGTGCTTCACTAAAATGAGAGAAACCTTTTACTACGAGCATGGATTTTAGCAATTTATGTGGCGTTGGAAGGAAGATTCAATTATATTTAATTTGATAGGTCCTGAGCCACCTAATTCACTTTTTGATAAAAAAATATGACCATTTGAAGTTGACCCAACAACCAATTTCCTCTAAATTGCTATTGACCCTCACATGCGGTCAGACCTATGGTCCATAGATCCAACCATGGACCATACTTATTGACCTTGGGTGGGATCAGAGACCATCAAAATTTGGACCTTAACGATGGAACCCCACCTACGGTCCGTGGTTCTGCCTACGGTCTGTGGGTGGTTCCATTGTAACTGACACCAGTTTTCTAAAAACTAGGATTTTCTTCATTTTAAGACCCGAGGTATTACATACTATAGAAGGATGAGTGCCGGGACAAGACCCACGACTCCTCAAAAGAACTACTACTAACAACTCATAAAACTGAAGTACTCTGAAAGCAAGGAGGTCTCACTTAAAGACGAGCGGATGAAGTGATCTTAACAAACTCTGGTTGAGGATCCTAAGAACCTGTATTTGTATCATTAGACGATGCAGGTCGAATGACATCAGTACATATAATGTATGAGTATGTAATATAGCAGAATAACAAATAACTGAATGATAGGATTGTAATAGATATAAATATATACTCAACTGAATGTAAATAAATAAAGAAGTGAAATTATTAAAACCTTACAAAAATACTTACTCATCTATGAACTCAACATATTATGTGATATAATAAAAATATACTTTTAACTCTATTTGGGAGATTCTCTAACTGACAACCATCACTATGAGCTACGTGATGATATATCGTCTTGCCCACACTACCAAAACTATCCTATACCTTGCTGGGTATAGAACACCTTAATTAAGTGGATCCACTAAGCTCTACCTGAAGGCACTTAGTATTTATCTAAAAAGTATGATCATGTACCCATGTTGGTATACATGGTTTATGAGGAATGTGAGTTGTCTGAACTCATCTCATATCGGTACTCAATACTATTACCAATAATATATACTCATGCTCAATGTTTAAAAACATACTCTTCCTCGAATGAGATAACTACTCAAACTATCCTCTTAAAACAAGTAACTGCTTTTGAAATATCTTTAAACTCATAACTTATTTAGAAATCAAAGTTTCTCTTTTATCAATACCTTTGGGAATACTTAGTTCCCTTAAACTCTTACTCAATTCATACTTGAAAACTCTTTCTAAAAAATATATCAAAATCATATTGTGATATGATAATTGATGACTCAAGAAATCATACTGCATAAACATTGATTGCATAACTAGATAGAATACTGCTTAAACATTCATGCCATACTTGATTGTCATAGGTTTAATGTTTGAGAAACTCTTTCTCAAAATCTATCTTCAATTCCTCAAAAATTCAGTTTAAAATTCAAGTGTTGGCTTTAAAAAGCTTCTCAATATTTATAACTCAATTCATAGGGTTCAAGATAATTATGGACATGAACGACTCAACTCAGGGATCTTAATAGCAATATAGAAACTCGGTACTCAGAACTCAATGATACTAGTCATAAAAAAAAAACTCAATTCATAGGGTTCATGCTGAAATATAGAAATGAACGAATCAACTCAAGAGTCTTAATGCATAACATATCGAACTTCAATAATTAGGAATAAAATTTCAAAAAGATCTGGAACTCAAGAACTCAAAATCAACTCATCTCAAGAATACTCAAATCTAGGGGTAGAATCCTACATTACTCTTTTACTGATTTGAAAGTAGATATAGGGCGTGAAGACGAACTAGTCCAACACTATGATAGATTTACATACTTGGAAGAACAAGGTTCTTGAAGAATCTTGAATAAGAACTTGATTAGAAGCCTTGAAACCGTAGCTTGGAGGTAAACAATAAAGAAAACCTTTCTTGAGATTCTTGAATTAATTTCTTGAAATCTCTATGACCAAGAGCTATGATTTTCATTAGTGATTCATAATTGTTTGGAGGAAGTTGAGTTTGAAAGAAATATAATTCTTAGAGAAATATTTACCTTGAAGAAGAATCTTGAAAAAAAATGGAAAGAATCTTGAACAGAGTCTTCTACTTTGATTTTTCCTTAGGGTTTTGCCTTAGGATTTGGGAGAGAAGTGAATGATGTATTAAGAGATAAAAATCTTATTGCTTTATGTCTTTAATTAGTCAAGAAATTTGTATAGTATTTTTTTATAGGTAAAAAGACAGAAACAACCTTTTTTAATATTTTCCCGTCGGCTAATTCGTCACTGCACTGTATCAGGTAAATAAAATAGTCATTACTTTTTACTCAAAACTCGAATTATTGTGAAATCAGTGGCAATTTAATTTAATAGGTTATGGGTCATGCAACTCTTTATATGTAAGAGATATGGTCATTTGAAGTTGACCCAAACAGATTTACATCAAAACTTAGTCGGTAAGGAAACTTTTAACTCAACTTTGTGCTAGGAAATTCTAGTGACCTTAATTCATATCTAAATTCATTCTCACACAAAAGAATTGACCTTTACACATATGGGAAATTTAAGAATCACCGATACGACCTTACATATAAATGAAGAATAGTCCAGATCTTAACTTAGAAATTTTTGGGGTGTTACACCCCAACATCAAATTCTTCCCTCTTTCTCCCCCACCCCAAAATTCTCCCCTCTTTTTATTCCTTGGTCATCTTGAGAATATGTTTTTTTTAAGAAAAAAGAACCATTCCTTTTTCCTCACCTTGCAAAAGTTTTTCAAAAAATTATTTCAACTAAATATTGGATACTAGTTTTAGAATATCCCTTCTCAGTAGTCCCATTTTTGTAATTTTGAAGTGAAATTTCATTTTAATTTGTGGGTCGAATATTTGATACGAGTGTTTAATATGGTATTATTTAGTGTGGCGTGTATGTTTATATGGAATAAAAAATTAGTTTATTTTGCGAAGCTTGATTGTTTTTGGTAAATTGACTAAAAGATGTTATAAAATCATTTAAATTAAATAATATATGATAAAGGGAAATTTTGTTAAACTATTAATTTTTATGTTAATATAATTAGGTTAAGTAGATTATTATTAAAAAAAAATAAAATATAATTATTAAAAATAAAATAAAATAAATCTTAAAAATAAAATAAAATAATTATTAAAAATAAAATAAAATAAGAGAAATAAGCACAATATTATAAACTATAATGGAAGTAAGTATTACAAAACTAAACTTGAAGGGTAGTTTGTGCAATTATCTCTTTATCTTTTTGTTGTAATGATTTTCTAGAAAAGTAGTTTAAGTTGAGTGATTTTATAAAAAAAAAAATCCATAAGTTGAGTGATTTATTAATATAAATGAAAATTAAGTGACTTTCTGAAATAATTGCACGTACTTGAGTGATCTTTCGATATATTTACTCTATGATGTATGATATATGATATATGATGATCTAACTATTGCCTAAAATTCCTCTCACTTTTAACATAATATGATAATTCGATTCTATTCTAGAATAATTTTTTCTTCTCAATAAAAATTTAAGTAGTGCTCATGCTAATTAAAAGATGACGAAGATACAATTACAACCAATAAGGATACTCATTTTGTACTTAAATTGAGGTTTATAAATACGATGTGCATAATTTAAAGATAAACAATTATGAACAATAATTTAACAATCATCAAAACAAGAAGACAATTGTATTTTAATTAGGTCGTGTAAAATTATCATTATCAAACTGGTGAATAACGTAACAAACTAAAAAAATTACATCCTAAATATTTCCGCCTAGGAGATTTTATTTGCTAGATAATGTATTTTTTTTATAAAGAAAAAATTATTTAGTTTTTCCATTGTTTGGAAGAACCTAAAAAATTTTACTTCATAAAAAAGCATAAGCAGAAAAATATTTTTTTTAAGACTAAAATATCTCTTTCGTATATGGATATTTATCAATATATCACTTTTTAATTAATTAGCATATATCAAAAGTTTGGTTAAGTTTCATTTAAGAATTTTCTTTTTATTTTTGGGATAAGGCACAAATATCCCCCTAGACTATGACCGAAATCCCAGAGACACACGTAAGCTTAACTATACTCCCTTGAACTCATCTTTTCATATTTTTGTGCACCTTAAACCAACTAAATTAGTTGTGTTTGTACACACTCGCGCCACACACACAGAGACACACATGCACACACGCACGCGCACGCACACACACACAAAACTTAGATCTTCTAATTCTAGAGAAGGTGACCATCTATATACTTAAGAAGGTGACCCTATATATCCTTGATTGCATCGAGTATATGACCTAAAAAGATGAGGGGCTCTGAAATGTCTTAAGTTTTCTTTTCATATTCAAATGTAAATATGTAACACCCTAAAAAATTTTCGAACTAAGACTCGAACCTTTCTTTGTAGTTGAGTAAGATTCTACCAAGGAAATAAAATTTTTCTTAAGTGTTAAGGTCACTAGATGTAGCACCTTGAGTTCCAAGAAGAACTAGAGAGAATTCATTCAAGTCATTCCTAGGTTCTTTTAAGTTTTGGGTCAACTTCAAACAGCCATATCCTTCGGTACATGATGAGTTATGTGGCACATAAGATATCAAATGAAAGGTCTTTGAATTTTCTTTCCAACACCACTGAGTTTTATAAGTTTCGAGGTTGGATAAGTGAGATATGCCCTTTTGAAGTTAAGTTGTCCAATTAAAGAAAGTTACCCAAAAATAGTAAGGGGTATTTTGGTCTTTTCCTTACACAATCAGATTTAATTCATTTTTAGTAAGATATAAAGGGTCTAATCTGATTAGGTTCAGTTTTATAATCCTAATAAACGCCTAGGGTTTTAGTTGAGAGTTCACGAAGAGAAATGAGGAGAAAAGAGGAAATGATCGAGGCATTCCTCGAGGTTCTTGAGTTTTGTTGTAGATTTTTGCCATGAGCTTGACTCCTAAGAGGTATGTAAGCTTCCATAGTGTTGGGTTTGTTCACCCACACGCCGATCATGTTAATATCAACGAAATTCGTTTTAGAAAGTTGAAAGTTTAGTGTTCTTGAATTGAGTTCTTGAAATTGGCTTTTGTTCTTGAGTTTAGATGAGATTGATTAGTTCTTAGTGTAGATTTTAGAGTTGTAATTGATTAGAATATTGTGTAAATGTAGTGGGTATCTGAATCTAAAGAGAAATTGAGAAAATAATCAAATTTAGGAGAATTGGGGTTAGAAAACGAGGTAGAAAAAGTCAGACAGGAAATAGGTAATAGGTCTGCGTCGCGGACCTGTTCCTTAGAAGTGAAATTTTTTCTCTCAACCTCGCGGAGAGAATGTGGACCCCACTCATTCAAAAATTATTTCGACCAAACATTATAATTCATCTCTTCATCGCGGACTTGCTCCCTAGATAGTGTTTTCAACCCTTTCTAATGATTAACTATCAAAAACACTTTTAATGATCGCGATATCTCTCTTAGAACCAATCAGAACCTTGAATTCATAATTCAAATTCAAGGTAGAGCTAAGAGTTGAGTCTTGAGAGTTATTTCAAACATTTTGAGAAAGTCCCTTTGAGTTTTTTGAGAAGTGTTCTACAATTTCTAATAACCTGTCTCAAGACTCGAGCAAGTGAGTATGAGAATAAGGAGAATGTATTCATGAGTTTACTTTATCATCACGAGATCCTTCGTATCATGAACCATAACTCTTGAATTCATAATTCACATTCAAGAGAGAGTTAAGAGTAGAGTTGAAGAAAGTTTTTGAGTTCAATTGTAAATCCTTTGAGATCAATTATTGATTTGTACTATGTTTTGAGGAAGTAAGTATGAGAATGAGAAGATTCGTATGCATGAGTTCCATAATGTTCTTTAGACCCTTGAGTCGAGTTGTTCATGCTTATAAATTCTGCATGAACTCTATACATTGAGTGTCTTGGAGAGGAGTAGCATACTCGAGTTCTATGTCTTTGAGCATTGCGTTCCTTATTGTTTTGGGATTTTATTCCTAATAATGGGACTATTACATATTACCCATGGAGTCAATGAGTTGAGTTTGTCATGTCCATAATTCCTCTCGGAGTTGAGCATTATTGAAATAAGTGATATCATTGAAGTTCTTGAGTTCTGAGTTGTCGAGTTGCGAGTATTGAGTTCTATCTATGGTTATTGAAAACCATAAATTGAGTCATTCATGTCAATAATATGGCATGAACCTTATTTTAAGAAGTCTTACAAATTTTTCTAAACTTGTTTTAAGACTTGAGCCCTCGGGTTGAGAGAGAGTAGAGTTGAGTTCATTTTCTTTAAAGTGATATATGGACAATAAGTATTACCAAGAGTAAATATTTTTACATTTAAAGAGGGTGAAACTGAGATTTCCAAAAGAGTTTTGACCAGTTTGAGTAATATCTTCTTTAAGAGAAAGATTTTAAGTAAAACTCTCAAAACACAGAAAGACTTATGTTTTTAAACATATGAGCTGAGTGTATTTTGGGAGTACTATTGGGCACCGATATGGGGGCGAGGTTCACCTAAATGAAGTCTCCATTAACCATGTAGCCAACGTGGGTTGAAAGAGTCATACTTTTTATATGATTCCTTAGTGCTTTTTACCATAGACTAGTGGATCCACTTAGTTGAGAGGTTCTATACCCTGGCAAGATATAGGACAATTCTGGCAGCGTGGGCGAGACGTTGTATCATCACATACCTCATTGTTATAGTTGCCAGTTAGAGAAACTCCCATAGAGTTATATTGTCTTTTTATATATACAAACTGAGTTATTATTTTATTCTTCAATACTTTGAGTTGATATCTATTATTTTAAAAGCTTTCCATATATCATATCTTTTATTGCTGCTTTGTTTTGAGTTGAGTACCTTTAATTTGAGTATCATATCATTGAGTTGAATATGTAATCTTGAGTTAAGTAGTTTGAGTTGGATACCTTTGAGTTGAGTATCATATCATTGAGTTGAGTATCTAATCTTTGAGTTTACTATTTTATTCTTAAGTTGAGTTTAGTTGAGTGAGTTAAGAAGAGTTAAGTATGTTTCCTTTTTATTTAGTTCAAGCTTATGTTTATGCTTTAGAATTCCCCTTGCATGCTTGTACATTCCATGTATTGAGCCATTTGTCATGCATCGTTTCATGATAGAGATACAAGTATTCAGAATCATCAATAAGCGCTTTGTTGATTCCACTTGCAGCTCCAGTTAGCTATGGTGAGCCTCCTTACTTTCGAAGGCTTTCATTTACTTTTCAGTTGTTAGGATATCATGGGTTTTGTCCCTACTTCCATCTTTGTTAGTTAGAGGCTTCATAGATGGACAACAGAGTTTCAGAAGTCTGTTTATTTATTTTGGTAAATGTTTTAAAGGCTTAAGTTGCTTATTTTTATGCCGAGTTAAATATATTATTTTATTCAAAGTTACCTATTCAGTATTGTTCATATTATTTTAAAGTTCAGTATTGGAATTGAATTCAGTTTTCTTAAGCTTTTGCATGCTTGAGTTAGTCTTTTGCTTTTAGTCAACCAAGATGAGGGTTCCCTTGGGGACCAACAATGGTTCTCGAGTGTTGGCCACATCCAGGGTGTAAACTCGAATCGTGACAAACTTGGTATTAGAGCACAGAGTTCAAGTGTCCTAGGCTGTCTATGAAGCCGTGTCAGTAGGGTCTTATTTATGGTTGTGAGTTCCCCACTTCTACAAATGAGGGACTACAAACATTTAAGAAAAGTTTCCCTTCTTTCATACTCTTAATCGTGCAATAGAGCTATGTCATGGAGATTTATTCATACTCGTGCATTTCTCAGATTTATTCGACCACCCATCATACTAGAGGTTGTTAAAAATAAAATTTACTCCTTTATCGATGAGTTGCCCTTAGAAAAAGTCTTGAGGATGTCATGTGACTCCAAATGGGATTGAGAGAAGCCAATTAGTGAGCTAAGTGCTATGTTTCAGAGGAATGCACTCATGTTCATATGAGTCATGCGTTTGAGCTAAAAGCGAGTTATACTCTTCTTCCTTAAGCCTTGTTTAAGCTGAGATCCTTTTGAGGAGGTATATTTAGACCTTGGGTAATATTTCTACCCCAAAAGGTAGCATGAGTTACGAGAACATGAGTAGTAGTAGTGAAAGAGCCCAGAGTTAGAGGAAAGTATGCAGAGGTTCAGTAATTTGAAAAGAGATAGTGATGGGGCAGATTCTGTTATTTCAATCGTGTACCCAATCAGTTATAACTGATGTTTTTTTTAAAAAAGTTCTAGAGATATATCAAACCATTAATAATTTTGTAGAGAGTTCTTGATAGAAGGAACATGAAATAATACTAGTCAAGATGAGTTAGAGTATATTTTAACTACAATAGAGTTGATGTCGATGTGTCATCATGTTAGAGGAGACTAAGTATGTGTGGAATCAGATAACAGTGTATTCATGAGGTGATAGACCCAAGCTAGGCTTATGAACTTTGAAGGGGGAAGCCACATAGTATTCAGAGGATGATAGAACAAATTGAGAGATAATGCACAGTAAGTGGGTAAATAGTATTTAAGTTGTGAAGTGGAATGTGATGGTAAATTTTGAGTGTATAGACTAAGAGGTAAGGATTGACTACTTTTCATAAGGTCCTAGTGGACGAGTGTTTCTGAATTTGTATCTAATAGTTGTAAGTTAGTATAGTAAGCGAGCAATCATATTGATACTCAGGTTTTGTAATAAACATTAAGCTTGAATTTGAGATGAGTGTCATGATCAAAAGAATGGCAACATGAAGTTGATGATGTTAGTATTGATTTTGATCTAGAAGACTTGACAAAGAGTAGGTGAGGAATTGAGGGGATAAGCTGCAATAAATTTGAGTGGTATAAGTGAGAGACCCACGTTTAGATAAGGGCAGTGAAGTGGTGGCTAAGTCACTAGAGTAACAAGAGTATTAAGAGGTGTGCTGAGATGGTATCTTACCTGATGAGGTTCCAATAAAGTTATAATTTTTCATGTTTGCCTAGATAGCATAATTGAGTTGTCAATGTGCAATAGGTTCATAGCTTTCAAGTGTTCGCTTTAGACCTAGGGGGGAGATGATAAGATGAGAAATCAAGTCAAGTGTTGAGAATTTCTTAAAGAGCTGGTTAGTAGGAGTCTATGGAGTAGTTAGAGTACTAAGCTTGAATGTGGTGTTGTTAAGCATTATGTGGTTCTTTATATGAGCAAATGTGGTCGTAAAGAGTAACAGTCTTGGGATGAGACTTCCCTATAAAGAGGTATAGAACAAGAACCTAAGGACATGGGTTAAGCTTGAATATAGTAAGCGCATACCATTAGAATCAGACCTTAGTAATAGTAACCCCATTCCATAGCCAGTCCAGTCGTTATTCGAGAACGAATGATCCCAAGGGGGAGATATTGTAACACCTAAAATTTTTCCAAAGTAAGACTCGAACCGTTCTTCGTATTGAGTGAGATTTTACAAAGGAAATTAAAAAAAATCTTTACTGTTAAGGTCAGTAGGTGTAGCACCTTAAGTTCAACGAAGAACTAGAGATAATTGATCTAAGTCATTCCTAGGTTCCTTAAGTTTTGGGTCAACTTAAAACGATCATAGACTTCAGTACATGATGAGTTAGGTGTCCCAAAAGATATCAAATGAAAGGTCTTTGAATTATCTTTCCAACGCTACCAAGTTTGATAAGTTTTGAGGTCGGATGAGTGAGATATGCCCTTTTGAAGTCAAGTTGTCCAATTAAGGAAAGTTACCCGAAAATAGTAAGGGGTATTTTGGTCTTTTCCTTACCCAATCAGATTTAATTCATTTTTAGTAAGTTTTTAAGGGGCTAATCCTATTAGTTTTAGTTTTATAATCCTAATATATGCCTAGTGTTTTAGTTAAGAGTTAAAGAAGAGAAAAGAGGAGAAAAGAGGAAAGGATCGAGGTGTTCGTCGAGGTTCTTGAGTTTTGATGCAGATTTTTGCCATGGGTTTGATTCCTAAGATGTATGTAAGCTTACAGAGTGTTGGCTTTGTTCACCCACATGCCAATCATGTTAATTTTAGCGAAATTCGTTCTAGAGAGTTGAAAGATTGGTGTTCTTGAATTGTGTTCTTGAAATTGACTTTTGTTGTTGAGTTTAGATGAGATTGATGAGTTCTTGAGGAAATCATGTCGATTTTAGAGTTGTAGTTGATTATATTCATGTTTACATATAGTGGGTATCTGAATCTAAAGGTAAATTAAGAAAAATAATCGAATTTAGGGTAATTTGGGTTAGAAAATGAGGAAGAAAAAGTCAGAAAGGAAACAGGTACCAGGTCCGCGGTTCCTCAGAAGTGAAATTTTTAGCGGACCCCATTCTTTCAAAAATTATTTCGACCAAACATTAAAATTTATCTCCGCAACGCGGACTTGCTCCCAAGACAATGTTTTCAACTGTTTCTCATGATTAACTATCTAAAACACTTTTAATCATCACAATAACTTTCCTACCACAAATCATAACCTTGAATTCATAATTCAAATTTAAGGCAGAGCTAAGAGTTGGGTCGTTAGAGTTCTTCAGAACATTTTGAGAAAGTCCCTTTGAGTCTTTTGACGAGTCTTCTACAATTTCTAATAACTTGTCTCAAGACTCGAGTAAATGAGTATGATAATGAGGAGAATTTATTCATGAATCTACTTTATCATCACGAGATCCTTCGTATCATGAACCATGACTCTTGAATTCATAATTCACATTCAAGAGAGAGTCAAGAGTAGAGTTCAAGAAAGTCTTTGAGTTTAATTGAGAATCATTTGATATCAATTATCGATTTGAACTAAGTATTGAGGAAGTAAGTATGTGAATGAGAAGTCGTATGCATGAGTTCCATAATGTTCTTTAGACCTTTGAGTCGAGTCGTTCATGCTTATAAATTCCGCATGAACTCCATATATTGAGTGTCTTCGAAAGGAGTAGCATCTTCGAGTTCGATGTCTTTAAGCATTGAATTCCTAATTCTTTTGAGATTTTATTCCTAATCATGGGACTATTAAATATTACCCATGGAGTCCATGAGTTGAGTTGTTCATGCCCATAATTCCGCATGAACCCTCTGAGTTGAACATTTTTGAAATAAGTAGTATCACTGAAGTTATTGAGTTCCGAATATTGAGTTCTATGTATGGTTATTTAAAACCTTTAATTGAGTCGTCCACAACCATAATTTGGCATGAACCTTATTTTGAGATGTCTTTTATAAATTATTCTAAACTTGTTTTAAGACTAGAGCACTCGAGCTGAGAAAGAGTAGAGTTGAGTTAATTTTCTTTAAAATTATATATGGGAACTAAGTATTCCCTAGAGTAAATATTTTTCACATTTTAAAGAGGGGGAAACTGAGGTTTCCAAAATAGTTTGAGCAGTTTGAGTAACGTCTCTTTTAAGAGAAAGATTTTTAAGTAATAATCTCAAAACACATAAATAGTTATGTTTTTCAACATATGAGCCGAGTATTTTTTGGGAGTAGAATTGAGCACCGATATAGGGACGAGTTCAGATAACTCAAATCTCCATAAACCATGTAGCCAACATGGGTAGAAAGGGTCTTACTTTTTAGATGATTCCTTAGTGCTTTTTAGTATAGACTATTGGATCCACTTAGTTGAGAGGTTCTATACGCTGGCAAGGTATAGAAATATTCAGGCAGTGTGAGCGAGACGCTGTATCATCACATAGCTCATAGTGATGGTTGTCGGTTAGAGAAACTCCCACAGAGTTATCTTGTATTTTTATATATACAAAGTGATTTACAATTGAACTGAAAGATATCACATCTTTTATTGTTGCTTTATCTTGAATTGAGTATCTTGAGTTGAGTACCTTTGAGTTGAGTATCATATCATTGAGTAGAGTCTCTTGAGTTGAGTATCATATCATTGATTTGAGTCTCTTGAGCTGAGTTTAGTTGAGTGAATTGAGAAAAGGTAAGTATGTTTCCTTTTTATCAAGCTCAAGCGTATGTTTATGCTTTATAATTTCCCTTGCATGCTCATACATTCCATGTACTGAGCCATTTGGCCTGCATCATTTCATGATGCATATACAGGAATTCAGGATCATCAACAAGCGCTTTGTTGATACCACTTGTAATTCTAGTTAGCTATGGTGAACCTCGTTGCTTTCAGAGGATTTCATTTACTTTTCAGTTGTTAGGATGTCATGTATTTTGTCCCGACTTCCATCTTTGTCAGTTAGAGGCTTCATAGATAGACAATAGAGTTTCAAAAGTTTGTTCATTTATTTTGTGGAATGTTTTAAAGACTTAAGTTGCCTATTTTATGGCTAGTTGAATATATTAATTTATTTAGAGTTATCTATTCAGTATTTATCATATTATTTTAAAGTTGAGTATTGGAATTGAATTAAGGTTTTTTAAGCTTCTGCCTGCTTGGGTTAGTCTTCCACTTGTAGTCAGCTAGGATGAGGGTTTGCTTGGAGACCAACAATGGTTTTCGAGTGGCGGTCATGTCCAGTGTGTAGACTCAGGTCATGATAAAATATAGTCCACAGAAGTTCATGAGATGTTACAATAGTAAAAGAACTATACATCTCATGAATGTCTCCTTCAATGACTTTCCAATGAATTGATTTTTTTTAGGATCGATGACTTCAACAACTTGCTGAATAAACTTCTTTTCTCCAACTGTAATTATCAACATAAAAAAAAATACAAGAAACATTATTTTAAATTCAACTGTTCAATTCATCATTAAAGATTTAAACATTTACAAAATAACATCTTTATCATCATATCATGTTTAACTTTTTTCCTCGATTTTCATTTTCATTTAATCCAAAAATATATAATGCCCATAAATATTTTATTGTCTACATTTTCTAAATGGATTTATTTTTAAAAATCTCAATTGAAGAGATGAATTTATTTTGTTAAATATAAAATTAGTAATATTTTGTTATATTGATTGGTGGGAAAATGTTAGCCTAAATCATACTCTATTAAAGATTAATAATACTATTAACAAATCATAGAATGTTTTGATAAAATGAATCTCTTGAGTAACTAAATATTAGTAAGTAATGCCTAAGTATTAGTTGGAGAATATAAGAAAAAAAATTAATGTAAAGATAATTTTCATGAAGAAAGTACTTTCGCCCACAAGTGAAAAAGGTTATTTTGTTTGTTGAAGCAAGAGGGTTTACTTAGAATGTATGTATGGTAATCAAACACCATCAAATAACTCTTTTCAAGATCATTTTCTTAAAAAGGATGTTTCATACTATGGAATACACATAAATAAATAAAATTGATGTATGTAAATCGCATTGAGTGATAGGAGTAGGAAAATATGTGTTATCCTCATTATAACTCCTGCTAACAACCGAATCAATTTTTATGCTTTCACCCTCATGAATCTGAAAATGGTTAACATGTTTAGGACTTATATTAGCTATATGATGAGAATTAGTGTGTAAAAGATCATGCATCAAATGTCCTCCACAATTTACCTCCACTGAAGCAATAAATTTTCCTTTCAAACACATCTTTTATTTTTCTCAAATTAGCAATTATAAGTTGTGAAAAGGAGGTGGTGAGAAAATGTTGAAAACTTGTAGTCTTTATATAGATAGACTTTAGTTACCTGTGAAAAGCTAGCTTGTTGATACATTGTCCACCATATATTTATATCACATGTTATTATTTAGTGAGGATTGAAGATTTGTTACTTCATTTTGGTGTACTATTTTTAGAAACGTGTGTCGCAAGTTTAACCCAAATTATAAATGGTATATTTTATCCCCTTTAAATATATTGGTATTTATTAAAAAAAATCAATCATTTTTACTATAGAAAGTACGTATTTCTTCCTAATAAAAAGAATACATTCTTAATCATATAATTGACTCAAAGTACATGAAGTAAAAATAACTAACTATGGTACAAAAACAATATTCAAATGAGGATACTAAAATACCACATGCTAGGCTAATGTATACTAAGCAACAATCCACTAAATTCTCAATAATAATAATAATAACAAAATAATAGAAAGTTGTACAGTAACAACAAACAAGAAACATAAATAATTAACAAAACAAATAAAAAGAGACAAGAGAAGAGAACATAGAGATTCTCATTTTCTTAAACTATTTTAAGCGTGTATAATATTGTGTCAAATATCACTATTTATAGGATACAATGAAGGAATACAAAGAGTTGTCATTAATATGATATTAATCAATTTGAGATCATGGATGAGATGGGGATGAGAGGTAGGAGTAAAAATTATAATGAATAAAATTAGTGGGAGTTACAAATTTTTACATAATGGACCGTTAGTGCTAATAAAATTTATGTAATGTACTTCACATTAATACAAATATTTGTACATATATAAAAATATAAGATAAGTCTATATGGTTTTAATTTTTTTCTTTGTGTAGGGCAAGCATAGTTATTCATATTTCCAAATGGAAAATGAACAAAACAAAAATGACATGTATTTACTCAAAAATAAAATTAATACAAAGAATAAATATTCAAGAGGCTTTATGGTGGGTGATTCATGTACTAATATGATGATTAACTATTAATATTCAATTTATTAAATAATTTATGACATTTAAATTTAATGTAGGGATAAAATGGTAATATAACTTTTGTCTAAAATTCTTCTCACTTTTAGTAAAATATAATGTAATAATAATATAACATATAATATAATATAATATATTTTATATGATATATTACATATGATGATCTAACTTTTGCCTAAAATATCTCCCACTTTTAGTATTATATGATAATTAGATTTTATTCTTGAACAATTTTTTCTTCACAAATAAAAATTTATGTAGTGCTCATGCTACTTACAAGATGAAGAAGATACATCTACAGCCAATAAGGATACCCATTTTGTAAAACCCCTTATTCGAAAACAGACCAAAATGCAGATTTCAAAGAATCAACCCAGAAAAATTCCTAAGGCATGACCCACGATCGAACCCACATACCGTAGGTTAGGCCACATAACGTGGTCCAGGTCTGTGGATCATGGCCCCAGAACCCAGCCTCTGAAGCCGAACGACGGCCAACCAGCACTGACCGTCGGTCTATCCACAGTCCGTCGGCTTGGTCAGTCGGTGACTTCAGCAACTTTTAAGTCAGGGGTCGTTTGGTCTTTTCCTTAGGCGTTGGACCCCTAAACTACGTCGTTTAACCCCTAAACTACATGGCTTTGGCCAGATTTAGCCTAGTAAACTAATTAGAACTTACCCTAGTCAGTTCTTTCTCAAATAGGTCGACCAAGCCCTAGTTCAAGAACGCAATGAGTTTCATCAGTTCCAGCCTCAAAATCAAAAGATTTCTCCGTGGAATTCGTCAACAGGTATGTGGGATTTCACTAGTGGGTTCCTTTCACCCATTAGGTCCATAAAATTCAGTCAGATTATTGATTCCCTCAATATTGTCTAGACCTAGGGTTTCTAGAATCTCAATAGATTATTATGAATTAGTTACTTGATGTTCCTAATCAGATTATCACGTAGTAGTATCGTTTTTTCCCAGATTCATGCATAAACTCAAAACTATATTTATGTAGTTCTTTTAGTTCATGAATTACATATGCTAGGTCAGTTATCTCAGTTATACATGCCTCAGATTTTAATGTCTCATTATTAGTACATTAATGTTGCATTTTCAGTTAGCATATCAGTATTTGAGCTACCTAGTATTAGAGAAATTCAGATCATAAATTGTTAATTTCATAATCAATTGGGAGTAGCTTAATACCAAAGGGACTAGGGTCAGTCACCCTCAAGTCCCAAAACTACGTGCCCCCATAGATTTATAAGTCCCTGATACACTCAAATTATTCCTCTATTAAAGAAGTATAAACGATCATTGTCAAATAAAGAACCAACTTGTAGGTTGGTGTCGATCTAAGGAATATGGTTCAAACATAAACTTAACTCACTATTGTATCGTTTAGTCAAACTATTTTCGAGACAAGTAATTAAAAGGGGGTTGTTTTTTGTAAGCAAGTAATAGGTTGTTGATTAAGTAACAAGTAAGCATGATTCAAACTTTAAGTTATCGATATGAGAGAGAAACTAGGGTGTATTTGTTCCCCATAAGCTTTTAACGTAGTAATCCTAATAATAGTAATCATCTCCTAGTGTTTTACATGCAAAGTTGTTATGTTAGGTATCCCTAAATGATTGGTCCTCCAAATAGGGAATTTCACTACACACCTTGGTCCGGCTATGAGTATATACTTTACTAACCCTTACCTTTACCTCAGATTAGACATTACATCAATGTATGACTTAGTTTTCACCCTTGCACTAATTTCCATTAGACCATTAGATAGCATCCACTAAATTTTTGTTGTTAATTCATTTCTCATTCATTACGTCCTTGGTCCAACAATTAGGAACGAGGCGAGTTCTAACTTTTGCAACTGTTAAAAATACTTCTAAGTGAATGAATTACCAATAGATGCATAAACACTATTCAAGAATTACTTAATTAGAATTCATTCATTGTTAATTACTCATGGTTCCCACAACCCTAGTTGTGGATTTAGCTACTCATGCTTGAGAGTTCACAATTTATGTTTAAGAAGAAAGAATTCATGAACTTACAATTAGAATAAATGAAAACCCGAAATCCTCAATTGAATTGCAAAGTGAAAATCTTATAAAACAAATTTCGAAAATCAAATTGCCAAAGTTTGAAAGTTATAAATTCCCAAATCACCAAGAACTAGAAGTAAAAAGGCTTGTCTAGCCCCCAAAACGAGGTTTATAACTCCTATTTATAGAAAACAAGTCATAATAAAAAGGAAACAAAATAAGGAAATATGTTGTCTGGAATGCGACATCAGTTGACGACTCTGACCTACGAACCTGGGTCGACCTACTGTCCGTAGGTCTCGTTCCTTGACTCCACACTTAGGATTTTTTATGAGATAGTGGAACTTCAACTCTCTGAATCCATCGACTGATGTGCAGGACGACCCGTGGGTCGACCTATGGTCCGTCCGTTGCTCTATAGTTCCATACTTGGTCCGAATTCTTTGATGCTTCATCTATATGCCTGCCCAACGATGGTCCGTCACAGGACCTACGGTCCGTGGATCATTTTCGTGGCTGGCTCCTACTGCATAATTTCAGCTATCATCTCCATCAACTACATTTCAAGCTTATTTCCTCCAAATATAATACAAAACACATCATTTCTAATACAGCCCTAGACACACACAACTTCTAAGTGAAATGCATGTAAAATACCATTAACTCACGGTACATCAACACCCTTAACTTAACCTTGTTGGTTGTCCTCAAGCGACACACTAAAAACTCTAAACGACACTTGTGTAGAAGTACAAATACAAACTCAAGCAATCACATGGCTTTTTCAATCCACTCCATTTCCTTAGTGCAAACCTTTTAAGTTTAGACTCAACAAGCTAACTCATACGGATAAAAACATGACATAGATTGACCAATATACATCACAACATGCACCGTTCACAATCACCAAGAAATCAATTCTCCAACAATGTAACTAGTGCCCTCACTTCAAAATAAATCTTTTTTAACACACAATAGATATGCTTTTCAAGTTTTAGGATTCATTCAACAATCACGCTCAAAAGTAACTTCAATTACAGTTAGTGTTAAATACCATAGGCTTGCCCTTATTTTCACAACTTAGACTCTCCAAACTAGTTGCTAGGATCACTATAGGACTTTCTTTGCTTGTAACGTAGGCTCAAGGTCAGGTACTGTACATTTGGATACTCTTTAGTGACTTTCTGCCCTCCTTCACATTACATTGGCTTTTTACCTCTTTGCTCAACCTATTCTTGACATCCTTTTATTTTACTTTCTTTCCGTTGACTTTCTGCAACACAGATGCCACTTTTGACTTTATAGCTCTTATTTTTCACTTTCTTCTTTTTCTTTCACTTTACTTTTCATTATTTCTTTCAGCACTTTTGTTTTTCATCTTTTTGCTTCTTTTGCACAAAGTCACATTTTTTTCTTTTCTGTTTCTCTCTTCAACAGAAAACTCTTTTCATACCCTTTTTCTTTTGGTTTCCTTTTTCACAGCAACCCTCAACTTATGTGTTTAGCATGAGTTGAGTTACACAATATCCGATGTCGGACCAAGGCCAAGATCAAGGTAACTTTTGAATTAGCCACCCTCAACTTAGGCTTTTGGCGTAAGTCAAGGTGCACATGTCCAAGGAGGGAACAGGGCCAAAAAAATTATTTTAGGGAAGGTGAGTTAGGTGAATTGAAAGAAGTAGTCTATATTAGGCTCAAACATTTGGATCAAAGGGAACATTTATTTCATTTGGTTGGATCATCTTAGGCTTGAGTAGACTTATTTGAACAAGGGCCTATGATCATTTCCCAACTTCTAGCCTAGCTTATCTTATCAAGACCAACTAGGCAAGTTCTAGATTGGCACACACTGTATGAACATTCAAGTTTTTCTCACACACACTTGGCACATAGTTTCATTATCAGATTATTCGATTACCTAACTCAAGTTTTAGCTTAAGTCATGAAGTCAAATCGGTTCCTTATCATGTCATATTAAGATCTAGCACATTTAACTTATCAAGCCTAAAGATCTAGCACATTTAACTTATCAAGCCTAAAGATCTAACACATTTCAAACTTTTTGGATGGGCCTTTTTTTCATGCTTTTTATGCTATCATGCTTTTCATGTTTTTTTACTTATACACATACATTCCTAAACATGCCGGTTCAACAAAAATTAAATAAGTTTCTTGGGGGAAAAGAACATAGGCAAGAAAACCCCAAGAGAGGATTATGGGTTGGGTTAGTCATACTTCACCCTATCACTCACACTCCATTTACCCCACCCCCAGCAAAATAAGGTGCAATTGTCCCCAATGCACAAAAATCAAAAGTAAAACGTAGGGTGAAGCAAACCTATGGCGCATATGCACCGAAGACCTCTCAAGAAATAGGTGGGTTCGGTTTCTTGGAGCCCGCTGGATTAACTCTAGGAACGCTATCAGTAGCGATCTCATCAACTGATGTAGCACCCTCAATAGTGCTCACATTGCCAGATGGGCCAATATCCACATCATGGGACCGTTGCTGTCTCAACTCCTCATCTTTTATAGATGCCCTCTATGTTTATTCAAGCTGCTGGTGCTTATTCTTTCTTAATTGACGGGCCTTCTCAGTGTCGATAGTGCGGTCAGAGCGGGGGCGCTTCCAAGAAGCACGGGAAGAGTCCGATGGTGGTATGGAATTGCCAAATAAAGCAGACATCACCACAATATCAGCCTCCTTTGTAGGGGAAGCCTCTGGTGAAAGGAAGGGCAGGGTGGTGGTGGCCTTGAAGGCCCTATAATGAATCTCTTCAATCAGGATGCGGGAAAAGTCAATCTCAAATCCTTCTAGAAGGGTTGCGATCATCACGACCTTGTCTCATGTGACCACATTGTCCGCGCGAGTCAGGGGCAGTCGATTTTGAACTAGCAACCAGAAGAACTTGGCAGCAAAGCTTAATGTAGCCTTCTTGATACCCATGCTAGGGGTCTGAACCCACTGAGCACACTCTTCATCATCAGCAATTTGACGGGCTAACCACTGCAAAAGAGACTCCCTCTGGTCGACTTTTCGCTGAAATGCTCTACTCTGTATGATGCCCATCTTGTAGTCATACTCAACCGTATTAATCAGTAAAATATTGGATGGGCCATAGATTAATCGGTGGATCGTGGCCTCGGAGATGTCAACTGGGAACCCTCGTACTAATGTGGCCTGAAGTGGAGGCTGAGACGATGGGTTGACCCATTTTTTGATGGAATTCCTGACCGGGGCAGCATACGTTGCATAAAACTCCCGGATTATCTCCTCGATGTATATATCTGGGTTTCGTGCCATACACTCACATATATGCCATCAACAGAGATCCTTGTTGACTGGTGTAGTGTAGAGGCTACGTGTGAGAACCTAACGCTCCTTAGTGACTAGTCGGGCCATCTTCTTGTGCTCATTCATCATGCAAGCATCGGTGTAAATCTAGTATTGGCCATCCACACACGACCTGTTAGGTTCCATAAAAACTGATGTAGGTTCAGAACTGGGGGCATTGGATTATCTACCGTGCTATCATCCTCGGAGGACGAGGTGGTGTTGCAGCTAGAACATGAGCCAAATTACTACTCTAAGCTAGCCTGTGATCCGATCGGTGTGGCCCCCCTCCTCCGACTGGGGGCAGTGACCTCTTCAAATCTCACCTACTAGGCTCTGTTTTGAGTAGTGCGAGGAGCAGTAGGGGAGATCCTGATGGCCGGAGCAATGTACTCCTCATCATCCTTATTGATCAGACATCGAGAAAGAATTTTAGATTTGGGCTTTCCCTTTGTGGTGTAGGTGGGAGCTTGCTTAGGAACCATGGTACCTGTGGAAGATTAGTTACTACCAAAACAAGGCAATAAAACACATGGAAGAATTTTAGAATAAGAAACGTACCCAAACAAATATTACAAAAAATTCTAGACAGTAGCTGAACTGTCGACCCACAGTGGGCTCCTATGGTCCATCAATGGAACGAAGGTCTGTGGGTCCCCTCCGTAGGTCAGGGTACCCAAAATTAGGTCTGTGATATGAAAACCACAGATGTGCAGAAAGGTCCGTCGAAGGAAAAATGGATCGTAGTCCACACCGTGGTTCTACACTTGGTCAAATATTTGTGTGCAACTGACCCACGGACTCTGACCTACGGTCCGTGGGTTAGAGTCGTAGGATAGTTCTGTGCCAGGTTTCAGAAATTGACTCCCACTTCATGCCTTTTTCAACAATTAAACAAACAAACTTGTCCTATACATGCATTTCAACATATAATATGGTAGTTAATCATCCTTAGGGTATCGTTAACACAAATTTCACATTTTAACAAACCGAAACATACGAACCCTAAGTCAAACTTGCAATTCCACCTATGACTTGATTTAGTTGGTTAAAATTTATGACACACTCACATACTATCATTCCAAGGGATTTCCTAACTACTATTTAACATTCAAACACATGATTTACAATCCAAGGTCAAGTTCATTGTTGTGATTTCAAATTGAAACTATGAAATGTTCAAAGTTTGGGAGAAATCAACTTACCTTACAAGTAATCAACAATAGTAAGTGTTAGATCGACTGCAAAACCCCTAAACCAACTTGGACACTAAACCTGAACCTTGAATTCGCTTTGGGAGAGGGTGAGAGTGATATGGAAGATAAAAGGGAGATATGGGAAAGGAGAGTGATGGTATGGGATGTGGGTAGTTGAAATGGGAGTGATTAAGAGGATTTATGTGGGAATATGGGTATTTGGAGGGTTGAAAAATGGTTGGGAGGGAAATATGAAAGTAGGGGATATTTTAAAATGAATAGTTTTTATTTAAAAGAGGGTCTGGGTCGGGTCAATAGAAATCATAGATTGGACCCACGAGACCCCGTTGACGGTCCGTGGATCGACCTACGGACCTCACTTTGACACTTAGAAAAATTTACACCACTTACCTGGTCTCTACGGACGCCATTCACAGTTCGCGGATGGACCAACCGACCATCGACGGGGTCCGTAGACCACTACACAACTATTTTCTGTAGATTTTTGGGTTTCGTCCTTGCACACGTAACAACCATTAGGACTTCTTTTTAGACACGGACCCTATTCTATATCTAGCCAATACTAATACAAAAATAAAACACCTATCAAAAGAGCTACAAAAATCAAAATAGAAGAAGAAAACTCCTATATCAAAAAGAAAAACCTATAGTTGGCTAGATTATACATCTTGGGTTGCTTTCTAAGCAGCTCTTTATTTAACGTCGTGGCACGACGCATATCCCTTGATTACTTAGACTTCATCAAGATAATAGGTCTCAATCACTTCGTGCACACTCTCCAATTTCCCCATGTAGACCTTGATCCTCTGCCCGTTTACTTTGAACCTTGTTCCCTCATTGTTCTCTAGCTCGACCACTCCATGTGGATATACTTGAGTGACTTTGAATGGACCTGTCCACTTGGACTTGAAGTTGCCAGGAAGCAAGCGCAACCTTGAGTTGATAAAAGTAGCAGATCACCCACAACAAATTCACGCTTTTCAATATTTTGATCATGATAGTTCTTAATCTTTTCCTCTTACAAGGTTGAACTTATATATGCTTTTAGGTGAAACTCATCAAGCTCATTCATGTCATTCAATCTTTGACTCGATGCGGCACCCCAATCAAAATTCAACTTCTTTAGCGCCTACATGGCCTTATGCTCTAGCTCTATCGACAAATGGTATGACTTTCCATATACAAGTTGGTAGGGGGACATACCTATGGGAGTCTTGAATGTGGTGTGATAGGCCCATAGAGCATCATCAAACCTTCTTGACCAATCCGTTCTGTTGGCATTCACAGTCTATGCAAGCATTTTCTTTATCTCTCTGTTTGACACTTAAACTCTCCCACTAGACTGTAGATGGTAAGGAGTAGCTACATTGTGACGAAATCCATATTTTCTAGAAACGCCTTGAAAAACTTATTACAAAAGTGAGAACCTCCATCACTGATAATCGCCCTAGGTGTACCAAATCTAGAGAAGATACTCTTTTTGAGGAATGCGGTGATACTCTTACCCTCATTGTATGAAAGCGCAACTGCTTCCACTCATTTCAATACATAGTCATCCGCAACAAGAATATACTTCTTCCCATGTGAACTCATAATTAGACCTATGAAGTCAAGGCCCCAAACATAAAATAACTCAATCACCAATATCCGATTCATAGGTAGCTCTTGCTTCTTTGAAATTCCTCCTTCTCTTTGGCGACGGTCACAAGACTTGGCGAAGTCATGAGCATCTTGGTGGATGGTAGGCCAGTAATACCCACACTGCAATATTTTATGCGCAGTCCGAATACCACTATGATGCCCACCAATATGCGATGAATGACACGCCTCTAGTATACTAATTATCTCAACCTGGGGAACACATCGACGAATAATCCCATTAGCACAAATACGAAACAAGTAAGGCTCATCCCAAAAGAATTTCTTTACATCATGCATAAACTTTTTCCTTTGGTGAAATGACAAATCCGATTGAACCAAATCGCCTGCCAAGTAGTTACCAAAATCTGAGAACCAAGGGATAAGATCAAAACAAGAAGCCATTACCTGTTCGTCTAGGAATGCATCATTAATTTCAGCCCCATCTCCTAATTTGAGCATAGCTTCTCATCTAATCTGGACAAATGGTCGGCAACCTGATTTTCCGTCCCCTTTCTATCTTTCACCTCAAAATCAAACTCCTACAACAACAATACCCATATGATCAACCATAGTTTTGCATCCTTTTAAGACATTAGATACCTCAATGTAGAATGGTAAGTATGCACTATGACCTTAGTACCAACTACCAAGCAAGTAGGATCAAAATTTCTTGAATGCAAAAACTAAAGCAAGGATTTCCTGTTTAGTCACCATAAAGTGCTTTTGAGCCACATTCAGATCTTTGCTGGTATAGTAAATCGGATGACAAATCTTCTCTCACCTCTGTCCCAATACCACACCAAGCGCCACCCCACTCGCATCACACATTACTTCGAAAGGTTGCCCCCAATCCGTTGAAATAATGATAGGTGCTGATACTAACCTTTCTTTCAACTCTCCAAATGCTCTCAGACAAGCATCATAAAAATCAAACCTACACTCCTTTTCGAGCAGTTTGCACAATGGGTGTGCAACTTTAGAAAAATCTTTGATAAACCTCCGATAAAAACCTGCATGCCCAAGAAAACTTCTAACACCTTTAATAGAGATAGGTGGTGGAAGCTTTTCAATTACCTCAAATTTAGCTCTATCAACCTCAATACCCTTCTCAAAAATCTGATGACCTAGAACTATACCTTGTTTCACCATGAAGTGGAATTTTTCCCAATTGAGAACAAGATTGCACTCTTCACATCATTTCATTACCTTGGGTAGACGCTTCAAACAACCATCAAACGAGTCACCTACCACAGAGAAATCATCCATAAATACCTCAATCCCGTCCTCCACCATACCTGAAAATATCGACATCATACACCTCTAAAAAGTCACTGGAACATTACACAACCCAAATGGCATCCTTTTGAAAGTGAAAGTCCCATTTGGACATGTGAAGGTGGTTTTGTTTTGATCTTCCGGAGCTATGGAGATTTAATTGTAGCCCAAATACCCATCTAAAAAGCAATACCAACCCTTACCAGCAAGAAGATCGAGCATTTGGTCCATGAACAACGTCGTGAAGTGATTTTTTTCTGTCCAAGCATTTAGCTTGCGGTAGTCCATGAACACTCTCCATCCAATCGCTAGCCTCATTGGGACTGACTCATTTCTCGCATTAGGAACCATAATAATCCCACCTTTCTTAGGTACACACTGAACAAGACAGACCCAACTACTATTTGTAATGGGGTATATGACTCCAACATCCAACCATTTTATGATTTCCTTTTTGACTACCTCTTGCATAGGTGGATTAAATCTCCTTTGGTGCTCAATACATGGCTTGTTGTACGACATGAGTTGGATTTTATGAGAACAAATGCTAAGAGAAATCCCAATAATGTCCGCAATAATCCATCCAATAGCCTGCTTGAACCTCTTCAACACAGAAATCAATGCCTCTACTTGTTCCCCACTAAGATCTGCAACAATGATTACCGATAAAGTGTCATCTTTCCCCAAGAATACATACCTCAAATTAGATAGTATAGCCTTGAGCTCCAATTTTGGAGGCTCTTCCACAGACGGTTTTGCGGACGGAGAGTCACAATTCTTCATATCTAGCTCCAATCTTTTTGGTTTGGAATGGAATTTTAACCTATCAAGTGCGACAACTAATTCATCATAGTTTTCAATACCATCACCCTCAAAATTCATCATTTCCACTGCCAGTGCATCAACACCCAACCTCTCTTCAATAGACACTTCAGAACCTGGCTCCACAATATGATTTACTGCTGATACCGATTTGAGATCTCTTTCCTCCTTCATAGACCTACAAATATTAAAAGTTACCTCGTTATTATTCCGTCGGAACTTCATCTGTCCTCTCTCCATATCAACTAAGGCATGCCCAGTAGCAAAGAATTGTCTCCTTAAGATGATGGGAACCTCAAAATCAACTTCATAGTCAAATATAACAAAATCCACCAGAAAAATGAACATCTCCACTTTTACAAGGACATCTCGGAGAAAACCAATGGGCTTCTTCACTATTCTATCGGCCATAAGTAGATGCATCACAATCAGGTTTGGAGCCCCTAAACCCAACTTCTTGTAGATCGACAATGACATCAAATTAATGTTGACACCCAAATCACACAATGCCTTCGCAAAGTGCACACTACACCATTTTAGTCCTAAGGCCACACTAAATCTAGACAACACTTATAAAGCGTTGCCAAAAATATATTTGGGTACACTTTTAAAGTGTAGCTTTAGTTTTTAGCTTTTGGCAATGATAATATTGGCAAAACTTGTAAAACATTCTCTTTAGCAGTATATGCTACACTTTATAAACTTTGTAAAATTATGACATAATTGATAACACCTATTTACACATATGACTACAGTTTTAAAGTGTTCTATTTTTATAATTTTAAAAACAACACTTTACAAGTGTAGCATTATAATTTTCCCAAAATTTCCACTAAAATATTATATTCCCTCCAATTTAATTAACTTTCCCCCCAATTTCTAATTTGTGAATAAAGGAACTCATAAAAGAAAAATTCTATAGAAAGAAATATGCTCTAAAAAACATTTTACCCCAAATTAACGTAGGAGCTGCTCTTTACTAAATCAAAATATGAGCTATTTTTTTCCCAAATCAAAACATTTTTCCCCAAATAAAATCTCATACCCTAAACCCTACAACTTGCTCTTGCTCTGAAGATAGAAGAAACACAGTCGTTGCTCTGAATCATCCAAATGGGTACTTGAAAGGGGAGTCGCGGATAGAGAGAGCGTGGTCTCGTTTGAAGAAGCTAGGCGAGCCCAATCTTATAGTGGCTTGGAAGAAACTGGTGATGATGGGGCACTCTCAGTAGATCCTCTTCTTGAGAATCCAACACTCTTTGTTGTATATTGAACTGTTGAATGAGGATTGGGTGTTGCAGTAATGAAGGAAGATGATAAGCTAGGTCAGGCTGAGTTATTGATAGAATATTTGAGGTTTTGTGAGCGATATCCAGTGCCTTGCAGAATCATCCATTCTCATGTACACAAGTTGTTGGGAGAGTGGTTTAGGATCCAACCAAGTGTGCGAGAGGATTTTAACAAACAATACAAACTTACCTTTGAATTTCATTATGATTTAGTTAACCGATTAAAGGAAATTGGGGTGAGAATACCACTTTATGCTAAAGGATACTCAGCATGCAGTATCTACAAATTGACTTGTTGCTCAAGTTCTATTCTAACCTAAAAGATGGAGCCAACTTTGGTGAATCACCAAGTCAGTTTCTCACTCCAGCTCATTCTTGAAAAATGTTGTATGCTCACTAATGTTGGTCAGAGCAGGTGTAGGGTTAAACGTATCTTAGCCTTTTACCTCATGTTTTGTATAATTATATACTGACTTTTTTCTCATATCATTGAGATAATTTAAACACTTTTTTTCGTACATCACGATTTGTATCCTAACTAGTTATTTGTAAGGTGATTAAATTGTTATCCAATAGATGCAATTGGACTGATTATTTGGGAGGTTATGCTATAGTGCTTCGACCGTAGGATCAAGACCTCAGTTTATTTTCCATAAAGTGTGGTGCTGGGTGCTTGAAGTGTCAAGAGCACCATGTAGATAACTTTACTCCCTACTAGTTTGTAAACTTGAAAGCAAGAATAGACTAAACAGTGCCTATCTTAAGTTTTAACTTTTATAGTGCGACATTCTATTTGGCACTCGTTTATTTTCATGGGCAGCAAAAAAAGGAAACAAATTCAGACTTGCTAAAATAAAAGAGTTCATTATTCTGAAAATCTCATCGTCATTGTATATTTCTCTCCTTTTCGATGACATATGGTGATTTCCCTAGTCCTTCATTGTGTTTAATCGAGAAATTGAAAAAAACAGCGTCAAAAATTCCAACATCGTTTGGAGGAATTGAGGAATCTAGGGTAGAAAATACGAGCTCTAGCAAGGGAGATATAATCAATCACTCGACTCATATATTGCATCCGTATTCTTGTTCATCAGACTCGCTCGGTTGGTATTTGAAAATCATAATTTATATAGTCATATTTTCATTCTATGCATTTTTGAAATGTTAGATGCAATTTTAGATCTAAATAATCTTCAGTTTTTTCAGAACCATAGTTCATTATATTACATAAATATTAAACTCGTTATCCATTTAAATTGGTTTGGTAATCTGGAGTGGTGCTATAAATTGAGTTTTGATGCAATTTTAGATCTAAATAATGATTAAACTCGTTATCCATTTAAATTGGTCAGGTAAATTGTTAGATGCAATTTTAGATCTAAATAATCTTCACTTTCTAAAGCTCTAACAGAACCTGATTCTATAAGCATTCATGATGCTTGCCGTAGGATGGCTGCTCGTAGAGTTGATGCTTTATTGCTGACTGACTCGAATGCATTACTATGTGGTATATTAATGGATAAGGTTAAAACTCAATCCTGCTTTTCACTCAGTAGACTAAACTATAAGTTGATATAGTTGACTTACTCTTCCTTTTTGTATATGTGTTTCTTTCTTCCTAAAGGATATAACAACTAGAGTAATTGCATGTGAAGTAAATATTCTGGAAACACCTGTTTCAAAGGATATGACAAAACATCCTGTTTTTGTGCTTTCAGACACACTTGTTGTAGATGCATTAAGTTGTTGCCCTCTCCGACATAATTTTTGCACTCTACAATTGAGTATCGTAGACCACTACAACCGTTGGAAGAGACACTATTGATGTTACTAGTACCTATGTAGGTATCATTGTTGCAAACCTTTTTCAGGTATTATTTATTTTTCACTATTACTTGGTGTTTCTCACATCAAGTTAAATTAAGCAATGTTCGTATTAAGCATTACGAAGACGCACGCTGAATCGTCTGATGTTCAAATTTAATCATTGGTTGTGATGATTTGTGAAGCTTCTACCATTTACTTTATAAATATATGTCAAACCATGTTTTGCTAGTTTTACCTGAAGACTTGAAAGTTATAATAATGTCTTCTTTACCAACGATTTGAAATACTGCATAGAAACTCTAGTCGTACAGTTTCTTCCCATCTTGTAGTCCAATTTCCTTCTTATGTTGTGACCCTTCTTATGTTATATGATATTTTTTATACCAAGTTTATTGTGAGAAAGCATCTATCTAGAGTATGATATGTCTTTTATTTGTTCTTGGTATCTGTTATGCTATTGAGGGGTAGAAGACCTTAGAACCCTCTCTTGATATGCTACATTTTCTTCACTGTGCATTATTTTTTTTCCTGGGAGGGTGTATATATCAATACTTGGTATTCATGTCGATCTCTTATTCAGTTCTATAACATTGTCAATTGTTTTATGGTATTAGTAATACAAAATAATTATGTTCTGAAAACTTCACTCACTGACCCTTAATTGCTGGCAAGCTTGGTGTATTTTGAGAATCATTTAGGCAATATGAGGGGTGTGCTAATTCCTAAATTTTGAGGATTTACATTTTGTGAGTAACTCGTCTTCACTTTGGTGATTGTTTGAGGTGGGTTCACGAGTTGACAGATTCCATAGGCTGTTTTTCCCAAAGTTTACTTAATGTTCACTTCCTTCACCAATTAATAATGTTATCTGAGCTTTTCATGTTTGTTAGTTTGTATGTCGGCTTTCTGTCTTTTCATGTTTGTTAGTTTGTATGTTAGTTTCTCAATTGACTTATCGGTCGTTCATAACTATTCATGGTGCAGTAATTAGACAATGTATTTGATCCTATATTACATCTCTTTTCCTTATTTTCTCCTTGTGCATTTCTTTAGGCATGTCTATCTGGGTGAGCAGAGCATAACTAATTCTACTCTATCTAATGTGATATTTTTAGTTGAAGGTAGCAGTAGTTTTGTGATTCAAATATTGTCATCTTCTTTATATCATGGTGTTCTCAAATTGGGTATACTCGAAAGTATTGTATGTTACACGTGCTTTTAGCCCATCTACCTGAAATTATGTACTCATAAAGGACCATAAATACTTAGCTCTTTCCTTAATGTATTACAAGATTGCAGTAAGAAAACATTAACTAAATCCCAACTGTGTTTTGGAAAATTTTCACCAAGTGGCATTTATGTTTTCATCCCACCACCTATAAGTTGTGCTTCATCCAAACTTCCACCCTACACCCTACCTTATATAATTTTTTTTCTTTAGTTTTCCCTTGATTTCTAGTGGCTTTGTCCTTTGACTATCACATACATTGGTGCTTTTCTCAGTTTAATGTAATTGCCTGTAGTTACTTTTAAGGACAAGGAAACTGTAGCCGGACTAATACTAGGTTTTTGTTTTATCTAGTTCTTGGGGGCTTTATTGTGTCAGTGAAATTCATGAAATTGGAGCATAAATGGCTAGCTATTAAGGGAAAGAATCTCCATTAAATGGTTTTGTGTATATTTGTAACTTGCCCTTGTTACAGATGAAGATATACTAGCTGAATATTTTGGCACAATAGGGGTGCTAAAGGTATGAATGTGAATACGTACTTCTAATTATGTTTGAGAATGTTTGTTATATGCTTTAGTGATGATTTTCTTAGTTACTAGGATAATTGGTTTTAATCAACTGTCATATGTTGGTATGTACATGATTTACTAGTCTATAAAAATTGATTCTTCTATCATGATTCATCTTGTTCCTCTTTTTCCAAAGCTCTGATAGGATGATTAACCATGACTAGTGTCGAGTGTGAATTTTTTTTCTAATATTTAATTTTCTTTTGAATGTGTAGGAAAATGGAGGTGATCAAATTTGAGTAATGGCCCCAGGTCAACTCAATATATTGGAGCGAACGATATGGTATTTTTGAAATACTATAATATATGTTTGAATATATTGTGAAATTTATTGCTAGTACACCTCTTTAAAATATTTCCTTCTAAGTATGTAGTACAAGACAACTTTTTCGAAGTTTATTGTAAATCTATATACTGAACTGTTTATTAGCTAATTTGATGTTTGAGATCATTTATATTATACAATTATGTGATTAGTGAATCTATCCAAACCAAATTTATTATTTTTCAATTAGAAATTGTGGCTATAAAAATTTTAAACAACGTTGCCACACTTTAATATTGTGGCTAGAGGGATGCCAATTGTGTGGCTTATTGATTATAAAATGTAGTACATACATTTGAAAAGGCTACACTTTATAAGTGATCTTGAAGAGATATAAAAAGCTACACTTATAAAGTGTGGCCAATAACAAAGCAAAGGTCACGCTAGAAAGTATAGTTTTATCAAATAAAAATATTGCCAATGAGATTCTACAAAACGTGGCCTTTGTACCTCATCGACAATGCTTTTTAAGTGTAGCTGCTACTGTAACAGTTGAAAAGTGTAGCCTAAGGTCAAAGGTTACACCTTTTTAGGCCACCCCCCAAAAAAAGTTGCCTAAAGTAAAAAAATGTTGCCTTTTATCAAAGGGCACACTTTTTGCTATTTTAGGCCACACTTTAAAAGGGTGGCTAAAAGCCTAAAATGTTGTAGTGGCAAAAAACCGATGGTACAAGGAATAGTGAAAGCTCTAGGATCCTCTTTCTTTTTCACAGGTGACCTAGTAGCAATAACACTGCAACGTTGCAACCTCACATCATTCTCAAAACTGACTAACCCTTTTCTTGGTCACCAAATCTTTCATAAATTTCACATATCGAGGAATATGCTCCAAAGCTTCAATCAATGGTACATTGAAAGCAAGCTGCTTCAATATAGTTACGAACCTGCATTATTTTCCTTCCTTAGTCTTCTTCACCAATCTCTGTGGGAATGGAGATGGAGGTCTAGGCATAGGAACAACCTTTTGGGTCACCTCAACTTCTTTTTCAGCACTATCTTTTGGGCCTTCAGTAACCTCAACCTTATCTTCGTCATTCTCTACCACTTTTCCAACCTTAGACAACATGGGTGGATCAATGGTTTGGTTTCCTCCGCGAGTAGTGACTACAATACAATGCTCACCATTTTTCAGATTCTAGATGGTCTTGCTAGGATGTGTGCTAGGCTGACGTGGATTTGCACTGGAGGACAACTGACTAAACTGCTTCTCAAGTTGTTTGATCGACACTGCATGGGAATCAACTTTTTGACCGATTCCAGATAGGCCATTTCACATTTCTTTCACATTATAATCAGTTTCATCAAACCTCTTCATCATATTTTACATCATATCCTCGATTTGTGACATACTATTAGCACCCTTTCTATTACCAAGAGGAACATAGGGACCAGCCTTATCATTCCTGTAGCCATAATTATTCCGGTTGTAGTTGTTGTCGCGATGTAGTTCCCATCCCGGACATAGTTTGCCTCTTGATTTTAGTTTCCATAATTCCAACCTTGGTTTCCTTGGTATTGGCGCCAATTATCCGAGTTTGAAACTTTGGCGTTGGATCGGAAACCCCCTGTCTGATAATTTACCAATTACGCATCCTCCTCATAGTAGCAATCCTCAACTGGTGGTGGTGGAGTTTTAGTTAGGTAATTTACTACATTCACATTTTCTATATTTCCACTAGCATGCTTCAATACCAACCCAAGTTCTGTCCTCATATGAGCCATCTCCTCAGGAATGTCATCACTAGATTGATCTGATGCGGCTTGAACAACGAATCTGCTTCTTCCAGTAACAACTTTTCTAGTGCTCCACACCTTATTATTCCGCGAAATCTTCTGCAATTTTTCAGCGATCTCCTCAAAAGTGCACTCACTATAGTATCCTCCAGCAATATATCTAACACAGCCTTTCCATTGTCATCCTACCCTCTATAGAAATACTCCTTCAATGACTTGTCATCTATACGGTGATTAGGAACACTTTTGATGAAAGTAGTGAACCTATCCAGTGAAATTCTCATAGACTCTCCAGGTAGTGCCACAAAATTATTCAACTTGTCCTTGTGGTTTAGCTTCTTAAACACTGGGAAATACCTTTGCCATGAACACTTGATGCAATTGGTCCCATGTATGAGTTGAATTATACGGAAGCTCAACAAACCACACCGCAGCATCACCGGTCAATGATAGAGGGAAGGCTCTCAAACCTATGACATCCATATCCAACTCCGGTCTCGCGACATAACTCTTATAGACATTTCGCAATTTAGCCATGTGACCATGCAGATCTTCCGACGCTAGCCTAGAAAATAACCCTCGCGCTATAAGTATTTGCATCAGACTGCTAGTTACCACAAATGCCCTGGGGGTAGAGGAGGAAGAACAATGGGCCCTTATGATTCATCTGTATTAAAATCAACCCTGTAGTTATCACGTAACCTCGGGGCTGGTAGATTCTATACCCTATCTAGATTTCCGATTAGAGTACCATCCTGTACTTGAGCCTTTACATTAACAACCGCATGAAGCTGCATTTCATCTCCATCCTCATGTTCCTCAATGATTGGATTAGAATGGACCCCTTGATTATTCATTTTTCTCAATGTTTTTCTCAACTCTGGATCGTAGGGGGTCAATGGTTCACCTCGACTCTGTGTACTTGGCATACACTAGAGTAGAAACTTGTAGAAAACAAAAATTAAAAAAAAAACGTAAAATGAGGAAATAATTGACTAAAGTTCAATAATGTAGTTAAACTTAATCGAAAAGCCAAATTCCTCGGCAATGGCGCCAAAATTTGATACGCTCAAATTACACCTCTATTAAAGAAGTATAAGCGATCATTGTCAAACAAAGAACCCAACTTGTAGGTTGGGATCGATACCACAAGGAATATGGTTCAGACTTAAACTTAACTCACTATTATATCTGTTTAGTCAAACTATTTTTGAGACAAGTAATTAAAAGGGGGGAGGGTTGTGTAAGCAAGTAACAGGTTGTTGATTAAGTAACAAGTAAGCAGAATTCAAACTTTAAGTTATCAATATGAGAGAGAAACTAGGGTGTATGTGTTCCCCATAAGCTTTTAACGCAATAATTCTAATAATAGTAATTTTTTGCTAGTGTTTTACATGAAAAGTTGGTAAGTTAGGTATCCCTAAGTGATTGGTCCTCCAAATAAAGAATTTCACTACGCACCTTGGTCCGGCTACGAGTGTATACTTTACTAACCCTTACCTTTACCTCAGATTATACATCACATCAATATATGGCTTAGTTTTTACTCTCTCACCAATTGACATTAGACTATTAGATAGAATCCACTAAATCTCTGTTGTTAATCTTTTTCTCATTCATTACCTTCGTGGTACAACAAGTAGGAACGAGGTGAGTTCTAACGTTTGCAACCGTTAAAAAGACTTCTAAACGAAAGAATTACCAATACATACATAAACATTATTCAAGAATTATTTAATTATTATTCATACGTTGTTAATTGCTCATGGATACCACAAACCTAGTTGTGGATTTAGCTACTCATGCTTGAGAGTTCACAATTCATGTTTAAGAAGAAAGAATTCATAAACTTAGATGAAAACCCAAAATCCACAATTGAATTGCAAAGTGAAAATCTTATAAAACAAATTCCGGAAATCAAATTACTAAAGTTTGCAAGTTAATTCCCAGAACACTAGGAACTAAAAGTAAACAATGTTGTCTAGCCCCCAAAAATGAGGTTTATAACTCCTATTTATATAAAAGAAATCCTAAATAAAAAGGAAACAACATAAGGAAAAAGATGTCTGGAATGTAGCATCAGTTGACGACTCTGACCTATGGATTGTGGGTCGACCTACGGTCCGTAGGTCCCCTTCCGTGGCTCCACAGGTAGGATTTTTTATCAGGTACTGGAACTTCAACTCTATAAATCCATCGACGGATATGCAGAACGACCCATGGGTCAACTTACGGTCCGTCAGTTGCTCTGTTGTTCCACACTTAGTTAGAATTCCCTGATGCTCCATCTATGCCTGCCCAACGACGGTTCGAATAAAGAAATTGTACAGAAGGAGCCACCCACAAAAATGATGTAGATTTAGGTCCTCAGTCTCCAGATCACCCATAGATTGGTTCCCAGTTCTGCAGCATCGATGGTGAGTCCTCATTTCTTAAGGACGACAACATATTTCCTTTGCTTTTAGTCTTTAGTTTCAGTATTGCTAGATTTAGCCGGGGTATGTCCCAACACTTCTAGTCAGCTAGAGGCTTAGTTCAGACATAGTTAGTGTCAGCTTTAGTATTTGAGTTTGACTTTTCAGCTGTTGTTAAACTCTAAGTATTTATTTATTTCACATTTATAATGGGTATTCCCTATCTTTTTCCTTTTTGATATGTTTCTAATTAAGTATTTCTTTTTAGTATGCTTATGATATGCCAGCAGGATTAGCTTGGGTTCACTCGTGATCCTAGGTCCTGTGTCCACGTCTTGGGGGTAGCTTCGGGGCGTGACAAACTTGGTATCAGAGCATTAGGTTCAATTGTCCTAGGATGTCTAAAAAGCCGCACTAAGTAAGGTCCTTTTCATGGGTGTGAAGTACACCACATCTAATGAGAGGGAAGCTATGAAGTGTTTAGGAAAACTTCACTTTCTTGATATTCTTGTTGTGCGAAAGGTATGATCTGATTCCTCGTTTCTAATTCGATGTTATGCTCTTTCAGATCATTCCTCCTCGTAGAGATTATGTAAGGAATGTGAATGCATGTAATGCTAATGCAGCTCCTTCAGTTCAATTAGGATGTTTCGAATGTTAAGTTTCGGAACGCCATTCAACTTTTGGCTCAGAGTGTGACTAATCAGAACAATCAACAGGTTCCAGTTCCTTCAAATTCTAGTGATGGATCAGTGGCAGCCAAGGTTTGTGATCTTGTTAGGATGAATCCGCCAGAGTTCTTAGGATCGCAGATTGGTGAGGATCCCCAAAATTTCATATATGAGGTCAAGAAGATATTTGGAGTGATGCAAGTGACATGTATGACATGGTAGAGTTGGAATCCTATTAGCTTAAGGATGTAGCTCATATCTAGTATACTCAATGGAAAGAGAACAAGGGTATAGATGCAACTTCTATCACTTGGGAATGCTTTAGTGAGACCTTTCTGGATAGGTTCTTCCCAAGAGAGTTGAGGGAGGCAAAAGCTCGGGAGTTCATGAATTTGAGGCAAGGTAACATGACAGTCCTAGAGTATGGACTCAATTTCACCCAACTCTCTAGGTATGCTCCTTACGCGATTGCCAATTCCAGGGCTCAAATGAACAAGTTTCTATATGGAGTATCTGACTTAGTGAAAACAGAGCGTAGGAATGCTCTGTTTCTGGAAAATATGAACATCTCTAGGCTCATGACTCAGGCTCAGTAAGTTGAAGGATAAAATCTCACGGAACATGCTAAGGATAATAAGAAGGATAGAACAGGAAACTATGAGTATTCTCAACAGAAATCAGGTGGTGGAAATCGCTCACAGTTTCAGCAAAAGTCTTCAACTCCAACACCTTCATCAACTAGTGTTCCATCCTCCAAGTTCTGACATGTTCAGAAAAGTAGGACATCAGGCTCTAAGTCTCAGGAGAGTGTTTCAGGCACTAGAACCTACCCAACTTTTCCAAAGGAGGTAAGAACCATCCGGGCGAGTGTCTTGCAGGAAGGGAATGATGCTTTAGGTTTGGTCAGTCTGGTCACAGGTTGAGATTGTCCTTCTGCTAGACAGGGTCAAGGGGGGGTAATAATAGTAGATTTCAGTGTACAACTTCAACAGCACCAGCATGTCGCTCGATTCAGAAAGGTCACTCATCTGGTACAGGTGGCGAACAACGCCAAATCAGGTTGTATGCTCTTTAGGCTCATCAAGATCAGAATGATTTCGCTGATGTAGTCACTTGTACGTTACGAGTTTTTAACTTAAATGTTTATGCTTTGTTAGATCCAGGGGCTACTATTTCCTTTGTAACTCCTTATATATCAGTAAATTTTAATGTTAGTTCAGAAACTCTTTCAGAACCCTTCTAAGTCTCTACTCCAGTTGGTGACCGAGTTATAGCTGATGGGTATACATAAATTGCCCTGTCACAGTCTCTTAGAAAGTCATCTCAGTAGATATTGTGTAGTTAGAAATGGTAGACTTCGATATAATTCTAGGCATGGATTGGTTACATTTCTGTTATGCCTCATTCGATTGTAGAACTAGGATCGTTCATTTTCAGTTTCCAGACGAACTAATGTTAGAATGGAAGGGTAGTAGCTTAGCGCCGTCGTTTCATTTCTTATCTTAAGACTAGAAAGATGATCTCTAAGGGTTATCTCTATCATATAGTTCAGATTAAGGATTCAAGCTCTGAAACCCAACTCTTGAGTCACTTCCAGTAGTTAGTTAGTTTCTAGAAGTTTTTCTAAAAGATCTTCCCAGACTTCCTCCCTAAAGGGAATTTGAATTTGGAATTGATCTCCTTCCAGATACCCAGTATATTTATATTCCTCCTTACAAAATGGCTCCAGTTGAGCTTAAGGAATTGAAAGAGCATTTGAAAGACCTTCTAGATAAATGGCTTCATCAGACCTAGTATTTCCCCATGGGGTGCACCAACGTTGTTCGTGAAAAAGAAAGATGGTTCTCTCCGAATGTGCTTTGACTATAGGCAATTAAACAAAGTCACAATCAAGAATAAGTAGCCTATCCCCAATATTGATGAATTTTTTGACCAAATTCCGGGGATTAGTCATTTCTCAAAGATAGAGCTCAGATCTGGTTATCAATAGCTCATATTAAGAGATAGTGACACTGCGCAAATAGCCTTAAGAACTTAGTATGGTCATTAGTAATTCGTAGTTATGTAATTAGGACTAACCAATGCTCCTGCAGCTTTCATAGATTTGATGAACAGAGTGTTCAAGCAGTATTTGGATTTGTTCGTTATCGTCTTTATTGATTATATCCTGATTTACTCTAGGAATAAGAAAGAACATGCGAATCATTTGAGGGTTATCCTGCAAACTCTCAAAGATCGCCAATTATTTGCTAAGTTTAGCAAATGTGAGTTTTGGTTAAAATTTGTTGCTTTCCTTGGGCATATTGTGTCTAGCGAAGGGATCCCAGTGGATTCCCAGAAAATAGAAGCAGTGAAACAATGGCCCAGACCTACCTCTCTTACAGATATCGAAAGCTTCTTGGGTTTGGCTAGTTATTACAGAAGGTTCGTGAAAAGATTTTAATCCATTGCCTTTCCATGGACTAAGTTGACATATAAAAAGGTTAAGTTTCAGTGGTCAGATTATTGTGAGAAAAGGTTCACAGAACTGAAAACTAGGTTGACTACAACTCCTGTTTTGACTCTACCAGAGGGTTCAGACGGGTATGTTATCTATTGTGATGCATCTAAAGTCTGCCTAGGTTATGGGTTGATGCAGCAAGGTATTGTTATAACTTATTATTCTAGACAACTTAAGGTGCATGAGAAGAACTATCCAACTCATGACCTCGAGCTTGCAGTAGTGGTGTTTGCACTTAAGATTTGGAGACATTACTTGTATGGTGTTCACATAGATATGTTCACAGACCATAAGAGCCTTCAGTATGTGTTCACCCATTAAGAGTTGAATCTTCTCTAGAGGAGACGGCTTGAATTCCTCAAGGATTTTGATATGAATGTGCTTTACCATCCTGGTAAGGCTAATGCAGTAGCATATGCTCTTAGCAAACTATCCTGGGTAGTGTAGCTCATGTTGAGGAAGAATAAAAGAGCTAGCAAAGGATGTTCGCAGGCTTGATCGCTTGGGAGTTCGCCTTATGAGCATATCAGATGATGGTGTAATAGTTCATAATGGGTCAGAATCTTCATTGGTAGCGGAGGTTAAAAAGAAGCAAGAGAGTGATCCGATATTGCTTCAACTTAAGGGTGCAGTCCATCAACAAAGAGTTGAGGTTTTATCCCAAGGGGGAGATGGTGTGCTTCACTATCAGGGTCAATCATTTGTTCCTATAGGGTTGATATGAGACAACAGATGCTTACAGAAGCCCATAACTCCAAATATTCTATTCATCTAGACGGCATAAAGATATACCGCAATCTGTGGGAAGTTTTGGGGTGGAATGTTATGTAAAGGGATATAGCAGATTTTGTGGATAAGTGACATAATTGTCAGGAAGTGAAGGTAAAACATCAGAAACTAGGAGATATGACTCAACAGATCAACATTACTACTTGGAAGTGGAAAGTGATCAACATGGAATTCATTATAGGGTTACCTCGTACTCACGGACAACATGACTCTATTTAGGTGATAGTTGATAGAGTTACTAATTTTGCATGCTTTTTGGGTGTTAAGACTACAGATTCGGCAAAGGACTATGCCAAGCTTTACATTAATGAGATAGTCAGGTTGCATGGGATTCCTTTTTCTATCATCTCATATAGAGGTCCTCAATTTACCTCTCATTTCTGGAAGTCATTTCAGAATGGTCTTAGTACTCAGGTTAAACTTAGTACAACATTTCATCCACAAACGAATCGTCTGGCAGAGCATACCATTCAAACCTTAGAGGACATGTTTAGAGCTTGTGTGATCTACTTCAAGGGTAGTTGGAATGATCACCTTCCTCTTATGGAGTTCGCCTACAATAATAGTTACCATTCCAGCATTGAGATAGCCCCTTCTGAGGCAATGTACGATTATAAATGTAGATCTCCAGTTTGTTGGTTTGAAGTAGGCCCTTTTCGAGGAAAGTACAACTCATTAGAGATAGACTTAAGACAACCAAGAGTCGCCAGAAGTCCTATGCAGATGTAAGGAGAAGGGAATTAGAGTTCTAAGATGATGAATGGGTTTTCCAGAAAGTGTCACCTGTGAAGGGGGTGATGAGATTTGGCAGGAATAGGAAGCTCTGTAATAGATGTGTAGGCCCTTACAAGATCTTGTAAAGAGTTGGAAACGTGGCTTATGAGTTAGAGTTACCAGCAGAACTAGCAGCAAAAAATCCTGTCTTTCACATTTCCTTGTTGAAAAAGTGTGTGGGTGATCCAACATCCCTTCTACCTTTAGAAAGTGTGGCTATGAAGGATAGCCTCACTCATGAGGATGTACCAGTTAAAATACTTGATCGTCAGGTTCAAAGGTTGAGAATCAAAGAAGTTGCTTTCGTTAAGGTTTTGTGGAGGAGTCAGTCCTTAGATGGGGCTACTTGGGAAGCAAAAGCAACCGTGAAGGCCAAGTATCCTTATCTCTTTCCTTTCGATTCCATTCCAGCTTGAGGTAATGGTTCCTTTTTGGATTTTCAGTTATTCATGCACAAATTCAGTCTTAGTATCTTGTTCCTTCAGTTTTACTTGCACTTTTAGCGTATTTGCATGTTCTTGGAACTTGGTTAAGTCAGAAATCAGTTTCTAGAAAGTAATGGCAGGGTTTGCAGTTCTTTCCCTCGCTATCCAACTAGTTTAGTCTTCATTCGGGGATGAATGTTCCAAAGGGAAAGATAATGTAACAATCCGTATCCGAAAATAGACAAAAATGCAGATTTCAGAAGTTGCAGGTGCAACCCACGGTTGCCACCCATGGACCGTAAGGTGACCCACGGCCCGTCCTAGTGGTCCGTGGTTCACCACCTGCAACCCTTCCTAGAATCTGCCCTGAAAAATTCCTAAGGCATGACCCACGACCGGAGCCATGGACCGTAGGTCAGGCCAGAGACCGTGGTCCAGGCGCGTTGATCATGGCAACAGAACCTAGCCTCTAAAGCCGAATGACGGCCGACCCTCACGGACCTTCGGTCTGGTCTATCGATTGCTTCAATAACTTTTAAGTCAGGGGTTGTTTGGTCTTTTTGTTATGTGTTAGACCCCTAAACTACGTCGTTTATCCCCTAAACTATGTGGTTTTGGTCAGTTTTAGCCTAGTAAACTAATTAGAACCTACCCTAGTCAATTCTTTTGTCAAATAATTGATCAAACTTAGAGCAAAACAGAGGAGAAAGTCGACAAAGCCCTACTTCCAAAACGCAATAAGGTTTCATCAGGTCCAGCCTCGAAATCAAAAGATTTCTCCGTGGAATTAGTCACCATGTATGTGGGATTTCACTAGTGGGTTCCTTTCACCTATTAGGTTCCTAGAATTCAGTCATATTCTTGATTCCCTTCATATTATCTAGACCTAAGGTTTCTAGAATTTCAGCAGATTATTATGAATTAGTTACTGGATGTTCCTAATAAAATTATCATGTGGTAGTATCATTTTTACCCAGATTCATGCATAAACTCAGAACCCTAGTTATGTAGTTCTTTTAGTTCATGAATTACACATGCTAGGTCAGTTATCTCACTTATTCATGCCTCAGATTTGAATGTCTCATTATATGTAGATTAATGTTGCATTTTCAGTTAGCATGTCAGTATTATAGAAATTCAGATCATAAATTGTTAATTTCATAATCAATTTGGAGTACCTTAATACCGAGAGGACTAAGGTCAGTCACCCTCAAGTCCCAGAACTACGTTCCCCCATAGTGTTATAAGTCCCTTCTGTGGGCATTACATTTTAGTGATCATGCCAGTCATGCCTCTATACCTCCGACAAGGAATATTGGGTCCTCTCGATGTGGCGTATACATCGGACTCCACATTTAGATCATGTGGTTTTACGTCGGTTATTAGTAGCTCCCTTCAGTCAGATTCTATTGCATTGATCACGCTATCAGTTACAGTCAGATCTCAGTCTCAGCATGTTATAAACTTGATCATTGCATTTAGTCATTTTATGTTTAATATTTTCAGTATAGCATCATTCTTATCTTATCATTGCTAAGTTATATGCTCTGTTCAACTATATTGTATCCTGCATGCTGAGGACCTTTCAAATACTGACGCATACTCGGTGCTATATCTTCTCGTGTTGTAGGTTTAGGTCCTCAGCCTCCAGATCACAAAGAGATCGATTCCCGAACTCCAGTTTAGCAGCATCAATGGTGAGTCCACATTGCTCGAGGACGACATACATGTTTCCTTTGCTTTTAGTTTTTAGTTTCAGTGTTGCGAGATTTAGCTGGGGTATATCCCAACACTTCTAGTTAGTTAGAGGCTTATTTCAGACATAGTTAGTTCCACCTTTAGTATTTGAGTTTGACTTTTTAGCTGTTGTTAAACTCTCGATATTTATTTACTTTAGATTTAGAATGCGTATTCCCCATCATTTTTCCTTTATGATACGTTTCTAGCTTCCGCACAATACCTTTTTAATTTAGTATTTCTTTTAAGTATGCTTATGATATGCCAGTAGGGTTAGCTTGAGGTCACACGTGATCCTAGGTCCCGTGTCCGCGTCCTAGGGTAGCTTCGCGGTGTGACACATTTTGTACTCAGAATTGAGGTTTATAAATACTCATAATTTAATGATAAAGAATTATGAACAATAATTTAACTATCATCAAAATAAGAAGACAATTGTATTATCATTGGGTCATGTAAAATTATAGTTATCAAATAGGTGAATAATGTAACAAACTAAACAAATTTCATCCTAAATATTTGTGTGTCATGACCCAAGACTACACCCTGGATGTGACCGACATTCAAGAACCATTGTCGGGCCCCAAGCGAACCCTCATCTGGATGACTACAAGTGGAAGACTAACTCGAGCATATATAAACATCAAACTGAAAGAAATGCTTAATCAACAGTGTATTAAATCTCAAAAGTCTCTGAATATATTGAGAATTAAACATAAGTTTTAAAGTAACCTCTGAAACTGAAAGACTCTCCAAAACTGCCTATCTATGAAGCCTCTACTATACAAAGATGAGTTTTGGGACAAGACCCATGACTCATCAAAAGAACTACTACTAAAAATTCATAAAACTGGAGTTCTCAGGAAGCAATGAGACCTCACTCAAAAATAACTGGCGGATGAAGTGACCTCAACAGACTCTTGTTGAGGATGCTAAGAGCCCGTATCTACATCATTAAAAAATGCAGGTCGAACGACATCAATACATTGAACTGAATATAAGGACTGCCATATATATAGTTGTATACTCAACTGGATGTAACGAAATAAAGAAGTGAAATCATTTAAACCTTACAAAATACTTACTTATCTCTAAACTCAACATATTAAGTGATACAATAAAATACACTTTTAACTCTATTTGGGATATTCTCTAACCGATAATCATCACTATGAGCTACGTTATGATACATCATCTCGCCCATGTTGCTAGAACTATCATACAACTTGTTGGGGTATAGAACACCTCAACTAAGTAGATCCACTAAGCTCTGCCCCAAGGAACTTAGGATTCATCTAAAAAGTATGATCCTATACCTATGTTGGCATACAGATTTATGAGGAATGTGAGTGGTTTAAACACATCCTCATTTTGGTGCTCAATACTACTCCTCATAATGTATACTCATGCTCAATGTTTAAAAACATACTCTTCTTCTGGTTTGAAATAATTGCTCAAATTCTCCTCCTAAAAGAGGTAATTGTTCTTGAAATATATTTGAAATCATAACTCATTTAGAAATCAAAGTTTATCTTTTATCAATGTAAAAACTAATACCCTTTGGAATACTTAGTTCCCTTATACTCATACTCAATTTGTACTTGAAAACTGTTTCTAAAAAATATATCAAAATCATATTGTGATATGATCATTGATGACTCGACAAGTCATACTGCATAAACATTGATGGTATATCTAGATACCATACTGCTTAAACATTGATGACATACTAGATTTTCATACTAATCATGTTTTAAAAACTCTTTCTCAAAACTCAACTTTACTTCGTCAAAAACTCAGTTTAAAACTCAAGTGTTGGCTTTAAAAAGCTTCTCAATGATTCATCACTCATTTAATAGGGTTCATGCGGAATTATGGAGAAGAACAACTCAACTCAGGAATCTTAATAGCAATATGGAAAACTCAATACTCAGAACTCAAAGAACTCAGAAGTTAAGGACACTATTCATCTCAAGTATACTCAATTCATAGGATCCACTTTGAAATATAGAAATGAACGAATCAACTCAAGAATCTTAATGCATAACATATATGCAACACCTCAAAAACCAGACAAAATTTTTGCAGAAACTTAATTGAAGCAGTGAACCACGACAGGTTTCATGGACCGTGATAGGGTCCATGGTCTGTTGACCTTCCGGTGGTGGGGAGTTGGACTCCAATAAGCCCAGACATCAGACCACAGCCCAAATCCTGAGCCACCAGACCTGAGCCCAAGTGAGGACCATGAGGACCTTCACGGTCCATGCACCCTCACATGGGCCGTGGTAAGCTTGTGAGACAGACCCCCAGACTATAGTAGCCACTGGCCAAGGACCACGACCGGTCCGTGGTCCCTTCCACGGTCCGTGAAAGTGGATGTGGTCAGCCCCGCCTACAATTTAAGTCTAGGGTTCTTTTGGTCTTTTTCTGTTTTGTTGGACCCCTAAACTACGTCGTTTTAACCCTAAACTTTGTGGTTCTGGTTAGTTTTAGCCTAGAAACATAACTAGAACTTACCTAAGTCAAATTATTCTTTAGAACATAGAATATTAGAGCGAAAAAGGATAAAAGAAGCCAAGAACCCTAGTTCAAAAACGCTGAAAGATTTCCACCAGTTCTAGCCTCGAAATCGAATGATTTATCTGTGGCATTCATCACCAGGTGTGTGGGATTTTACTAGTGGGTTCCTTTCACCCATTAAGTCCCTTTGATTCAGTTAGATTCTTGATTCCCTATTATTAACTAGACCTAGGGTTTCTAGAACTTGACCAAACTATCGTGAATTAGTTATTCAAATGTTCCAAATCAGATTATCATGTTATTACTTGGTTTCTTGTATGAATTTCAAAACCCTAGCTATGTAGTTCTTTAGTTCTTGAATTACACATTGTAGGTCAGATATTTCAGTACTTCAGATATACTAATGTGCATTACCGATTTGCATGTCAGTTTTGAGCTATCTAGTATATTACATAAATTTAGTCATAATATGTTAATCCTTTAATTAATTGGGAGAAGCATAATACCGAGTTGGACTAGGGTCAGTCACCCATATATTCCTAGAACTACAAGCCAGGTAGGTTGTAAGTCCCCTTTGTGGGCATCATTTAATGACCATACCAGTCATGCCTCTATACTTGTGGAAGGGTATATTGGGTCCTCTCGATGGGGCGTATACATAGACTCCACATTTAACTCATGTGGTTTTATTATTGTTTATTAGTAGCTCCCACAGTTCAGTCAGACTCCATTGCATTGACCACATTTCAGTACAGTCAATATTCATCTCAGCATGTTATACATTTGATCATTGAATTTAGTTATCTCAGTATTCAGTACCTATATCATGTTTAGATTATACTCTTGTTTTATTGCTTGTTCAGCTATATGTTTATTTCAGTTTTACTCTATCTTGAATGCTCCGTACCTTTCATGTACTGACGCATACTCTGCGCTATATTTTTTCATTGATGTAGGTCAAGGTTCTCAACATCCAGATCACGTATAGATCGATTCCCGATCTACAGTTCAGTAATATCAGTGGTGAGTCCTCATTCTTCGAGGACAGTAGTCATGTTATCATATCAGTTGTTCAGTCTTTTTGTTTCAGTTGTGCTAGACTTAGTTGGGGAATGTCCTATCACTTCTAGATAGTCTGAGGCTATTTCAGACATAGTTAAATATAACTTAGTACTTGAGTTTGATATTTCCTTTGTATTAAACTCTCAGATTTCATATATTCAATTTTAGTATATGGGTATTCCCCATCATTTTAGATTTACTTTATGATTAGCATCCACATCAGTTATTATTATCCTTAGTATGCTCATGTTATGCCAACATGGTTATCTTAGGGTCACTTGTGATCCTAGGTCTCGTGTCTGCGTCTTGAGGGTAGCTGGAGGCATGAAAAACACTATCTATATCATGTTCAGATTATACTCTTGATTTATTTCTTGCTCATTAATATGTTTATTTCAGCTTTACTCTATCCTACATACTCAGTACTTTTCAAGTAATGACTCACACTCTATGCTACATCTTTTCATTGATCTATGTCCAGGTTCTCATAATCCAGATCACGTATAGATCGGTTCCCAATCTCCAGTTTAGCAGCAACACTTGTGAGTCCTCATTTTTCGAGGACAGTAGTCATGTTATCATTTCAATTTTTTAGTTTCAGTTTTGCTAGAGTTAGTTAGGCATGTCCCAATACTTCTAGACAGTTAGAGTATATTTTCAGACATAATTAGATTCAGCTTAGTACTTGAGATTGATGTTTCCTTTCTATTAAATTCTTAGATTTCATATATTGACTTTTAGTATATGGGTATTCCCCATAATTTTGGATTTACTTTATGATTAGCTTCCGCATCAATTATTATTATCCTTAGTATGCTCATGTCATACCAGTAGGGTTAGCTTGGGGTCACTTGTTATCCTAGGTCCCGTGTTCGTATCTCGAGAGTAGCTCGGGGTATGACAAACTTGGTATCAGAGCACTAGGTTTAAGTCTCCTGCGATGTCTGAAAAGCCATACTAAGTAGAGTCCTTCTTATGGGTGTGTAGTGCGCACTAAATCTAATGAGTGGGATGTTCTATCGTGTTTAAGGTATGATCTAATTCTGTTCTAAATCGATGTTCTATATTTCAGATCATGCCTCCTCGTAGAACTAACACCAGGAATACGAATGCCATGATCATTAACACAGCTCCTCCAATCCCTAATCAGAAAGTATCGAATGCAGAATTCAGGAACGCTACCTAGTTGTTGGCTCAGAGTGTGACCAACCAGAATAACCAGCAGGTTCCAGTTCAGACATATACTAATGTTGGGTCATCTTTAGCTAGAGTGTGGGATTTTGTTAGGATGAATCTACTTGAGCTCGTATGATCGCAGATTGGTGAGAATCCCTAAAACTTCATTGATGAGGTAAAGAAGATCTTTAGAGTGATGTAGGTAACTGGGAATGATTGGGTTGAGTTGGCATCTTACCAGCTTAAGGATATGCCTCATAGCTGGTATACTCAGTGGAAAGAGAACAGGGATATAGATGCAACTCCTGTCACATGGGATTGCTTTAGTGAGACCTTTCTTGACAACTTTTTCCCAAGAGAATATGGACTCCCGTTCACCCAACTCTCCTGGTATTCTCCTTACATGGTTGTTGACTCCAGGGCTCAAATGAACACGTTAATGTATGGGGTATCCGATCTTATAGAAATAAAGTGTAGAAATGCCATGTTACTTGAGTATATGAGCATCTCTAGGCTCATGACTCATGCTCAGCAGGTTGAGGGTTATAAGCTTAGGGAACAGGCCAAGGAGAATAAGAAGGCTAGGACCGACAATTACGACTATTCTCAACAGAAATCATATGGTGGCAATCTCTCACAGTTTTAGCAGAAATCTTCAGCTCCAGCCCTTTCATCAGCTAGTGTTCCATCCTCCAAGTTCCATAATGATCAAGGTAGTATTTCAGGCACCAGAACCTACCCATATTGTCCTAAGTATGGTAAGAACCATTCGGGCGAGTGCCTTGCTGAAAATGAAGGATTTTTTGGGTGTGGTAAGCCTGGTCACATGTTTAAGGATTTTCCTTCTAAACAAGGTCAATGAGGTAACAATGGTAGAGCTCAGTCTATAAGTTCAACAGCGCCAACAGGTCGCCCAACTCAGCAGTGTAACTAATCTGGTAAAGGTGGCGGTCAGCGCCAAAACAGGTTGTATGCTCTTCAGGATCGCAAGGATCATGAAGACTTTCTCGATGTAGTCACTAGTACGTTACGAGTCTTTGACCTAGATGTTTATGTGTTGTTAGATCCAAGGGCTACTCTTTCCTTTGTAACTCTTTATGTAGCAGTCAAATTCAATGTTAGTCCAAAAACATTCTCATAACCTTTCTCAGTCTCTACTCCAGTTGATGACCCACTTATAGCTAGATGGGTATACATAAATTATCCTGTCACAGTTTCCCAGAAAGTCACCTCAGTAGATCTTGTTGAGCTAGAAATGGTAGACTTTGATGTCATTCAAGGCATGGATTGGTTACATTCATGTTATTCCTCAGTCGATTATAGAACTAGGATTGTTCGTTTTCAGTTTCTAGACGAACTAATCTTAGAATGGAAGGGTAGTAGGGTAGCGCCTATGGGTCAATTAATTTCTTCCCTTAAGGCCAGAAGGATGATTTCTAAGGGTTATCTCTATAATCTAGTTCGGGTTAAGGATTTAAGCTCTGAAACCCCAACTCTTGAGTCAGTTCCAGTGGTTAATGAGTTTCCAGAAGTGTTTCTAGAAGATCTTCCCAGAGTTCCTCCCGAAAGGGAAATCGACTTTGGAATTGATCTCCTTCCAAATACCCAGCCTCTCTCTATACCTCTTTACAGTATGGCTCTAACTGAGCTTAAGGAATTGAAAGAGCCGTTGGACAACCTTCTAGATAAGGGCTTCATCAGATTAGTATTTTGCCATGGAGTGCACCAGTGTTGTTCGTAAATAAGAAAGATGGTTCCCTCAGAATGTGCATTGACTATAGACACAATTGAACAAGGTCACAATCAAGAATAAGTGTACCATCCCCTAGATTGGTGACTTGTTTGGCCAACTTTAGGGTGCTAGTCATTTCTCAAAGATAGAGCTCAGATCGGGTTATTATCAGCTCAAGGTCAGAGATAGTGACATTTCAAAGACAATATTCAGAACTCGGTATGGTCATTATAAATTTGTAGTTATATCATTCAGACTAACCAATGGTCCTACAACTTTCACCCGCAGAAGGATGGTTAGGTAGAGCGTACCATTCAGACCTTAGAGGACATGTTGAGACCTTGTGTGATCGATTTTCCAGGGTAGTTGGGATGATCACCTTCCTCTTATAGAGTTCACCTTCAATAATAACTATTATTCCAGCATTCAAATGGCCCCTTATGAGGCAATGTATGGGCGTAGATGTAGATCCCTAGTTGTTTGGTTTGAAGTAGGTGAACCAGCCTTGATAGGGCCAAATTTAGTTCTTGATGCTATAGAGAAAGTGCAACTCATAAGAGATAGACTAAAGAAAGCCTAGAGTCGCCAGAAGTCTTATGCAGATGTAGGGAGAAGGGAACTAGAGTTCCAAGATGAGTGGGTTTTCCTGAAAGTGTCACCTATGAAAGGGGTGATGAGATTTGGCAAGAAAAGGAAGCTCAGTCCTAGATATGTAGGCCCTTAGAAGATTCTGAAAAGGATTGGCAAAGCGGTTTACGAGTTAGAGTTGCCAGCAAAACTAGTAGTAATGTATCCGATCTTTCACATTTTACTATTAAAGAAGTGTGTGGGTAATCCAGCTTCTGTAGTGCCATTAGAGAGTGTGTCTGTGAAAGATAGCCTTTCTTATGTGGATGTACCCGTTGAGATTCTTGATAGTTAGGTTAGAAGGTTGAGAAACAAAGAAGTCACTTAGATCAAGGTTTTGTGGAGGAGTCAGTCTGTAGAGGTCACTACGTAGGAAGCAGAAGCAACTATGAAGTCCAAGTATCCTCACCTCTTTCCTTCCGATTCCACTCCATCTTGAGGTATTAGTTCCTCTTCCATTTTTCAGTCATTCACGTGTAAATCCAGTCTTAGTATCATGTTCCTTCAGTTTGTACTTACATTTTTAGCATATTTGCATGTCTTGGAATTCAGTCTAGATAGAAAATCAATTTCCAATATTCAGTGGTAGGGTTTGCAGATCTTTCCTTCCATTTCAACTAGTTTAGTCTTCATTCGAGGATGAATGATCCCAAGGGGCAGATATTGTAAAACCTCGAAAACCAGACCGAGAAAAAAATATGTAGAAACTTACCTGAAGCAGTGAACCACGGCAAGGTTGATGGACTGTGATAGGGTCCACAGTCTGTTGACTTTACCGTGGTGGGGAGTTGGACTCCACCAGGCCCAGACATCAGACCACGGGACCCTTCACGAGCCGTGGTCTTCACATTATACCGTGGTGGCGTCTGTGGAATCTAGACAGTACCCCCCCTAGCCTAGCCCTTAGAGTCGTACACCTAAGTGAGGACCACGGGGAAATTCATGGTCGGTGGACCTCCACATGATTCGTGGGAGGGTCCGTAGAAGCCTAACTAGTGGACCTTAAATCTTGAGCCACCAGGCCTCAACCTAAGTGAGGACCATGGTGACCTTCACGGTCTATGATATCCCACACGGCCCATGGTAAGGCTCATAAGACAGACCCCCAAACCAGTAGCCACTGGCCAAAGACCACGACCGATCCCACGGTCCGTGGTCTCTTTCACGGTCCGTGAAAGAGGTCGTAGTCAGGCCCGCCTACAGTTTAAGTCAGGGGTCTTTTGGTCTTCTCCTATTTTGTTGGACCCCTAAACTACTTTTTTTTAAGCATAAAGTGCATGGTTTTGGTTAGTTTTATCCTAGAAACATAGCTATAACTTACCTAAGTCAAATCATTTTTCAGAACTTAGAAATTAGAGTGAGAAAGGAGAAGAAGTCAAGAACCCTAGTTCAAGAATGCAGGAAGATTTCCATTAATTTCAGCCTCAAAATCGAAAGATTTTTTCGTGGAATGCATCACCAGGTATGTGGGATTTCACTAGTGGGTTCCTTTTGCCCTTTAGGTCCCTAGAATTCAGTCATATTCTTGATTCCCTATTATTTACTAGACCTAGGGTTTCTAGAACTTCAGCTGACTATCATGAATTAGTTATTTAAATATTCCAAATTAGATTATCATGTTATTACTTGGGTTTATTTCATGAATTTCAAAACCCTAGCTATGTGGTTCTTCAGTTCTTGAATTACACGTGCTAGGTCTGATATTTTAGTACTTCATATATACACGCCTCAGTCTTGAATGTGTCATTATCAGTATAGTAATGTGCATTCCAAGTTCGCATGTCAGTTTTTTGAGCTATTTAGTGTATTATAGAAATTTAGGCGTAATGTGTTAATCATTTAATCTATTGGGAGTAGCAAAATATCGAGTTGTACTAGGGTCATTGACTCATATAGTCCCAGAACTACGAGCCACGTAGGTTGTAAGTCCCCTCTATGGGCATCATTTAGTGATTAGGCTAGTCATGCCTCTATACATGTGGCATGGTATATCAGATCCTCTTGATGAGGCGTATACATCGAACTCCACATATAGCTCATGTGGTTTTATTGTCGATTATTAGTAGCTCCCACAGTTCAGTCAGACTCCATTGCATTGACCACATTTCATTACAGTCAGTATTCAGTCTCAACATGTTATATATTTGGTCATTGCTTTCAATTAGCTCAGTATTTAGTATCAATAGCATGTTCATATTATAAACTTGGTTTATTGCTTGTTCAGTTATAGCTTTATTTCAACTTTACTCTATCTTGCATGCTCAGTACCTTTCAAGTACTGACGCATATTGTGCGCAATATCTTTTTATTAATGTAGGTCCAATTTCCCAGCATCGAGATCACGTATATATCTGTTCCTGATCTCCAGTTCAACAGCATCAGTGGTGAGTCCTCATTCTTCGAGGATAGTAGTCATGATATCATTTCAGTTTTTTCAGTCTTCTAGTTTTAGTTTTAATAGACTTAGCTTGGGATGTCCCAGCACTTCAAGAAAGTTAGAGGCTATTTTCAAACATAGTTTGATTCAGCTTAGTACTTGAGTTTGATGTTTCCTTTGTATTAAACTCTCAGATTTCATATATTCAGTTTTAGTATATGGGTATTTCCCATCATATCAAATTTACATTATGATTAGCTTTTGCATCAATTATTATTATCCTTAGTATACTCATGTCATGCCAACAGGGTTACTTGGGGTCACTTGTGATCCTAGGTCCTGTGTCTGCGTCTCGGGGGTAGCTCGAGGCGTGATAATATAGCAGTTCAATAATTAGGAATATAATTTCAAAAAGAAATAGAAACTCAAGAACTCAAAGTCAACTTATCTCTAAAATACGAAAATCTTGGGATATAATCCTAGATTACACTTTTACTGATTTCCAAGTAAATGTAGGGCGTGAGGAAGAACTAGCCCAACACTATGATAGCCTTAAATACCTGGAAGAAAAAGGTTCTTGAAAATCTTAAAGAATAACTTGATTAGAAGCCTTAATCCTAACATGAAAGAGACCAATCAAGAAAACCTTTATTGAGATTCTTGAATTAGTTTCTTGAAATCTCTATGGCCAAGAATTATGATTTTTATTAGTGATCCATAATTGTATGGAGGAGTTTGAGTTGGAAAGAATGGAATTCTTTGATATATGCTTACCTTGAAGAAGAATCTTGAAAAAGATGGAAAAAATCTTGAATTGAGTCTTCTACTTTGATTTTTCATTAGGGTTTTACCTTAGGGTTTGAGAGAGAAGAGAAAGATGTATTAAGAGATGAAAATATGATTGTTTTGGGTTTTTAATTAGTCAATAAATTCATTAAGGGTTTTCTTAGAGATAAAAAAAATAACGATCTTTTTAATGTATTTCCTCGTCTAATTCGTCACTGCACTGTATTATGTTACTTAAATGGTCATAACTTTTTACTCAAAACTCAGATTGTTGTGAAATTGGTGGCGTTGGAAAGAAGATTCAAATATCTTTAATTTGATAGGTTATGAGCCACACAAGTCTCTATATCCTATGATATATGATCATTTGAAGTTGACCAAAAGAGAATCTTACATCAAAACTTAATCAGTAAGGAAACTTTCTTCTCTACTTTGTGCTAGGAGTTTCTAGTGACCTTAATTGATATCCAAAATCATTCCCACACTAAATAATTTTCCTTTACACATATGGGAAACTTAAGAATCACCCAATATGACCCTATAGGTAAATGAAGAATGGTTCGAGTCTTAACTTAGAAATTTTTGGGGTGTTACTTTCAGCATAGTAGATTTTATTTGCTAGATGATGTAACTTTTTTTTTTATAAAGAAAATTTTATTTTTTCTGCTATATACTTCTTTTAGTTTTTTTATTTTTGTAATAGATGTAGACATAACAACCCATTTAGTCATTTTGAGTTCTAGAACTCTCTCCCCAATATGACACTTCTTGTAGATTTATTTGATGATATATGACTTGTGGGCATTCGTGACACATTCCAAGGGGCTTGGGTGCGTTTTGCTGCTAATTAAACCTAACTTAAAAAATATTTTAAGTAAGCTAGATTGAATTTTTTATTTGAAGATTACAATTATAACGACCTAATTTCCGTCGTTCGGGAAAAGCCAATAGGAAAGAATTGGGGCCGCTGTAGCGGGATAGGGTCCGCCACAGCAGGACAAATGCCACTTATGTCAAAAATAAACCGCAAAATATCATTATTCTACAAACTTCGTTCTTAAGAGTTATGAGACTATCCCAGGTGATTTCTTGACAGTTTTCCATGACTTTTGGTGCTAAATGTAAGGATTTTACTCCCCAAATCTATTTTTCGATCCGTAGAACGTAAATTTATGGGTATTTATTGTTGGGGGGGTGTTTGGCCTAAAGTTGATGGTGGGAAAAATCCCTAGGTTTACCTTAGGATCATGTGTTTGGTCTTCGGTTATTGGGTTTGTTATAATTCAGGTAAATAATACCTTAATTATTGATCCTTGTTTGAAATTATGTGTTTGTAGACTAAGAACAAGCGGAAAGAATCCGGAAAGGGAAGAATCAAGTTTCTTAGGAGGATTCAAGCTTGGGTTCGAGGTAAGTGATGGTTTGATTTCATTTTTTGTGTGATGTATATTGGTAATTGCTTCATTGTTATGCATGTATGTATGTGAATAAAGTCTTGTTGATCACACCTAATGTAATTGAGTATGAACGAATGTATCTATGCCTTGAATCAACAGTTGATTGTATGATTATGAGAATATACATTGTGATTGTGGCTTGTTGGATGGATCGGGTTTCACGTTTCGACACACAAACATGGATCGGATGTCACGTACCGACATACATATTAGATCGGGTGTCACGTTCTGACACACTAACTTGGATTAGGTGCCACGTTCCGACGCATATATGGGATCGGGTGTCACGTTTCGGTACACTAACAGTTTGGGTATGCGTTTCATGAGAGGACCATTAAATTGAGTTCCATGAGAGAACCATGGATTTTTTATATCTACTTGTTATTGAGAATGTGGAATCGTGCATTGAACCAAAAATGATAATCGATGTGTATATATTATGTGCATGTCATGTTTACCTTGTTGTAATTTTGATATATGTTCTACTTACTAGCATAGCCGCGTGATCCTACTAGTACATTGTAGTTGTGTACTGATACTGCACTTGCTCTTTCTTTATTGAGTACATCACATCTTCAGACAACAAGTGACAAATCTCGTTGAGGAGATCAGTGAGCAAGATCGGATTCAATGGTGAGCCAGTTCTTTCAGGCTGCCATGGGTCCTCTATGTTTTAGTCCACTCTTTACAGAATCAGAATTTCTAGTTAGATATTTGTTTGCTTAGTTTTGGGTTTACGCCCCCTTTGCTTAGAATTGTTGAACTTTAGAGTTTTGGTACATCAACTTTTAGGTTCTAGGGGTTGTTGTTCCGCATCAGTTTGGTTAGTTTTATTTAAAACTTTGTAATATATGGGAACTATATTTGATTCCTACAATTAAACATCCTTTCGTATCTTTAAATGCCTAGTTTTTTGTTAAGTTGGTTTAATCGGGTTGTAGTAAGAGTTCTCCAACCGGAGGGTTAGTGTGGGTGCCAATAACGATAGTCTTGGTCGTGATAACAATAGGTTTTCTCTGATGAATTAGGACTTCTATGGATGCTCTAATTAAGACCAAGTGCCCGGTACGATTCGACATTATTGGTTGAAAATTTGGGGTTTATGACTTATAAGTTTGTCTTGAGGGTTGATTTTATATTTTGAGAATTTGATCAAACCCATACAGGGTATTTTAATGTGCCTGTATGATTTGATTAAATTCTAATGGGTTCAGTCTTTCAAAAACATTTAGATCATGATCCGTTCATATTTGATGTGTAGATGTTATTTAAATCATAAACACTATCACCTGAACAAATTGATTTTGTATATTATATAAATCTCAATTTTAAGTGTAGGATTGACTTTTGTGCATTATTATATTTCTTTATATAATAATAATTGTTTTACATTATGTTTGGATAACATTATCATGTACTTATATTGATCATATTTGTTGTAGATATAAATGAATAATATGGATTACAATTTTTTTTTCTAAAATCTTGCCTCTATTTTATTAGGATTGCTATATGAAACTTACATGTTATTTTTGTACTCCTAATTCACTTGGTGCACTCTTAGCTATGGATGTGAGTACTAGAGGATCACACATATCTAGGAGTCTTAGAAATTTGTACTTGATCATCTTTGAATGTTCTTATTATATTTACGTGTAAGTGATATATCCAGACTTTGTTACCAATGTTCTTGTATGATTTCATCAATATTTTTAATAGAAAAGAAATAACTAATATATAAATTGATTCACCAACTGAGTTGGATATAGGTGTGTCATCACAACTTTGGGAGATTTAGTTTAAGAGCTTTTATCATTATCAAGTATCTTATTTATGAACTCTGAGTTTTGGAGACATTTTTTTGGATTGAAGAACAAAGCAAGCACACTAATTTGCAAAAAGGAATGAATCGAGCTTAAAGAAGGAATTAAAGAGAGCCTGGTGATCACCAAGTCCATTTGGTGAGTCACCGAATGGTCTATTGACCACCTAAAGTTTCAGTGTGCCAAGACTTGAAGGAGAAAATCAAGTTGGCGAGAGAAAGGAGCAGTCGATGAATCGCTGAGTGGTTTCGCGATGCAGTGTTAGATCGCCTAAAGTTATAGACGTTGAGGATGCTGAAGGCCAAAGCAAGAAGGCGATGAAATAGGTCAAAGGGCAGATCGTCGAGCTGATCGACGAGCCCGACTTACTGCGTTGACTTTTCTTCGCAGCATATTTTTGGCGACTAAAAATATGTTTCTGAGCATTTAGTTTAAGAGCTTTTATCAGTATCAAGTATCTTATTTTTGAACTCTGAGATTTGGAGACATTTTTCCTTAGCTTTGACGAATTGAAGTTTTCCATTTTTGAGAAATTGGAAGTGGGTCTATGAGATTCTTCAATTTGGACCTTTGTAAAGAAAAAGTTAAACTTACCCAGTTGATGGAAACTCAGTTTGGTAACAATTTTATTTTTTTATGATGATTAGCTAAAACCCCAATTCTTGGGGTGTGATTATCTGATTATGTGATTATGAGCTTATTTAGCTTATGGGTATTGTTAATTGTTAGTTTAAATGTTGTTTAAAAGTGATTTCAATCAGTAATTATGGTTCAATTTAAAGAATTGTAGTTGCAAATGCAGTTCTACCTTCGTGTTTTTGGCTTGCTCGAGAGAGAAGTTTTAAAACCAAGATTACTAAATTGATGGTCTGTGGGTATTGCGTTGTCATGTATTCAGCTCGAGAGAGTGAATCCTAAACCTTTTTCCACACATTCAACTCGAGAGAGTGAATAGACTAAAGTGAAGGTTTCTCTTATTTGCATGCTTGTTGGTGTTCGAGAGAAACCACCTTGATTCAGGGTGAATTGTTCGAGAGAAAGTTTATCTCCTCTAAAGTCTAGCTTATTCACTAATTTACAGCTATTTACTAATAGTTGCAATTACCCATTTGTATACATTAGCCTATAATCGAATTACATCCTAAGAACCCGTCTCTTTATTGTCATCTTCGTGTTATTTGTTGTGTTGTAGCTAATAGTTAAAACCAAAAACCCCTTATATGACATTCGTGTCACCCCTTAATTTGAATTATGTTTTTATTCGTAAATGTCTATTCCTATGGCTGACTTGAGCTGATTCGTACTTTCCTATTGAATCTTAAACATATACCACTCCATGTAGGATTAGACCCCAACTCATTTAGTTGGGTTATTATACTGACTAACAATCGTTGACGCTTAGAACTGGATTAAGTGTCCTTGAAACGTTAATCAAAATGGCGCCGCTGCCGGGGAGTGGGGTTCGTTAAGATTCTTTAGTTAAGCTTAATTTTGTTCTTGTTAGTTACAGTTGAATCTACTTATTTTTAGTTTTGGTTTTCATGTTGCTTGTTTAGAACAGAAGGAAAGAGCATGTCTTGTAGCAACGGTGACCAAATGGACCACTCTTCTTTGAGAATGATGATTCTTAGGGATAACATCCTATGTTTCAGGTAAATGGAGGGCGAGTCAATCCATGAATTGTGGCAAAGATTTATGTCACTATTGCTACAATGCCCAACTCATGTAATCTCAGATATTTATAGAGGTCTTGGTCCGGAGAACAGAGGAGTAGATGACAAAATTTCTCCAGTGGTCTCACATGACTGCCCTGTGCAATAGTTGCCCAGCTCCTTGATCATATGGCCAAGACAAACGAAAGGACTGAGAAAGATAAGATTTTGGCCACACTACTAACTCAACTGGATCTCGTGGTCAAAAAAGATTATGGAATTGGAAGTATCGAACAAAAAGAAAGATCGGTACATTTCCTCTCATGAGCGGATAAAATCCTAATAGTACGAGGGTGGACAAGTGTAACAGACTCTCTCACTCATTCTCCACAGAGTTGAAGAACACGACAAAGTGTTGAATGAGATAAAAGAAAATATCTCAACGCTAAATCAGATGACTGCTTCCCATTCCATATCAATTTAGCTGTTGGAGACCCAAATAGGTCATGCTTTGTCTCGTCTTTACCCCAAAAATGAAGATTGAGTGGGGAATTGTGTCGTGCCACAACGTTAACTAAGGCACTTGTTGGGAGGTAACCCAAGTTTTACTACTTTTGTATTGTGTTAGAAATAATTGTGTGTTGATTTTGCAGGTTGAAGTGTAGAATGTGTTTGAAAAATGTAGGTTGGCGAGCTAAATATCCACTCAGTGACTCCGCGAGTAGGTGGGCAAGCCCGACTTGGACTGCCATTGGACTCTAGAAATTCTAGGGTTGGAGTTTGTAAAAATCGGTGAGCCCAAAGCACATCGGTGAATTGCCGAACTGGTCGGCGATTGAGACTTAATCCACCGTTTTGACCCTTAGTTTAACTAGATGTCTTGTAAAACACGATGAGGCAAGTACCCACTTAGTGGCACGCCGAGTGGGGTAAGAAAAACTTATGTCGTCGAATGGACGAGAACTAGACGGTGTTTAAAGGCCAACAGTTCAAAAGTTTAAAATCTTTCACATTCCCTCACTTTTCAACTTTCCAAACTCACACCCAAAGTAGTTTTCCTATATTTTTGTGTTCTTAACACGTATTAGTCGTTTATTGTGTGTTCGGAGTTAGATTCTTTGCTACCTAGCTTTGCAACTTTTATATTCGGCATTAAAGGTTGGTTTTTCGAACCCCGAATTCATATTTAACGGTGTTTACTCAGTTGTAATTGTTCTTATCGTAATGATGTGTGTTTGGCCTCTCTAATCTATAATTGTATGGTTGTGTGCCTATTCTAATTTGAATATCAAGATGTAATTGCCCATATTGTTGATTTCCCAAAATTTTTTGCTTAAAAAGTGGTCTAAATTGTTGGGATGTGCTTAAATTGTCGTTGGGTCTAGTCGGGTGAAGTATAAGTAACCTGCATTTATGCCAAAAGTTGCCCAATGATGGAGTGGTTGACGTCATTATTAAGGGCAAAAGTTGTTAAATGGCCAAATTTGGACAAACCGAGAGAAGTCTGAGTATCCCGGGGGGTATGGGTGTAATGGGTCTGGGTTTAACTAAAGGAGTGCATGCTTTGATTTTTGTTTTCGGGGATTGCGGGGTTGAAGTTTGGAAGTTGGGTTGAAAGTAGGCACATTGGGCAGTTTGGCGAGCTGGGTCGTGCTGGCCGAACCACTCGGCGGTTCACTGAATCCCCCTTTTTTTCCTTTATTTCCATGCTTAGTTGAGTTTAGGGATCTGTAACTTTCGGCGAGAAGCCTGAGTGCACTCAGCGACTCACCGAAAGTCCTTCTTGATCGCCCTTTGTATGCCCCTAACCCTGATAATGCATTATAACTTTCAATGGGGTAGTCCTTGCTGATCGAATGTTGTCGGCAATTCCCCAAAAGGCCCACCCCATCTTCGACATACCAGTTTTCTGGGAAATTGTTAAGCCTATCCTATTAGCGAGCCCAATCTGGCTCGCCAAAGTGATTCATCGACTCGTCGACCGTTTCGATGAGTCTGTCTGCAACTATTTTTCTATAGTTTTATTTGAATTGTTTCTAACTATCCTCACTGCTTTGCAAATATGGATAGATCTAAAATAGAAGGTAGAGACATGCCGCCCCGCAAGAGGGCTAAGGGAATAAATGGGAAGGGAAAAGGTAAGGGAAAGGCACATGCACCTGAATCATCGAAGGCCAGCTCCGACAGTGACGACATATATGCCACTCACCTCACCACTTATGAGAGTGAGGGTGAGCGACATGAGCATCAGGCTGCAACTTTTGAGCCTGAATATGAGCTACTAACACCCCACAGAGCGGAGCTGCGATCCAAGAGGATGAATGGTCCATCTAGGATCAGGACTCTTTAGGCCACCACTACTCCTCCTGCTCCCACACAGGCTATGGTCCTAGCACTACCGGTTCAAGGTCCTCTTCCCCGGTCTATGAACATAATGAAGACTGAGGGATTGAGGACAATCATAGAAGAGAAGATGTTGTCTACTGATGGTGTCATAGATAGGTACCCTGAGATCATGAGTTGCCTGAGATCACACAGATTCTAGCTATTCATTATGCCTCGTGGCCCGTACATTCCAAATTGGGTCAGAGAATTCTACAGTGCCTACAATGCCCTGGTGCAACAGGGAAAGAAGTTGGCCACAAAATTCAAGCCGGTAGACCATGTGATTTTCAGGGGAAGAAAAGTAAAATGTGATAGTGATGCTATCAATGTAGTCCTGGAGTGCTCAAATAACACTGACGATGACTGTCAGTACATAATCAAGACAAAAATGCTAGATAACATGAAAAGTGGTTGGCCCCTCTAATATAAGATGGTACTCCCAAGTGGCTTGAGGTTGGGGCAGCTATTGAAAAGAAGGACCTCAATGTAGCAGCGATGTATTGGTTTGGCTTCAACAATAGTACCATTATGCCATCCCAAAATGAGTCGATTCTAAAGCAGCCTGTCTTGGCTGCCTCATTAATGAGACGAGGCTGAACTTAGGGATGATTATTGCACATGAGATGCTTATGAGGGCCAAGCAGCGCCAGACTTCCCTCCCATTTCCGTTGTTGATCACTGAGTTGTACAGATGAGCTCGGGTGCCTAGGGATGAGAAGAAGGATGTTGAAGTGTTTCCCACATCTTCTACCGACATTTGGTGCATTGAGGCTGAGTAATTGAAAGATCAGGCAAAAAAGAAGAAGGCAACCCCGGTGGACACTTTCCCGATTATGAATACAGATGCTTTACCTGTAGAGGCACCTTTGCCTACTCCAGCCCCTGGGCGTTCAGATATATTTAATGCTACCCCTTCTGTTACTCTCAGTTCCTCTACTGATCCTCTGCCCCCATATCTGGTACTGCTACTGCTGCTGGCCGACCTCCACTCACCCAGGCTGCATTGCTACGGATGGGGCAGCTAGCCCATTCTGGGGATAGACGCGCCTCCATATTTGAGGCCTCAATTCCTGGCATGATTGAGAGAGCCCTTGCTGATTTTGTGACACCCTTGAGTTCCACTATTGATGCCCTTGCGAAAAGGATAGCGGTGTGCGACCATTGCTAAGGGGCCACAGAGGAGGTGACGGCCCTAAAGGCCACTATTGATGCACTGAGGAGAGATATGAACTAGCTGAAGTCTACTGATATGTCTATGATTTTAGGTACAGTGGTGAGCCCAGATGTGCCAGTTGAGCCAGATATGCCTCCGAATACCACTAGAGATGATGTTCGAGCTGAGAAGGTGGCTGATCCTGAGTCTGAGGCTGAGATGGATGATGAGATGCTTGGGGTTGCTTGAAGAGGTTTCGTACGAGGGCCTTACGGAGACTGATGAGCCATGGTAGATGCAGTTGTGCAGGCTTTTTTGGTAGACCCAAGTTCAGAGTGTGCCACCGAGCACTTATTCCCCGACAGATGGAACGACTTTGTAGACAAGATCCCTTTTTACCTCCCTCTCTGTCATTTTTATTGATTTTTGGATGATTTATTGCATTTCAGGACAAGTTGCTTTTTGTTTGTGGTGGGGTGAGATATTTCCATACCTACCTCTTGTGATCATTATTTTTGTTTATATATTGTGTTCTGTGCTATATATTGTGTTTTGGCACTATTTTTGTGGATGTTTGAGTTTGTGGCCCCTTAGTTTGATTGTAAATGATTTTCGGACCTTTCAGAAAATTTTTGTGCCACCTCTTGATTGTATTTGAATGTGGCTGTTCTTTTGAAAAATTGAGTATCGGTTATGATCAATATCGATGACTTGAATAGTGCTCTCAATTGAACAAACATGAATGTGCGGCTACGATGAGGCCAATGAAGTTGCATAGGCAATATGTGAACTTTTTGCATCTCGTTGGGACTAGCCAATTATTGAATTGAGTCTCTTGTAATGAACATTGCAAAATAGCAAAAGTTTGGAGTCTTGTTTGACATTGGTTTCAATGTCTTGTGTGATAAGCTTACTGTGAACCATGTGTGATGACACCTAGAATTTTCCCCGTTGGTCTGGTTGACTAAGTGATGTGAGCTCTTGAAAGTATCTTAGGCAACAATTTTAAAGAGTGAAGCAATTTAACATTATACCTCTTTTGTGGCCTACCTTGTGAGTGTGTGATCTTTGCTTGATCACCCTTTGAGCCTTATCCTTTTCTTGGAAGAAACTTGATGAAATTATGACCTTTCTTTATCTCTTCACTTGTAATCCTCATGAGATGTGATTTGTTTGAATAACCAACTTAGGCCTAAGTTGGGGGTGTGGTGAAAAGAGAATGTAAATCAAGAAATATAATATAAAGGGATACCCCTCTACCCATGGTTATGAAAAGGATGGAACCCCTCCATACACAAAAAAAAGAGAAGAAAAAGAATGAAAAAGTTTAGAAATAAAGTTGCAAAAAGAAATGTGGTGTTGATGTTTGCGTAATCAAGGACAAAACTTCCTATGCAAGTGTCTACGATATTGCAATAGTATAAAAACCCAACCAAGGGTTGGGATCGTTACCAAGAGAGTGGGCGTGAAAACTAGTGGTTAAGTGCAAACCTGATAAAGCTAATCGTAGCTAAAGACTTTAGCAAATATAAACATAACAAGTTAAATAGGGTGACACAAGTGTCAATTAGCAGATGGGGATTTGTAAGCAAGAAGCAACTAAAATGGTGAAAATAAGGAAAAATACAAGTCTGGAGACGGGATTCTTGGGATGTGATAGGAATATAGGAAGACTAAATCATTGGGTACATGCTTTTGATTGTAAATTCATTGATTATTTGTGGCGAGATCGATCCACCTCCTGGCCTTGATAGAATCAAGGCAAGCCGCCATAGGATGGCGCAGAATAAACTCGTTCTGGGATGGCATTATGGAGCTTCTGATGAAGACAAACCAGAACTTGGAGGCGCTGTTCTCTCTCTTCTCAATAGGAGCCCCTGCATTCATCCACCTCAGGGTGGTGTCAGAAATCATTAGAGCCAACCAACCCTTCAAATTATACAGGGACTGAACAATCGGCAATCTCTCGTCAGGGAGTACAGAGTGCAGCGGTCAACCTATTAAAACATTATATACTCACTGTGACACTCCACCTCTTTGCCTGTGACCATGACCGACTTCACCGGTCGAAACTCACTTGCCTTCTTCTTGTTCGTAGGCATTAACTCCCCATAAGCAATGTAAAATTCTCTTACCCAAGAAGGAATGTAAGGGCCTCGGGGCTGTGTGAACTACTCGAATCCATGGTATCAGAGAGTTTCAAGTACATCAGGATGCTTGATTTCAAGACCCTCCATGTATAGTAACTTCTCCTCTATGATGGTCCGTAAACCATCACCTTTCAATCTATTTAACAGCCTCGTTGGAGGAACTATAGGAAGTGCCGTAGTTACTTATGGTGCCTGGGCTGGCACTGAGTCTGTAGTTAGAGAAGTGGCAGTTGAGGGAGAACTGGTGGCCGTGGGCTAAGATCTGGTCTGGAGCAAATCCCTTCGGTTAATCAGAGGTTGTTCATCCTTTGATTCATCAAAATCTAGCTCAATAGCTACTCCTTTTCTAGCTATATGTTTCTTCCTCTTGCCTTTGTCTTCCGGTTGGAGGTCTTTCCCTCTCCTCTTTGGAGGGTTTGATCCTCTTTAATTTATTGTAATGCCCCTTTCCTTTTTGTGGGGTGGTTCGGTTAGATTGGTGCGTACCACATCTGCAAAAGATCGAGAGAAATTAAGAAAACAAAATCAAACTCTAGCACAACAAATCTTGTTGCAGATCAACTCACAGATCTAATTGGCGAGTCACCGAACAACTTTCGCGAGCTAAGTCTAACTCGCTGATGAGGTGGGCTAAACAGTTAGGGCAAGTCGGCGATAGGAAAGTCCATTCGATAAATCACTGACTACTTTTGGTGAGCAAGGATTTGTCCGCCGAAAGTTACAGTGCATAATGGTCTTAGGGGTACAAATAAAAAGCGATAAAGAGTACTTTCGGCGAGTCGCCGAGTGCCTTCGGCGAACCATGGATTTTCGCCGAAAGTTACAAAATCAAATATCCAATTTTGACATGAAAAGAAATGCGAGATGAAGAAAATAGGCGTATCGCTGAGTGATTTAGCGAGCTCGACTCAGCTTGCCAAATGACCCAACTTACCTATTTTCAACCCATCATCTCAAATTCAACTCCGCAAACCCCGAAATTGAAATCAAAGCACACACTCATAAAATTTGAACAAGATCCATACTACCCATCACCTCGGGATACTCAGATTTCTCCCGAACCTGCCGCATTTGGCAATTTGATGCTATTTTCTCTTAAGAGCGGTGTCACCCACTCTATCATTGAGCAAATTTTCGACATTTAGCACAAATATGGGGTACTCAGACTTAACCAAATCAATCTAACGACACGCAATGACGACCCAACTCATTAAAAAGCACAAAAATTATGGGCATTTGACTGTCAAACCATACGAGCAGGATTTTTTAAATTAAAATAGGCTACTAAGGATTCTAATCCTACCAAAGAGGCTCAACACACATCAGTAAGAGACAATTATTGCAAATGAGTAAACAATTTTCGAATGTAAACTTGGGATTCGAAAACCATCTTTTGATGCTGATTAAAATGCAATTGAAAAGCTAAGCGGCAAAGTATTCCAAATCCGAGAACAAATCAACAAACTATAATGCTAAAACATTAATAAAATAAAGAAAATACTACCTTAGTGTGAGTTTAGGAGATTCAAGAGAGAGTGAAAGTGAAGAATTTCAAATTTTTAGTCTTTTGTTCATTATAAACCATCCAGTTCGCGCCCATTCGGCGACATTAGTCGCACTCGCCGATCCACTTAGCTACTCGCCGAGTGGTCACTTTCCCTCTAATAGCTAAAATTCTTCAATTTCTTAGGGGTCAAGATGGCAGTCTACATCGAGGTCGCCACCCTGGTCGGCGAAGCGTCAAACTGTTTCGTAAGTTCACCGAGTTTTACAGGCTCTGACTTGAATTTGAATTGACCCAAACGGCGGATCAAGCCGGGCTCACTGACCTTTTCGGCGATGCGCCGACTGTCCATTTTCTTGCCAATCTGTATTTTTCACCACTTTCCTCATTCAAATCTGCACCACTAACACACCATTATTTATGAAAGTAGATTAAAGCATTTAAAGTCGTGGGTTGCCTCCAAAGAAGTTCCTTATTTAACGTCGTTGCCTCACGCGAGTCCTTACTCACTCCCCATTGGTTGGGTTGGCCCTAGTGTTACTAGGTAACCCCAATAGTTCGTTTTAGTAAAGAGGCGGCACCGTATAATTCAGGAGTGTCCTGATTAGCTGGATCGATCTAGAGTGAGTGCCAACCATTTGATTTAATACTTCAATACTCTCCTTCATCTCTTCCAACATTTGATCTTGTTCGATGATCTTTTGGATAATGATTTGGAGTGTGTCCTTGACACGATTGTTCTCCATGTCTCTAGACTGCTTCCTCTCGTGAGGAGGTATGTACCTCTCTTGACTCTTGTACTGGTATTCCACCTCTGTTATTTTAGTGGCCAACTCATTCAGCTGAGTTACCAGTGCGGGTAATGTTTAGTCCCTCTGTACTTCTTGCTTAATCTCAACTGAGTTGACACCATTGCCCTCAGCCATGCTCAGGGAACCTACCTATACCAACAAATTTAAAGAAAAACAAAACTAAAAATAAGATTAGTAAACTACGATTATTGAAAGCAGAATTTGACTTAAACAAAAAACTTTCACGTAACACCACTCCCCGACAGCAGCTCCATTTTGATGTTTGTGTAATCAAGGACACACATTTTGATGCAAGTGTCTACGATCGTGCAATAGTATAATAACCCAACCAAGGCTTGGGATTGTTCCCAAGGGAGTGGGTGTGAAAATTAGTGGTTAAGTGCAAACGTGCTAAAGCTAATCATAGCTAAAGACTTTAGCAAGTAAAAACATAACAAGTTAAATAGGGTGACGCAAGCGTTAATATCAAATGGGGGTTTGTAAGCAAGACGCAACTAAAACAGTGAAAATACGGAAAAATACAAATATGAAGACAGGATTCTTGGGATGTGATAGGAATACACGATAGAGTAAATCATTGGGTACATGATTTTGATAGTAAATTCATTGAGTATTTGTGACTAGACTAGACTTTAAAGGGGATTGGCTCTCTCTCGAGCAACTTACCCCGTTTCAAACGGGTTCCTTTCAGACACCTACTTTCCGCATGAAGAACAACCTCTGCCTTAACCCACTCACTCTCTCGAGCTGAGTTTGTGGACATGGGACTAGGGTTCACTCTCTCGAGCTGAACCTCATGTTGACCCACTCGCATTGGCCATTAATTTAGTGGTCTTAGTTTTATGACCTCTCACTTAAGCAAGCCGAAAACACATATATGAGATTATACTTGCAACTACAACCTCATTAGATTTATCCACAACCACTAAATAAAATTACATTTAAACTACGAATAGACTATCAGCAAGCAAGACCCAATAACAAATCTAACCCAAATTCACAAAATCACACCCCAAGAATTGGGGTTTTTAGCCACACATGTAAAAAGATAAAGAAGTATATCAATCTCAGTTTCCATCAACGGGTATGCAAGATTAAGTCCTTAGATAGGCAAAAGGTGAAGAATCCAAGAAACCTAAGTCCAATTTCTTAAAGATAAAACCCTTGGAAGCTCCAAGTTCTTTAAAACCCTCTCCAAAACTTAGAGAGAATATCTCAAAAACTCTATCTAAAACTTAATAAACTAAAAAGTAGGTAAACCAAGGTAAAAAATTCACCCTTAAAAATAAAAACCGAACTAGTAATTATAGTTTTCAAAAAATATGCTCTGAAGGATCTTTTTGCGATGTTAGAAGGAATCGCCAATGCATTTGGTGATCCGCCCTTTGGTTTACTTCGTCGTCTTTCATCATTTTTCTTCAGCATCTTTGTGTCCTAAATAGTTGGGCGATGTAGCACTGCTTCGCGGAGTTTTTCGGCAATTAGTCGATTGCTTCTTTTTGCCGCCAATTTTCTCCTTTCCTTCAGGGCTCAGCACAATGGAGCAAAAGGTGAATATGTTCTCTATTGGCGATTCACTCAATGGGTTCGACGATTCACGGATCTTTGTTTCTTTGTTCTTTCGGCTTCTTTTGATCCTTTTTGCTAAGTAGTGCCCATGTTTTGCATCAAACTTCAAATAACTGAAACTTAAAGGTTTTCATCAGATATCGGGATAAAATAAGCATTTGAGGACACAATTTCTATTAAAAATATAGCCCAAATGAGTCCAATTTATGGACTCATCAGGTGTCCAAAGTTTCTTGGAAAATGAATAATGGGGTGAATTTTGATCATGAATGAGAATGAAGAAGAAAAGGAAAGGAAGTGTTGTTCACACCACATTTCATGAGGATAGCAATCACTGAGCTAAATGACCATACTTTTACGCTCAATCCCTTACAAGCCTTGAAAAGACCTTTTTTATCTTGACTGAGCGAAAACGAAGGTTGATTGGAAAATAAGGGCAAACCTATTTGTGAAGTCATGCATGTGTTCATCTTTGTGAGTGTGAGATTTGTTGTGATTCCAAAGTTATAAATTGTTGAACCATTGTGTACGAATATGGAATCATCTTTATGTGAGGGCATTTGAGTACCTTTGTGAAGCTAGAACTTGAATTTGTAGCAAGTATTGTGAACTTGAGAATCTTTGATAATAGTTAGTCACAACTTGAATCTTTGAGTGCACAACTGATCCTTGCATAAGTAAATTGAGTCTTGTTGTGTGCATTCATGATTTAGTCTTGTGTAGTACTGTTTGAGGCATCCTTTTTGAACTGTTGAACTTGAGTTCTACTTGAGGACAGGCAAAAGTTTAAGTTGGGGGTGTTGATGAGTCCTAGATTTGGACACATTTAGGGCTTTATTTGTATAGATTTAGTGTCCTCAAATGCTTGTTTTCTGTCAATAACTGATGTAAAAGGCTTGATATCCAGGTATTTGGATTGATGAACAAAGCAACAACACTAATTTGCAAAAAGGAATGAAGCAAGGTAAAAAAAGGAAGAAAAGAGAGTGTGGTGATCGCCAATTCCATTTGGCGAGTCAACAAATGACTTCTTGACAGCCTAAAGTTCTAGTGTGCCAAGCCCTAAAGGAGAAAATCAAGTAGACGAGAGAAAGGCGCAGTCTGCGGATTGTCGAGTGGTTCCGCGATCCAGTGTTAGATCGCACAAATTTATAGACCTTGAGGATCCTGAGCAAGAAGGCGATGAAATGGGTCAAAGGGCTGATCGCCGAGCTGATCGGTGACCCCGACTTACTGCGTTGATTGGTCCTTCACAACATATTTTTGGCGACTATAAAAATGTTTTTAAACATTTATTTTAAGAGCTTTTATCATTATCAAGTATCGTATTTTTGAACTATGAGTTTTGGAGACATTTTTCCTTAGCTTTGAAGAATTTAAGTTTTCCATTTTTGAGAAATTGGAAGTGGGTCTTTCATATTCTTCAATTTGGACCTTTGTAAGGACAAAACTAATCTTACCCAGTTGATGGAAACTCAGTTTGGTAACAATTTTTATCATTTTATGATGTCTAGCTAAAACCCCAATTCTTGGGGTGCGATTATGTGATTATGGGCTGATTTAGCTTGTGGGTATTGTTAATTGTTAGTTTAAATGTTGTTTAGAAGTGATTTCAATCAGTAATTGTGGTTCAATATAAAGAATTGCAATTTCAAATGAAGTTCTACCTTCGTGTTTTTGCCTTGCTCGAGAGAGAGGTTTTAAAACCAAGATTACTGAATTGATGGTCTGTGGTTATTGGGTTATTATGGGTTCAACACGAGAGAGCTAATCCTAAACCTTTTTCCACACATTCAGCTCGAGAGCCTGAATGGACTAAAGCGAAGGTTGCTCTTATTTCCATGCTTGTTGGTGTTCGAGAAAAACCAACTTGATTCGGGGTAAATTATTCGAGAGAAAGTTTATCCCCTCTAAAGCCTAGGTTATTCACTAATTTACAGCTATTTACTAACAGTTTCAATTGCCCATTTGTCTACATTAGCCTATAATCGAATCACATCCTAAGAACCCGTCTCTTTATTGTCATCTGCCAGTTATTTGTTGATGTTGTAGCTGATAGTTAAAACCAAAACCCCTGTATTTGACATTTGTGTCACCCCTCAATTTGAATTGTGTTTTTATTCGTAAATATCTATTCCTATGGCTGACTTGAGCATAATCGTACTTTCCTATTGAATCTTAAACACGTACCACTCCCTGTGGGATTTGACCCCAACTCATTTAGTTGGGTTATTATACTGACTAACGATTGTTGACATTTAGAACTGGATTAAGTGTCCTTGAAATGTTAATCATTCGTCTACTTAAGTTTATGGTAGTTTTACAAAAACATCATGAGATATTATAAAATTACAAAAATCTAAAGTTTAGGGAGTGGTATTTTATGCACTATATCTTATGCTAGCCTAATTAATTATTTTTTTTTACAATATTTTACAAAAGTAAATGAATTTTTTCCAGAATTACATAAAAATAATGAACACTAAAGAAAAGGAGCAGTTTGTGCTAAAATTGTACAAACCTAAAATAACCTAGTAGGATATATTTTTGTGCTTGTGATTTTAACGAATCTAAGAGCTTGTTTGGCATTGTTGTTGGGAGGCCAAAAACACTTATTTTGAGAAAAGAATAATATTTTTTTAAAAAAAATTAAGCGTTTGGAAAATCAGTACAATTATTTTAAAACTGAAGTAGAAGCAATTTTTATGTTGTTGGAAAAAAGCTAAAGCATTCTACTTCTAAAACAAACAAAAGCAGGAGCAGAAAATTATTTTTTCCAGACTAAAATATCCCTTATGTATATGCATATTTATCAATATATCACTTATTAATTAATTAGCGTATGTCATAAGTTTGGTTAATTTTTAATTAAAAACTCTTTTTTATGTTTATATAATAGATTTTTTTATTTTATCTTATGTCTATATATTATTATTTTATATTATATATTTATATATTAATCTAAGTATTACTTTTCAGAATTAGTAAAAAATATAACAACAATATATTTGCAAGAGTTAAAAAAAGAAAAATTATTTTAACAATTATAGATTTCATCCCTCCCAAAAAAGATATATTATTGATTTAAAATTTTAATATGTGCATTTAATTTAATAAAAATAAAAATTTGATTAAAACCTTTATAATAGATATGTAAAATAGCTTATCTCTATAAAATAATCTTAATATTAAAAGTATGTTGATACTTTCTATTTTCCGTAATTTGACCTTCAAAGGCACTTTCTAAAAATGATTAGTCTAACACAATTTGCTTATGAAAAATAATTTTCAAATGAATTTGCCCAACACAATTTTTTTTTTTTCAAAAACACTTTTCTGAAAATCTATTTTATAAAATATATTTAAAAGTGTACATTTTTTAACAATAATGCTATACATACTCTACGACTTAGAAAATCAATAAATTCCATATGCATAAATTTATTTTCCAATACACTGCCAATCTATTTTGTAAGGAAACAAAGAGGATCTTTATGATAACGAGATAAAATAAGAGTGGATTTAAATTACTTGACTTTCTTGGTTAGCCTATTTAAAGTATAATATCTATTTGCTTAATTTTCTTTCCCTGATACTTATTGCACCCTGCCTATTGCGTGTGATAGAGGATTCTACATGGAAGATATTAAATTCCTTAGTTGGACTTTGTTAAAAAAAATTATTTAATGATCGCAAAATTTGAATTTCCCAAAGAAGGAGGATCATCACTTGGTGCCCTTCAAAATTATTTAATGATCGCAAAATGTGAGTTTCCCGAAGCTGGAGGACCAACACTTGCTGCCCTTCAATATTATGGCGGCTAAGACTCATATCAATTACTCACTCTTTAAGAGGTATGATAAAATCCTATGTAAGGACTACAATTATTATTTTCACATAAACTTTTGCCAATGAATTTAGAGATTAAAAGGAATAGGAATAAGATGTCATTGTTTGACTTTCAAAATTATCAAAATGCCAAAATCTACCAACTTTATTCGAGGGGTGGCTGCAATTTCTACCATTTCTTCTCCGGAACCAGAGAATTAGATTTCTCACCTTTTGAATAAGAAGTGCAAGATGTTATATCTTTTTCTTGATTTCTTTATTTTTACACCACAATATGTTACAACTCGAAACTGAATCGTGATGGCATTTACCATAAACCCCTTGTAGGCAAGTCAAAGCACAATCAATTCGTGATAAATAAAATTAGAATATAGCTAACGTGGAAGAAATAATAAGGTAAGAAAGCGACCATATCATAGATATGTACAAAATATACAATAAGGGACAAAAAGTGACCAAGAAAGGCAAATATATACAAAATGGTACACTGCATATTACATAGATGGAAAGATTTTCTAAAAAAAATCACCTTTTGTGTGCGAATAAACCAACAAATACTCTCCTAGGAGCCCAAATCCAATAGAAATTGAAGCATAAAGGTTTTAAAACTAAAAATCCATGTTTTCTCACCGCTACCTCATTACATGGTCAAATGCAGATGTCAGTTGATGTTTGCCAATCACAGTCAAACAAGTTATAATACGTTCGTATCACACAAACTAATAAGGTAAAGCCTCCACAATATAGTTCTATAAACTAGAAACTTCATCCAGTTCAAGTCCAAGGCTTCAAGCCCATAATCACAAATTTTATAGAAATAAGCACAATTATCTTGATAAATATAAAACCACACTAAACAAGCAACCAACTAATCTAAAACTAAGTTTAAATCCACTAAAGTAATCTAAGCATTCTATACTAATCAAGTGAAGGCTATGATCAACCTAGACTAAGCTACTAGTCTAAAGTCCCAAAAATGGACGAAGCATAACTAAGGGATGTATAACTAAGAGTTAACCCTACAACCTTTCTAATGATCATATGCAACCCAATTTATATAGTGTCTAACTAAGCTAAGTCTAAAGAAATAAGTTTCAACCTACGTCGAAGTTGAAACTATACTAGAATTACTACTCGAGACCGTTACCTTTTCAAAGAGCGTCAGATTGCCGTCATGATATAAAAAAACTATATATCAATACAAGACTAGCGATATTCATATTAATGTCACAAAATTCATAACAAAAAATGAGGTGAAAAATTGACCCTCGGAGATCGAAAATAAAATAGAAAATTTAACTCGGTCATTATACTTCCAATGATGTGAGCATCACATGCCCCAAATTTGGGTGAAGATGAAGCTCATTTTGAACCTCGAATGGTACGAAAAGCTAACTTTTAAGGAATTGAATAAAAGAATCGAGGTTCAAATAGAAAATAAAACACAAAAATGAAGCTAGAATTCACAATATAAAGCAAATGGAAAGAGAAGTACCTTTGAATCCCATGAAAAGATGATGAAAGTAGTTTAAAGACTCCTAACCGTGCTCAACAACAATGGAAACATTTGAAGGAACATGAGATATAATAGCACTCGTGATTGTCTCCCTTCCAGACCCGAGATCACTGTTGTGGAGAAAGCCCTGCAGGAGCAGATGTGAACAGTCTCCTCCATCTCCATGGAAGCCCAAGCCAGCCAGATGTATGAGATCACTAAAGCGACCAAGTTGTAAAAATCGGATTCATGTTACTCAAAAGGAACCTCATGCGGAGTTCCAATTTTTTTGAGATATTTGGCCAATTTAATATTGAGCTGACATGAAGAAAAATTTGAGAATTTGAAATTGATCCGAACTTGAGTCATCTTACAATAGTGGGAATATTTCTATTATGCTGGTGTGACTAGAGGCACGTGTTCAGAGTTCTTTAGCAGTTGCTTGGCATCCAGGTAGGCTAGCTTTTCTTTTAACTAAGTAGTTAGACCTGTTTTTACTTATATCATATCTTGTAGATTGTCGAGAGATTTCATGCATAGGCCTTCGGGCATTGAGTTGTCATGACACGAGCCTACACCCAAGATGTGGCCGAGACCTAAGAGACATTGTTGGTCCCTAAGCAAACCCTCATCCTGGCTGACTACAAGCAGAAGGCTAACTTAAACATACAAAAGATTAAAAACTGAATAAAATTCATGAAACTCAAATACAAAGCTTTAACTCAAATGAATAACTCTAAATAAAAATAATATATTCAACTCGCCTTAAAATAGGAAACTTAAATCTTTACAACATTTAACAAAAGAAATGAATAGACTTTTGAAACTCTACTGTCTATCTATGAAACCTCTAACTGACAAAGATGGAAGTCGGGACAAGACCCACGACATCCAAACAACTGATATAACTGAAAGTACAAGTGGAACCCTCTGAAAGCAAAGAGGCTCACCATAGCTAACTCAAACGACATGTGGTATCAATGAAACATATGTTGATGATCCTGAATACCCGTATCTGCTTCATCAAATGATGCAGGGCAAATGGCTCAGTACATGAAATGTATGAGTATGTAAGGGGAATTCTAAAGCATAACATAAGCTTGAACTTGAAAAAAAGAAAACATACTTACCTCTTCTCAAATAAACTCAACTCAAGAATAAGTTACTCAACTCAAAGATACTCAACTCAACTCAAAGGTATGATACTCAACTCAAGATACTCAGTTCTAGACACTCAATTCTGGATACTCAACTCAAGATAAATTAAAGCAACAATAAAAGATGCAATATATGGAAAACTTTTAAAATAGTAGATAGCAACTCAATGTATTGAAAAATACAATAACAACTCAATTTGTATATAAAATATAATATAACTTTGTGGGAGATTCGATCTGTAACCGACAACCACCACTATGAGCTATGTATTGATCCAAGATCTCGCCCACTCTACCAGAATCGTCTTATACTTTGTTGGGGCAGAGAACCTCTCATATAAGTGGATCCACTAGTCTATGCTAAAAAGTATTAAGGAATCATCTAAAAAGTATAACCCTTTCTACCACGTTGGCTACAAGATTTATGGAGACTTGAGTAATCTTAACTCGTCCCCATATCGGTGCTTAATACTACTCCCAAAAATATAGTCAGCTCAAATGTTTAAAAACATAACTCTTTCTGTGGTTTGAGATTATTACTCAAAATCTTTCTCTTAAAAGGGAAGTTATTCAAACTACTCAAAAATCTTTTGGAAATCTCAGTTTCCTCCTCTTTTAAATGTGAAAACATTTACTCTCGGGAATACTTAGTACCCATATATCATTCTAAAGAAAATGAACTCAACTCTATCCTTTCTCAACTCAAGTGCTCAAATCTTAAAACAAGTTTAGAAAAAATTATAAAAGACTTCTCAAAATAAAGTTCATGCCGAATTATAGATGTGAACGACTCAATTGAAGGTTTTTAATAACCATACAATACTCGAGACTCAGCAACTCTGAACTCAAGAACTTCAATGGTAATACTCGTTTCAAGAATGCTCGACTCAGAGGGTTCATGCAAAATTATTGGAATGAACTAGTCAACTGAAGGACTCAGAGATACTTCTCATCTCTAGAATACTCGACTTATAGGGTTCATGCAGAATTATGGGAATGGACTACTTAACTCATAAACTCAGAGATACTTCTCTTCTCCAGACTATTCAACTTATAGGTTCATGCGGAATTGTGGGCATGAACTAGTCAACTCAAGGACTTCATGGGTAACATGTAGTAGTTCCATAATCAGGAATATAATCTCACAAGGATTAGAACTCAATGCTCAAAGAATTAGAACTCGAAGATGCTACTCCCCTCAAGGATACTTAACTTATGGAGTTCATGCGGAACTATGATCATGAACGAATTGACTCAAGGTACTACACAACAATATGGAACTCATGTATAAAACTCCACCCATTCTTATGCTTACTTTCTCAAAACTTATTTCAAATCGATAGTTGATCGCAGAAGATTCACATTTGAACTCAAAAGCTTTCTTGAACTGTACTTTTAACTCTCTCTTGAATCTGAATTATTAATTCAAAAGTTATGGTTCACGATATGAAACATCTCGATGATCACTCTCATATTCACTTACTTGAGTCTTGAACAAGTTATTGGAAATTGTCACAAACTCCTCAAAAAGACTTAGAGGGACTTTCTCAAAATGTTCGGAAGAAATCTCAAAAACATAACTATTAACGCTACCTTGGATTTGAATTATAAATTCAAGGTTATGATTTATGTTATGAATGATTTCTAGTGTTTAGAAGTAGTTTAGAGTGATTAGAATCAAAAGGGAAAGAAGGTACACTTTAAATGAACTTAAACGAAGTAACCGACTGCAAACTCGACGGGGTAGGCGACCTTGGCGCACTATGAGGTGTGGGACGCCAGACCCTAAACTACATAAGAGGATTTGGGGCGAACGGGCTGGCACAGGGCGCCAGGCCCCAACACAGAAAACCCGATGAATTTTATTTTCTCATTTTCGGACAATAATTCACCTAAAATCAAATGGTTTCTTTCCCAATCACTTAGAATCGAATATTCAAGGTATGTACCTACTAATCCACTAAAAAAACATAAAATCACTAACTTTTATCTCAAGAATTCATCAAAACCCCAACAAAACAAGATTTATAATGAACTTCATCAACACTAATCAAGAACTCAACATATTCAAACTTATGGATGAAATTCGTAGAAGAAACCCGTGATTGACGTGTGGGTGAATGAACCCAACACTATGAAAACTTACATACCTTGTAGGGATCAAACCCCTGGCAAAAATATGTAACAAAACTGAAGAGCCTCGACAAATGCCTTGATCATTTCCTCTTTTCTCCTCTCCTCTCTTCTCTTCTCTGATTGAACTCTCAACTAAAAACCTAGGCGTATATTAGGATTATAAAACTGAACCCAATCATATTACACCGCTAAAACCTTACTAAAAATGAATTAAATCTGATTGGGTAAGGAAAAGACCAAAATACCCCTCACTATTTTTGGGTAAATTTCCTTAATTGGACATCCTGAATTCAAAAGGGAATATCTCACTCATCCAACCTTGAAACTTATAAAACTCGGTGGTGTTGGAAAGATAATTTAAAGACCATTCATTTGATATCTTATGGGTGACCAAACTCATCTTGTAATGAAAGTTATGGTCGTTTGAAGTTTACCCAAAACATAGAAGAACTAAGGAATGACTAATGATTTTCCCCTTAGTTCTTTTTGGATCTCAAGGTGCTACATCTAGTGACCTTTTATAGCACATAGGTGAAATTTAAATTCCTCGATAAAATCTTACTCACTACGAAGGATAGTTCAAGTCTTAGCTTAAAATATTTCTGGGGTGTTACAATATCTCCCCCTCGAGATCATTCGTCCTCGAATGATGGCTGGATAACTGGTTATGGAACGGGATTACTCTTATCATTTCTGACATACCAACTAGAATTTGCTTGCATCACTTATTCGAAACCAAGTAAGGGCTCACATTTAGCTATTTATCATAGCAAAGCCTCATCCTTCTCTTTCTCCTCATTTATAACTTTAGACGAAATTTTCACATGATCATTATCACGATAGGATCAGTAACCTTCACTTTCTAGCATCACTCCACTACTAAAAAGGACCTCTGGAAAGACATCTCCCATACTCTTTGGAACTCATTCCTTTCTTATTCTTAAACACTTGACTTGATTTCTCATCTTGTCATCTCTCGCTTAGGTCTAAAGCTAACACTTGAAAGCTATGGACCTATTCCATCATTTCTAAACTGGTCTATATTCTCTTTACTCTAACACTTGGGAGAAGTTTATCTCATGACTACCGAACTCTCCATAAGCAGGTACTAAGACCTCTTTCTAAGGTGTTTCTCTTAACCTCTTCTTATTACATACCATCTCGGTAAACCTCTTAATGCCCTTGCTACTCTTGTGACTTAGTCACACTTCACTACCCTTATTTAAAGGTTAGGGTCTCTCACTGGTACCCCTCATATTTATTGCAGCTAACATCTCAATTTCTCACTTGCTCTATGTTAAGTCTTCTAGATCAAATCTTAAGACTATCATCATCACCCTCATGTTGCCATTATTTTGATCATGACACTCATCTCAAATTCAAGCTTAATGTTTATTACTAAACCCTAATATCAATATGATTGCTCGCTTATTATACTAATTTACAAGTAGTAGATACAAAATTCAGAAACACTCATCCACTAGGACCTTATGACAAGCAGTCAATCCTTACCTCTCAATCTGTACACTTATAAACAAAATTCAGAAACACTCATCCACTAGGACCTTATGACAAGCAGTCAATCCTTACCTCTCAGTCTGTACACTTATAAATTACCATAAAATTCCCTTCACAACTTAAGTACTACTTAATCACTTAATGCACATTATCTCTCAAATAGTTCAATCATCCTCTGCATACCATGTGGTTTCCTTTAAAAATTCATAAGCTTAGCTAGGGTCTATAACCTCATGAGCACTTTGCTATCTGATTCCACACATATATTTAGTCTTCTCTAACACGATGACACATCGACAACAGCTCTATTCTGCATAACAATAGACTCTAACTTATCTTGACTAGTAACTATTCCTCTTTCTTATATCAAGAAATCTTTACGACATTATTATTCCTTATTATACTTATAAACAAACTCGTCACTTATAACTAACTGGGTGCATGATTGCAATAGCATAATCTGCCCGATCACTATTTCTTTTCCTTAGATTACGGAACCTCTGCATGCCTTAATCTAACTCCGGGCACTTTCACTACTACTGCTCACGATCTCGTATCTCAAGCTACATTTTTTCAGTGAAAATACTACCCAAGCTCTACAACAAACTTCCTCATAAGGATCTCATCTGAAACATCACTTAGAGAAAAAAGTACATCTCACTTTTAGCTTAAACGTATGATTCATATGAACATGACTGCATTCCTCTAAAACACAACACTTAACTCACTCATAGACTTATCTTAAGCCCCTCTGAGTCTCATAACTTCCTCAAAACTGTTGCTAAGAACAACTTGTTGATAAAGGACTGACTTTGCTTTTCAACCACCTCTAGTATGAAGGATAGTCGAATGAATAAATATCTATGACATAACTCTATTGCACGATTAAAATTATGAAAGTTAGGAAACTTTTCTTAAATGTTTATAGTCCCTACATTATACAAGTGGGGCCCCCACAACAATAAATAAGATCCTACTTGCCACAGCTTCATAGACACCCTAGGACACTTGAACTCTGGGTTCTGATACCAAGTTTTTCACGACCCAAGCCTACACCATGGACGTGGCTGGCACCCAAGAACCATTGTTGGTCCCCAAGCGAACCGTCATCCCGGCTGACTACAAGCGAAAGGCTAACTTAAACATACAAAAGCTTAAAACCTAAAAAAAGTTCATAAACTCAAATACAAAGATTTAAGTCAAATGAATAACTCTGAATAAAAATATTATATTCAACTCGCCATAAAATAGGCAACTTAAGTCTTTAAAACAATTATCAAATTAAATGAACAGGGTTCTGAGACTCTATTGTCTATCTATAAGGCCTCTAACTGACAAGGATGAAAGTCGGGGCAAGACTCACGATATCCTAACAACTGATATAACTGAAAGTAAAAGTGGAACCCTCCGGACACAATGAGGCTCACCATAGCTAACTCGAACTGCATGTGGTATCACGAAGCGCCTGTTGATGATCCTGAATTGTATCTGCATCATGAAATGATGCAAGAAAAATGCTCAGTACATGGAATGTACAAGCATGTAAGGGGAATTCTACAGCATAACATAAGCTTGAACTTGATAAAAAGGAAACATACTTACCTCTTCTCAATTCACTCAACTAAACTCAACTCAAGAATAAGATACTCAACTCAAAGATATGATACTCAACTCAAGATATTCAACTCTAGATGCTCAATTTTGGATACTAAACTCAAGATAAAGCAACAATAAAAGATGCAATATATGGAAAGCTTTTAAAACAGTAGATAGCAACTCAATGTATTGAAGAATACAATAACAACTCAATTTGTATATAAAATATATATAACTCTATGGGAGGTTCTCTAACTGACAACTATCACTATGAGCTATGCGATGATACATTGTCTCACCCATGCTGCTAGAACTTTCCAATACTTTCCGAGGTATAGAACCTCTCAACAAAGTGGATCCACTAGTCTATACTCAAAATTATAAAGGAATCATCTAAAAAGTATGACCCATTCTACCCACGTTGGCTACATTATTTATGGAGACTTGAGTTACCTGAACTCGTCCTCATATTGGTGTTCAATACTACTCCCAAAAATATACTCATATGTTTAAAAACATAACTCTTTCTTTGGTTTGAGATTATTACTCAAATTTTTTTCTCTTGAAAGAGATGTTACTCAAACAACTCAAAACACTTTTGTAAATCTCAGCTTCCTCCTCTTTTAAATGTGCAAACATTTACTCTTTGGAATACTTTGTTCCCATATATCATTCTAAAAAAATTAACTGAACTCTACTCTTTCACAACTCAAGTGCTCAAGTCTTAAACCATGTTTAGAAAAAAATTGTAAAACACTTCTCAAAATAAAGTTCATGCCGAATTATGGATGTGAAAAACTCAATTCAAGGTACTAAATATCCATACATAGAACTCAATTCTCGAGACTCAATAATATCAAGAATGCTCGACTCAGAGGGTTGATGAGTTCACTATTGGGACTTATTTAAGGCTTTAATTTCATAGATTTAGTATCCTCAAATGCATATTTTGTGCCAATAACTGATGTAAATCCTTGATATTAAGGTATTTTGATTGAGGAACAAAGCATGGACAATAATGAGCAAAAGGAACAAGGCAACTGATAGAACGAAGAAAAGAAGGACTGATGATCGCCTAACCAATTGGGCGAGTTGCTGCATAACCATGATCTCGCCTAAAGTTCTAGTGTGCCTAGCCCTGTAGGAGAAAATCAAGTCGACGATAGAAATGAGCAATTGTCGAGTCAACAAACGGATCCGTGATACAGTGCTAGATCGCCTAAAGCTAAAAAAATTGAAGATGTTGAAGGACAAAGCCAAAAGGCGATAGAACTAACCAAAGGGCGGATCACTGACTGGATCCGTGATCCCGACTTATTACGCTGAATGGTCCTTCGCAGCATAATTTTTGGCGACTATAAATACATTTTCAAACTTTATGTTTATTATGAAATTTTTATTGTCAACATTCATTAGAGTATTTTTTGAGTTAGAACTGAGAGTATTGATACAATATTTTCCTTAGCTTTGAAGAATTGAAGTCCTCTACTTTTGAGTAATTGAAAGTGGGTCTCTGAGATTCTTCAACTTTGACCTTTGTGAATGAGAAATTAATCTTACCTAACTGATGGAAACACAATTTGGTAACAATTTTTATATTTTAATGATGTCTACCTAAAACTCCAATTATTCGGGTTTTATTACGTGATTATAGGTTAATTTAGCTGTTGGGTATTGTAAAGTGATAGTTTAAATGTTGTTTTAAAGTGATTTCAATAAGTAATTGTAGTTTAATTTCAAGGGTTGTAGTTGCAAATGCAACTCTACTTTGGTGTTTTTAACTTGATCAAGAGAGAGGTTTTAAAACCAAGATTACTGATTTGATGGTCTGTGGGTATTGGGTTGTCATGGTTTCAGCACGACAGAGTGAATCGTAAACCCTTTTCCACACATTCAGCTCGAGAGAGTGAATGGACTAAAGTGTAGGCTCTTCATGATTGCTGCTTATTGGTGTTCGAGAGAAACCAATTTGATTGAGGGTAAATTGTTTGAGAGAAAGGTTACCCCCTCTAAAGAGTAGCTTATTCAGTAATTTACAGCTATTTACTATCAGTTTCAATAACCCATTTTTCTACCTTAACATATTATCCAATCACATCCCAAGAACCCATCTCTTTACTTGTTTATTTGTGCTATTTGTTGTTGTTGTAGCTGATAGTTAAAATCAAACCCCTTGTTATATGACACTTGTGTCACCCTTTAATTTGAACTATGCATTTATTCGTAAATACCTTTACCTATGATTGACTTGAATATATTCATACTTGGTTCTTTATTTTGAAACACGTACAACTCCCTGTGGGTTTTGACCCCAACTCACTTAGTTGGGTTATATTACTGACTAACGATCATTGGCACTTAGAATTGGAAGAAGTGTCCTGATACGTGAAATCATAATGGTGACACTGCCGGTAAGTGGTGTTGGTTGAGAATCTTTAGTTAAGTCGAATTTTGTTCTTATTAGTTATAGTTGAACTTACTTAATTTTTAGTTTTGGTTTGTGTGTTGCTGTTTTGAGCTGAGAATTGGAGCATATATGGTAGCAACAGTGACCCAATGGATCACCCTCATTTAAGATTAATGATTTTTAGGTATAACATCCTAAATTTCAAGCAATTAGAGGGTGAAGCCATCTATGAGTTGTGACAAAGGTTTAAGACCCTATTGCAGCAATGCCCAAAAGATGCTTCTGGAATGTTTCTACCGTGGTCTTGTCCCCAAAAATATAATAGTGGCTGATCAAATCTCTACAGGTAGTCTCATCCAGCTACCTTATGTAAAAGCAGCCCACCTCCTTGATCATATGGCCAAGACCAACAAGGAGGAAGAAAAAGACCAAGAATTGGCCAAATTGTTGATTCAGCTAGATGTCTTGGCCAAGAAAGACATAGAATTAGAGGTAGTATCCAAACAGAAGGACAAATACATTCCCCTTCATGAGCATTAAAAGATGAAGAAGCAAGAGGGTAGACGAATTGAAGAGGTCCTCCTACTCATCCTACACAAAGTCAAAGAGCATGACAGAGTGTTGTAGGAGATAAGAGAGAATGTCTTGATGCTGAACCAGATGAAAACCTCTCATTCAACTACTAGGGTCCCAAATGGACCATGTGTTGTCTCATGTCTATCCAAAGGTAGAAGAGGGGCTGCCTTATGAATATAAGGCAAACCCCACTACTAGAACTTAAGCAGGGACTTCCATCGTGCCATGAAGTTAACTAAGGGACTTCTTGGGAGGGAACCCAAGGTTTTATTACTTTCGTATTGCTTTAGAAAGAATCGTGTGTTGATTTTGCAGGTTGAAGTGCAGAATGTGTTTGAAAAGTACAGGTTGTCAAGCCAAAAGTCAAGTCGGTGCATCTCCGAAGAGGTCGACAAGCTTGACTTAGCCTGCTGTTGGACTCAAGACAATTTGAAATTGGGGTCTGTAAAACTCGACAACCCCAGGAGCAACTCGATGAGTCACCGACCAGGTTGGCGATCACGATCTAGTCCGCCGTTTGGACCCCCATATTAACAGGAGGTCCTGTAAAACTTGGTGAGGTAAGTTCCCACTCGGCGTGTTGCTGAGTGGGTCGGTGAGAAAAACTAATGTCGCCGAATGGGCACGAACTGGACAGTTTTTAAAGGCCAAAGGTTTAAACTTTCTAACTCTTTCACTTTCCCTCACTCCAGAGTTGGATTACTTTGCCGCCTAGCATTTTAACTTGTTTAGTCGTCATCTAACGTTGGTTTTCCTAACCCTAAATCTTAATTTAGTGATTTTGTAATCACTTGCAATGATTTTATCTTAGTGATGTGTGTTGGGCCTCTCTAATGTTTTATTTTTTGCTTGCATACTCGTGTGCTTAGTTTAATTTGATAATTTTTCCTGTAATGCCTTTATTGTTGAATACCCATGATTTTGTGCCTTAAAATTGGTCAAAAGTTGTGGGTCTGTGCTTGCATGTTGGGTCTAGTCGTATGATGTCTTAGTTGCCCTTATTTGTGCCAAATGACGTATTTTGCCCAATGATGGAGCGGTTGACATCATTCTTAAGGGAAAAAGTCATCAAATGGCCAAATTTTGCCAAACGGGGAGAAGTCTGAGTATCCCGGGGGTATGGGTGTTTTGGTTTGATTTTGTAAGTGCATGTTTTGATTTTATTTTTGGGGGTTGCAGGGTTGAATTTGAGAAGTTTGATTGAAAGAAGGCACATTGGGTCGTTTGGCGAGCTGTGTTGAGCTTGCTAAACCACCTGGTAGTTTGCCGAAGTTCCCCATCTTGCCTATAATTTCATTCTAAATGCGAAGTTCGATTTTGTAACTTTCAGCGAGAAGCCTGAAGTCGCCAAATGCACTCGGCGACTCAATGAAAGTCCTTCTTGATAGCCCTTTGTCTGCACCCTTGACACTTAATTGCACTGTACCTTTTGGTGGCCTAAGCTATGTCCGTCAAATGCTATCGGCGATTCGCCGAAAGGCCTTCCCATCACCAATACGACAAATTTTTCTAATATATTTTAGACAATCCTTTCGGCAAGCCCGATCTAGCTCACCAAAGATATTAGGCAACTCGTCGACTGGTTCGGTGAGTCTGTCTACAATTGCTTTTCTGTGATTTTGCTTGAAATATGGTGTACAAAGGTTGTTGGTAAGGACATGCCGCCCCGTTATAGGGCTAAAGAGATAACTATCAACGAGGATGCAGTTGTATCCAGGGGCAAGGCTAAAAAACTTCCCTTAACTAGTGGGAAAGCAACGGGCAAAGGAAAGGCACCTACGTCACCAGAGGCCAACTATGATAGTCTATCTATGCCACTTACCTCACTACTTCTGAGAGTGAGGGTGATCATCAGGCTGCAGCTTCGGAGGTTTAGGATGATTAACTGATAGCAGTATAGAGGGCTGAGCTGTGATCCAAAAGGTTGAACGATCCATCTAGGATCAAAACTCCTCAGGCTATCACTACTTCTCCTCCAGCTCCAGCACATGCCATGGTCCTAGTACCACCAGTACAGGGTCCTCCTCCGAAGTGTATGAATAGATTGAAGACTTAAGGGATGAGGACAATCATTGAGGAGAAGCATCTGTCCACTGATGGGGTCATTCATAGGTACCCAGAGATTATGAGCTGTATGAAGTCTCATAAATTCAAGATCTTTACCATGACCTGTGGTCCATACATTCCAAGCTGGGTCAGAGAGTTTTACAGTGCCTGCAGTGCATTGATACCACAAGGGAAGAAATCGACAGCTAAATTCAAGCCAGTTGACTAAGTGGTTGTCAAGGGTAAGAGGGTGCAGTATGACCTTCCTGCCATCAATGCCGTCTTAGAATGTACTACGAGACTTGAGGATGACTGTCACACAAGATTAGGAAAATGACGTTGGAGAATATGTAGAACTGGTTGGCTCCGTTGATATCAAATGACACTCCTAAGTGGCTTGAGGTTGGAGCGGCTATTGAAAAGAAGGACCTTATTGTGGCAGTGAGGTATTAGTTTGGCTTTATCATTAGCATGACCATGCCCTCCCAAAATGAGTCTATTCTCCGCCATGCCAAAGCATCCTACCTAGGCTCATTGTGGGGACAAGGCTAAACTTGGGGATGTTCATTGCAAGGGAGATGCTTATGCTGGCCAAACAGCGCCAGACTTCCCTCCCATTTCCAGTGTTGATCACTAAGCTGTGCAGACGGGCTTGGGTTCTTAGAGATGCGAAGACGGATGTGGAAGTGATTTTCACATCTCTTACTAATATCAGGATAATAGAGGTAGAGTATTTAAAAGATGAGACGGAGAAGAAGAAGGCATCCCTGTTGGACTCTTCCCCGATTTTGGACACAGACACATTACCTGCAAAGGTAGCTTTGCCTACTCCGGCCCATGGCCCTACAGGTACATTTAGTGTTGTTCATTCTGACACTCCAGATTCCTCTACAACTACATTGCCTCGCAGATCTACTGCTGTTGTGTCATGGCGCCCACTCACTCACGTCGCACTACTTTGAACGGGACAGCTAGCCCATTTGCCAATAGTAGTGTTGCCAGTCTTGAGGCCTCCAACCAGGCATGATTCAGAAAGCCCTAGCTGATGTTGTGACACCATTAAGTGCTACCATTGATGCCCTTATGGATAGGATAACGCTGTGAAAGCTTAGCCAAGGGGCCACCGAAGAGGTGACGGCTCTAAAGGCCGTCATTACTGTGCTGAGGAGAGATGTGGACCAACAAAAGTTCACTGATATGTTTATGATCTTCAGGACGGTGGAGATCCCTGATGTGCCAGTTGAGCCAGACATGCTTCTGGCTACCACCAGAGATGATGTTCGAGTGGAGGAGTTAGTTGATCCTGAGTCTGAGGCGGAGATAGATGAGGAGATGTTGGAGGTTGCTGATGAGGTTTCTTATGAGGGCCTTACTGAGACTGAGGAGTCCATGATCGATGCAGCTGTGCAGACCTTTTTGGCAGATACACCTTTAGCTGATCCTAGTGGAGTTACTGGTACTGATGCACCAGTTCAGAGCACTACACCGGGCACTGATGCCCAGACAGATAGAGCGATTATTTAGACATGATTTCTCTTTACCCCCTCTCTGTCTTGTTTATTTGACTTGTGGATTTTATTTTGTTTGAATTTGAGGACAAATAGCTTTTATTTGTGGTGGGGTGAGGCCCACCTTGTGTAACTATTTTTTCTGTATATATTGGGTTTTTGAGCTTTATATTGTGTTTAGTACTGTTTTTGTGGATTTTTGAGCCTGTGGCTCCTAATTTTAATTGCCAAATGATTTTTGACCCTTCAAAACTTTTTTGTGCCACCTCTTGTTAGTGTTCAAATGTGGTTGTTCTCTTGCAAATTTGAGTATCGGTCTTGATCAATACTTATGACTTGAATAGTGTTGATAATCGAACAAAAATGAATGTGCGGCACCAATGAGGCCAAATGAAGTTGCATAGGCAATATGTTAACTTTTTGCATCTCATTGTGACTAGCCAATTATGAAATTTGAGTCTCTTGTGATGAACATTTCACACTACCGAAAGTGTGGAGTCTTGTTCGACATTGGTGTCAATGCCTTGTGTGATGAACTTCCCGTGAACCATGTGTCATGAAACCTAGAATTCGCACTGTTGGTCCGGTTGACTAAGTGATGTAATCTCTTGATATGATCTTAGGCAACTTTGAAGAGTGTCAAATAATTTCACATTATACCTCTTTTTGTGGCATACCTTGTGAATGTGTGAACTTCGCTTGAGCACCTTTTGAACCTTAACCTTTTATTGGAAGAAACGTGATGAAATTGTGACCTTTTTTTATCTATTACCCTTAATCCTCATAATTTGTGGTTTGTGTGAATAACCAACTTAGTAAAAAAACATAAGTTGGGGGTGTGGTGAAAAGAGAAGGCAAATCAAGAAAAGCAAAGAAATCCCCTTTGACCCATGGTTTTGAGAAAGACGGAACCCCTCCATATAAAAAGAAGAAAAGAATGAAAAAGAAAATAAATGAAAAAGTTGTTGAATAAAGTGTGAAAGTGTAAAAAGAAATGGGCTGACCAACAGTCCATGGAAGATGAATAATGGGGTGACTTGTGAGCACGAATGAGAATGTTGAAGAAGAGAAAAGAAAGTGTTGTTCACACCACATTTCATGAGGATTGCAACCACTGAGCCTAAATGACCATACCTTTACACTTAGCCCAGTTACAAGCCTTAAAAAGACCTTTATGATCTTGAGTGACCTGAAACAAGTATTGATTGGAAAATACGGGCAAACCTATCGGTGAAATCATGCATTGTGCTCATCTTTGTGAGTGTGAGTGTTGCATTTGATTCTGGAGCTTTAAATTGTTAAACCATTGTGTGTGATTATGGAATCATTCTTTGTGTAAGGGCATTTGAATACCTTTGTTGAGCTTGAACTTGCATTTGAAGAAATATTGAGAACTTGAGAATCTTTAATAATGGTGAGTCACAGCTTGAATCCTTGAGTGCACAATTGATCCTTGCATGAATAAGTTGAATCTTTTTTTTTTGTGCATTCATGATTAAGTCTTGTGTAGCACTGTTTGAGTCATCCTTTTTGAATTGTTGAACTTGAGTTTTACTTGAAGGCAAGCAAAAGTTTAAGTTGGTGGTGTTGATGAGTCCACGATTTGTACTCATTTAGGGATTATTTTAATAGATTTAGTTTCCTCAAATGCATATTTTATGCCAATAACTGATGCAAATATTTGATTTTCAGGTATTTGGATTGAAGAAAAAATCATGGACACTAAAGAGAAAAAAGGAACAAGGAAGCCGAAAGAACGAAGAAAAGAAGGTCTAATGATCGCCTAACCTATTGGGCTAGTCGCCAAATGGCCATGATCTCGCCTAAAGTTCCAGTGTGCCCAGACTTAACGGAGAAAATCAAGTCGGCATGTCGCCGAACGGATCCGCGATGCAGTGCTATATCGTCCAAAGTTACTAAACTTGAAGATGTTGAAGGACAAAGATAAAAGGCGATGGAACTGACCAAAGGGCGGATCGCCGAGTAAATCGGCGATCCCGACTTATTGCGCCGAATGGTCTTTCGCAGCACAATTTTTGGCGACTATAAATACATTTTCAAACTTTATCTTTAATATGAAATTTTTATTCTGAACATTCATTAGAGTAATTTTTGAGTAAGAACTAAGAGTATTGAGACAATATTTTCCTTAGCTTTGAAGAATTGAAGTCCTCCATTTTTGAGAAATTGGTAGTGGGTCTTTGAGATGCTTCAACTTGGACCTTCATAAAGGCGAAATAAATCTTACCCAGTTGATGGAAACATAATTTGGTAATGATTTCTATCTTTTTATGATGTCTAGCTAAAACCCCAATTCTTGGGGTGTGATTATGTGATTATAGGTTGATTTAGTTGATGGGTATTGTAAAGTGATAGTTTAAATGCTGTTTAAAAGTGATTTTAATCAGTAATTGTAGTTTAATTTCAAGGCTTGTAGTTGCAAATGCAACTATACTTTGGTGTTTTTGGCTTGCTCAAGAGAGACGTTTTATAACCAAGATTACTGATTGGATGGTATGTGGGTATTGGGTTCTCATGGGTTCAGCTCGAGAGAGAGAATCCTAAACCATTTTCCACACATTCAGCTCGAGAGAGTGAATGGACTAAAGCATAGGCTGTTGTTAGTTACTGCTTATTGGTGTTCGAGAGAAACCAATTTGATTCGGGGTAAATTGTTCGAGAAAAAGTTTACCCCCACTAAAGTCTAGCTTATTCACTAATTTACAACTATTTACTATCAGTTGCAATTACCCATTTGTCTATCACATCCCAAGAACCCGTCTCTTTACTTGTTTATTCGTGTTATTTGTTGTTGTTGTAGCTGATAGTTAAAATCAAACCCCATGTTATATGACACTTGTGTCGCCCTTTAATTTGAACTATGCTTTTATTCGTAAATGTCTTTACCTATGATTGACTTGAACAGATTCGTACTTGGCTCTTGATTCTCAACCATGTACTACTCCCTGTGGGATTCGACCCCATCTCACTTAGTTGGGTTATAATACCGACTAACGATCATTGGCACTTAGAATTGGAAAAAGTATCTTGATACGTGAAATCAAGAGTTCCTGCAGAATTATGGGCATGAACTACTTAGCTCAAGGACTCAAAGATACTTTTCATCTCCAGACTACTCGACTTATAGGTTTATGCGGAATTATGGGCATGAACTACTCAACTCAAGGACTCAAAGATACTTCCCATCTCCAGACTACTCGATTTATAGGGTTCATGCGAAATTATGGTCATGAACTACTCAAATCAAGGATTCATGGGTAACATGTAGTAGTCCATATATAATTAGGAATATATTCTCACAAGGATTAGAAACTCAATCCTCAAAGATTTAGAACTCGAAGATGCTACACCCCTCGAGGATACTCAACTTATGGAGTTCATGCAAAATAATGAGCATGAACGACTCGACTCAAGGTTCTACATAACAATATGAAACTTATGTATACAACTTTTCCCATTCTCATGCTTACTTTCTCTAAACTTATTTCAAATCGATAGTTAATCTCAAAGGATTCACAATTGAACTCAAAAGCTTTCTTGAACTCTACTCTTAACTCTCTCTTGAATGTGAATTATGAATTAAAAAATTATGTTTCATGATTTGAAGGATGACGATGATACAGTAGGCTTATGAAAACATTCTCATCACTCTCATGCTCACTTACTTGAGTGTTGAAACAGTTATTGGAAATTGTAGAAGACTTCGCAAAAAGACTCAAAGGGTCTTTCTCAAAATGTTCGGAAGAAATCTCAAAACCTAACTCCTAACTCTACCTTAAATTTGAATTATGAATTCAAGGTTATGATTCATGTTATGAATTATTTCTAGTGTTTAGAAGTAGTTTAGAGTGATTAGAATCAAAACGTAGTGATGGTACACTTTAAAAGAACTCAAACAGAGCAACCGACTGCAAACTGGACGGAGCAGATGACCCAGCCCCAAAACTACAGAAGAGGATTTGGGGCATACTGGCTGGCGTAGGGCGCCAGGCCCCAACCTAGAAAACCTGAAGAATTTTGTTTGCTCAATTTCGGACCCTAATTCCCTTATAATCAATTGGTTTCTTTCCCAATCACTTAAAATCGAATACTCAACGTATGTACCTACTAATCAACTTAAACCAAACCTAAAATCACTAACTTTCATCTCAAGAATTCATCAAAACACCAACAACATGATTTAGAATGAACTTCAAGAATAGTTATCAAGAACTTAACATGCTCAAACTTATGGATGAAATTCGTAGAAGAAATTCATGATTGACGTGTGGGTGAACGAACCAAATACCATGAAAACTTACAAACCTCCTAGGGATCAAACCCATGGAGAAAATCCGCAACAAAACTCAAAAACCTCGACGAACGCCTTGATCCTTTCCGCTTTTCACTTCTTTTCTCTTCTCTTCTGTTCTTGAACTCTCAACTAAAACCCTAGGAATATATTAGGATTATAAAACTGAACATAATCAAATTAGACCCCTAAAACCTTACTAAAAATGAAATAAATTTTATTGGCTAAGGGCATATCTCACTCACCTGACCTTGCAACATAGAAAACTCAGTTGCGTTAGAAAGATAATTCAAAGACCCTTCATTTGATATATTAGGGACCATCTAACTCATCCTGTATTGAAAGTTCTAATTGTTTGAAGTTGACCCAAAACATAAAAGAACTAAGGAATGACTTGAATGATTTTCTCTTTAATTCTTTTTGGATCTCAAGGTGATACATCTAGTGACCTTAATACTTATGAAAAATTTAAATTTCTTTATAAAATCTTACTCACTATGAATGATGGTTCAAGTCTTAGATCAATTTTTTTTGGGTGTGTTACAAAAGTCCAAATTGTTGAATATATGGATAGTTGTGGGTTACATTAATGATAGACTCAGTTAGGTTATGTTTACCTTGAGATAATTTCTAGGTGCTATCTTGGGGGATACGATTGTGGTTAAAATGGTTTATGAACATGGAACTTTCACGAAGGAATCCTTCGGATAGGTTATGGTTGTTTTTTTTCAAATTTATGTATATATATATTTATGTATGTTAACTGTCTCTATTGTGAAACCTGAACAATACATTTTGGGGAATAACATAAGGGTTGTATGTAAAGTGATAAATTGTTGACAATCTCATGCAATGAATGTGTTTTTGTTTACTTGTATTTACAAGTGTGGTTGTTTTTCATTGTGATTGTGATTGTGTTTGTGTGACTAATGGGTGGCTCTGGTACTATGCCTGATATTGGATATTCCCATGCTTGGCTTATATACCATTTCTGATACGTACTAACGGTTGGCTCGGGTACCACACATGGTACAAGGGTATACATATATGATTGGCTCATGTACCACAACAATACATACTAACAATTTACATGGGTACCTGATATACTGTGAGTTTACGGTATTTCTAATACATTACACTTACAAGTTGTGTGTGTCTAGGGACTTTTTTGATTGATTTTTATGTGTTTTTATCATATTTTGCAGAAAAGACGGTCAGGCGCGGAAGTGAAGGGACACCTGAAATAACTGTAGAAAGGACATCTACGGACCGTAGGTCCAGTGACGCTCCATAGGTGATGGCCGTAGATCAGCAGGCAAGGCATGGAACGCAAATTAGGGAAATCTGACAGAGTGTGGAACCACGGTGGCCTTTGACGGTCCGTGGATTGATCTACGGACCGTACTGTTGATCTGTAGATTGATACTGCGAGGGTTCCAGTACCTGATTTTTGAAGCTTCCAAGTGTGGCTACGGAAGGGGATTGATGGACCATAGATCCATTAACGGTCCATGAGTCAGTCTCGTAGAATGAATACGCATGCCTGAACACACTTTCCTTAATTTGTTTCCCTTTTAATGTAGGACTTGTTTTCTATAAATAGGGCATGTAAACCTCGTTTTTGGGGGTTAGACTTTATTACTTTTTTTTTTTTACTTTGTGACTTGGGAACTAATTTTGCTACTCGAGCAATTCTTGATATCCAAAAGTTAGTTTTGAAGATTTGGTTTGAAATTTGAGTTGAATTTATGGGTTTATTTTTCTCAACTACGTAAGTTCATAATTCTTTCATCTAAAACAATGAATTGTGTTCATATGATTATGGGTAACTAAACTCCACAACTAGGGTTGTGGGATCCATGAGAGATTAACAAAGTATGAATAGTAAATAAGAAATTCTTGAATAGTGTTTTGCATGCATTGATAATTCTTTCGTTCAAAAGTCTTTTTAACGAGTGCACGCATTAGAACTTGCCTTGTTGCTACTTGCCGAACCAAGGAGGTAATCAACAAGAAAAGAATTATCAACGTAGATTTAGTGTGATACTATATAATAGGCTAGTGTCAATTGGTGCGAAGTAGTAACTAAGCCAAACATCGATTATGATGTCTAATATGAGGTAAAGGTAAGGGTTAGTAAATTATACAAACGTAGCCGGACCAAGGTGAGGGGTGAAATTCTCTAGATGCCGGACCAAGGATTTACAGATACCTAACTTATCACTTTGCATGTAATACACTAGGAAATGATTGTTATTACTAGGATTACTGAGTTATGAGCTTGTGGTGAACACGTATACCCTAGTTAGTTTTCTCAACTTGATAACAACAAAAATTAACTTGTGTTTACTGATTACTTACTGAATTCTTACAATTTGTTGCACAAATCCCCCCTTTTTATTACTTGTTTCCAGAACTACTTTGACTAAACTAATATAGGTGTAAGTTAAAGTTAAGTCTAAACCAATTTCCTTGTGGGATCGAACCCAACCTACAAGTTCGGTTCTTTACTTGATAACAATCACTTATGCTTCTTTAGGGAGGTATAATTTGAGCATATCAAATTATCAACACCCTCAACTTAAATTCGTTGTTTGTCCTCAAGCGACGCATTAAGACTCTAAACGACACTTGTATAGAAGCAAGCATTTCACACACAAGCAATCATATGGCTTTCTACCCCACTCTGTTTATGGGTACAAAATATGTTCTCTTACACTCGATAAACTAATTCATGCGGATCAAACCATGACAACGATTAACCAACCAACACACAACATACACTGTTTTAGTATCACCAAGGTACCAACTCTCCGACAATGTACTAAGTGCCCTTACTTCAAACGAAATCGCTTTTCTTCCGCACAATGACTTATGAATTTTAGTACAAGCATTCATTCAACACTCACACTCAGAAATAAGTTCAAGTACAATTAGTGCTCAGTACCATAGGCCTGCCCTTATTTTCACTGCTTAAACTCTCCTATCTAGACTCTAGGATCACTATAGGACTTTCTTGGCTTGTAACGTAGGCTCAGGGTCAGGTGTGGTACATTTGGGTACTTCATAGTGACTTTCTTCCCTCCTTGACATTACACTAGACTTTCAACCTCTTTTTGCCCTATTTTTGCCATCCTATCATTTTACCTTTCTTTCATTTAATTTTCTTCAACCACGGATGTGACTTTACACTTTGTAGCTCTTTCTACTTTTATTTTATTTTTCTTTTATCTTTCAACAAGTCACATCCTTTCCTCTCTTTTTCAATATCAGACTCTTTTCATATCCATTTTTCTTTCGGTTTCCTTTTTCATAGCCACCCTCAACTTATGGATTTTCCATTGGTTGAAGTGCACAATATTCGATGTCGGGTCAGGGCCAAGATTGAAGTTACTTTTTACATTAGCCACCCTCAACTTAGGCTTTTGGCCTAGGTCGAGGTGCACATGTCCAAGGAGGACCGGGGCCAACATAGTCGATTATATAAAGGTGAGTCCGGGGTTTAGAAAGAAATAGTATTATTTTAGGCTAAAAGTATTTGGATCAAAGGGAGAATTTTTTTTATTTGGTTGGATCTTTCTTTTAGGCAATTTGAGGACTTATCAGAGCAATGGCCTATGATCACTTCCTAACCTCTAGATTTAATTGTTTTAGCAGGACTAACCGGGCAAGTTCTAGTTTTTCACAAAAATTGTTTGAATACTCAACTATTCTTACACACTCTTGGCACATAGTTTCATTATCAGACTACCAGTTCAAGTTTCAGCTGAAGTCATGCCATCAAGTGGATTCATTATCATGTCATACACAGAGACAAAACATTCAACTAATCGTAGCCTACAAGTTCTAGCACACATCACAAAATCTGACGGGTATCATTTTTAAGCTATCATGTTTCTTTCTATTTCATGCTTATACACAGACGATCCTAACACATGCCGGTTCAATATAAATTAAATAGTCTTTTGGGGAAAAAGAACACAGGCAAGAAAACCCCACAAGAGGATGTATGAGTTGGGTTACTCAGACTTCACCCTATCACTCACAATCCATTTACCCCACCCCCAACAAAAATAGATGTGATTGTCCCCAATGCATACAAAAGAAGAAAAAGAATGTGGATTGGGTGAAGCAAACCTGTGGCGCATAGCGCCGGTGAACCATCAACAAACGGATGGGTCCGGTTTACCGGAGCCCACCGGAACAATAGTTTGGCCACCCTCAGTAGTGCCCACGTAATCCATCATAGCACCCTCAGTAGTGCTCTCTATCACTCTCACCGCACCAGTAGTGGTGTTCATAACATCCCTCATAACAGGCGGGACCTCTATGACTGGGGCAGAACTCGATGCCCCTGTAATACTCTCACGCATCCTCTGCTAACGCAACTTTTCATCTAAAATTGAAGCCTTCCTAGCCTCCTTCTCCTGCCTACACTATCTCTTTTGAGCTTTTTCCTCCTCAGTGCGACTAGAACGGTGCCTCTTTCCTTTGGTATGTGTAGGCGCAGACTCCTCCTCAGTGGTCCCACTGAATAAAGCATCCAGCACCGATACATTAGCCAGTGCAGTAGGTGCAGCCTGAGCACTACTGTAGGGGTGGCAAGAATGGCATCAACGTCGGCCCAGAGACTGGCTAATTCAGCCTGATAACAAGATAGATCTATGGCCGGGGCTGATCAATCAAGGACTTGCAATTCAAAAGCATCAAGATGCTTATTAATGGCTTGGACCTTCCGGTCCATCATGCCCTCCATCTGTCGCTCCATTCTGGCCTTGGACTCGGCTATAGACTTTTGCATCCAAGGCTGGATGTGATGCAGCAATGTGGCCATTTGAGCCTCTAATTTCTGTACTCTGGCCAACGGGACAACAGTAGCTCCTAACTGTGGTGTGGACCGGGATGAACTAGGAGCCATGCTAGCGTCCTAGGAAGAGGAGGCCGGGACAGTATCATAGTGGTATGTTATAATGGGGTCACCGCCCTGTGCCTGCCCTACCGTGTCTACAAGGTCTGTGCCCAAGGGAGGTACCTCAACCTGGGGCTCTCTGCGAGGTGCCGCCACATTTTCCTCATCTCGAATGAGGCCTATATCCAAAGCCCCGGTAGGGTGGATCAACCTATCACAATGTCAGATCGGCACTCCAGAGTCCTGCACAATTGTAAAATCCAACATGGAAAGGGGTAAGTAGTGGAGGTATTGAATGCCCTCTCGTAAATCTCTGCCAGCAGAATGCGGGCAAAGTCAATCTCCACTCCTGCTAATAATGTTGCAACCATGACCGCTCTATCCCAAGTGAGTTGGTTATCAACTTTTGTAGGCGACACCCTGTTACGTACCAACATCCAGAAGAACTTGGCTGCAAAATTTAATATGGCCTTTCGGATACCCAACTATGGTGTGGTGACCCACTTCGCATGCTCGCCATTAGCAGCAATCTACTTACCCAACCATAGTAAAACAGTATCTCGCTACTCAACATTCCTCTGGAAAGCACCACTCCGCACGATGTCCCATCTGTAATCAAACTCCGCTATGTTTAGTGACCAAGTGTGACCTATGGTAGGCCCACAGAAAAAGCGGTTGATGGTAGCCTGTGATATGTCTACCGAAAAACCTCCAACCATAGTGGACGTGAGAGGATCTTGGGTCATGGGCTTTTATTTCTTAGAGATCGACCCACGGAGAGTGGCAGCATAGGAGGCGTAGAACTCCCGCACAATATCCTCGCTATAAGTCCCTGGGTCTCGAGCCATCCAGTCACACTTGTGAAGGTTGAAAAGCTGGTGAATGTCGGGGATAGTGTGCAGGCTCCCTATAAGGACTCTGCGCTCCTCTGTAATAATTCGGGCCATCTTCTCTTTATAATTAATCATCTTGGCATCCCGACAGATTTGCCATTGGCCCTCAACACACCATCTGTTTGGCTCACCAGCCACTTGAGTAGGGTTCTCATTTCTTGGTATGGGTACTGACTGTGAGCTAGTGGCCTCATCAGATGAGGCTGCATGTTCATTCTGGCTAGACCCTGTGGCTGACTTGGTATTAGACCCCGAAGCTTGGGCAGACTTGGACCCTAAGCATGGCTGAACTCAGAGCCCGAAACATGGGTAGACTCGAAGCCAGACGCAGACCCAGTAGCTGAACTGGAAGCAGCCCCAGTTGGTGACCCGATCAGTGTGTGCTCCTCATCAGACTAGGAGACAGTGACTACGTCGGGAATCACCTTCCGGGGGTGCCTCTGGTGGCTCGGGGTGTAGTTGGAGAAGTCCTTGTGTTGGGAAGAATGTATGATGGATCTTTTTCTATGTCTGTGTCCTCATCGATTAACCTGAAGCTAGGAGCAACAGATTTTGACTTGCCCTATTTTGAGTAGGTTACTAGCTTCTTGGGTGCCATCGTACCTGTGGAAGCGATATTAGTGCCAAAACTAAATCTAAACAACTAAAAAAAAACTTTAGAACTATAAAAGAACAGTTAAAAAATCCAAAGAAAATTTTAGACAGAGGCTATCATCCACGGAGGGGACCTACAGTCCGTAGACTGATCTACGGTCCGTGGAACCCTTCTGTGGATCAGAGGACCAACAATATTAGTCGCAGATGGAAACCACGGATGTATAGAATGGTCCATTGATTGATCTACGAATCGTAGTCCACATTCGTGGTTACATACTTGGTGAAATTTTCAAGAGCATCCACCCACGAACCCAATCTACGGTCCGTAGACGGGGTATTGTGGATGGATCTGTGCCAAGTTTTCGCCATTACTAATACTCAAGTCCACATCTTAGACCATTTTCAACAATATCCTAGTCTAACCAAGCATTTCAACATTGAATCATGCTAGTTTGTCATTCTCAGGATTTCGATTAATCGTTTTAACAGTTTATTTAAGACAAACTTTGGAACCCTAAGTGGAAACTTGCATGTAGACTTATAAGCACATACAACAAGGCAACACAATCACTATATATCGTTCCAAGGGTATTGTAACTTCCAATTTTATCATGCAATTTCATTTAACAATTACCCAAGGTCAAGAACCAACTCCCCACTTTCTATATTCAATCTATGAACCGCAATTCAAAGTGACGGGAAAGTCTATTACCTTACAAGCAACGTGGAGTGGGGTTTTTTTGTGACGACACTAAGTTTTACAAGCCCAAAGAGTCACCTCTTCGATACCAACTCAACACCGAACCCTTTTTGTGGAATAAGGAATGAGTTGTATTCGGAATGGAAAGGAATTTTAGGAATGATGGGGGAATGGAAAGGATGATTTTAAGGGGGAGTTATGAGTTGATTTAGGGGAGTTGAGGGTGTTTGAAACGGTTGGAGAGTGAATGGAGGGAACTGGAAATGATTTGAAATCAGGGGAGTTTTAACTAAAGGGGTCTAGGTCGGGTCAGACAGATTTAGGGTTTTGGACCCATGAGACCCCGTCTATGGTCCGTGGGTTGATATACAGTCTGTAGGTTGGGACCGCAGATCACTCTTACACTTGGAAAAAGTTTAGGGGCTTACCTGGGATCTATGGGCACCATCCACGGTCCGTGGATAGAACGATGGACCGTCGATGGGATCCGTACACCTCTGCACCAGACCATTTTCTGCATATTTTTCATAGCGTACCTACACATGTAGCAATCATTACGCTATTCTTTTTACATTTTCTAGACACTTTTTAGACACGGACCCAATGCTAATTCTAGCCAACACTAAACAAAACTAGAACAGCTATCTAAATTGCTACAGAGACGCATTTAAACAAAGAAAACTACTAAATGGGAAACAGAAACCTATCGTTGGCTAGATTGTCCATCTTGGGTTGCTTCCCAAGGAACGCTAGATTTAACGTCGTTGCACGACACAAGTTTCTTGATTACTCAGACTTCATCAAGATTGTAGGCTTCAATCACTTTTAGCACACTTGCAGCATTTCCCAGATAGATCTTGATCCTTTGCCCGTTTTCCATGAACCTTGTTCCTTTACTATTCTTAAGATCAACCGCTCCATGGGGGAGCACTTTTGTGAGCAAAAATGTGCCAGTCCATTTGGACTTGAATTTGCCTGGAAACAAACGCAACGTACATGTGAATAGCAGCACAAGATCACCAACCATAAATTCTCGCTTTCCAATTCTTTGATCATGATACAGTTTCATCTTCTCTTTGTACAAGGCTGAGCTTTCATAAGCTTTCAGGCGAAACTCATCAAGCTTATTCAAGTCATTCATTCTTTAATTTGTTGCGGCGCCCCAATCCAATGTTAGCTTCTTCATTGCCCACACCGTCTTATGCTATAGCTCTACTGGTAAATGACAAGACTTCCCATATACAAGTTGGTAAGGAGACATACCTATAGGGGTCTTGTATGCATTGCGATAGGCCCATAGAGCATCATTAAGATTCCTTGACCAATCCGTTCTATTAGCAATCACAGTCTTCGCTAAGATCTATTTAATTTCTCTGTTGGACACTTCAACTTGCCCACTAGTCTGCGGATGGTAAGGAGTGGCTACATTGTGGCGGACACCATATTTCTCAAATAGTTCCTTGAAAAGCTTATTACAAAAGTGAGAACCTCCATCGCTGATAATCACCCTCGGTGTACCGAATCTGGAGAAGATGTTCTTTTTCAAGAATGCGGTGACACTTTTACCTTCATTGTTGGGGAGCGTAACTGCTTCCACCCACTTCGATACATAATCAACCGCAACAAGAATATACTTCATCCCGTATGAGCTCATAAATGGACCCATAAAATTAATGCCCCATACATCAAACAACTCTATCACCAATATCGGATTCATAGGGAGCTCTTGCCTCTTTGAAATCCCTCTCTCTTTGGCAATGATCACAAGACTTGGCGAAATCATGAGCATCTTGGTGGTTGGTAGGCCAGTAGTACCCACACTGCAAAATCTTATACGCAATCCAAATACCACTATGATACCCACCAACAGGCGATGAATGGCATGTTTCAAGTACACTCAGCATCTCAACCTCGGGCACAGAGCGATGAATAATCACATCAGCACAACTATGATACAAGTAAGGTTCATCCCAAAAGAATTTATTCACATCATGCATAAACTTTCTCCTCTGGTGAAAAGACAAGTCTGGGGGCACCAAATAACTTGCCAAATAATTAGCAAAGTCTGCAAACCATGGAATCAAATCATGAGAAACAGCCAATACCTGTTCATCTGGAAAGGCATCATTAATTTCAGCTCTATCTCCAAGCCTTAGCATAGTCTCTTCCTCTAATCTGGACAAGTGATCGGCAACTTGATTTTCGATCCCCTTTCTATCTTTTACCACAAAATCAAACTCCAACAGCAACAATACCCATCTAATCAATCTTGGTTTTACATCATTTTTCGCCATCAAATATCTCAATGCAGAATGGTCAGTATGCACTATGTCCTTAGTACCAAGTAAGTAGGACCGAAATTTCTCGAATGCAAAAACCACCGCAAGAAGTTCTTGTTCGATCACAGTATAATTCTTCTGGGCCACATTTAGAGCTTTGCTAGCGTAGTAAATATGGTGATGAATTTTCTCTTTTCCCTGTCCCAGTACCACACCAAATGCCACTCTACTTGCATCACATATTACCTCAAACGGTTGTCCCAAATTAGGTGAAATAATGATAGGTGTAGTGACCAACTTCTCCTTCAACTCTCCAAATGCTCTCAGTCAAGCCTCATCAAAGTCAAACTTATATGCAATTTTTGAAAAGTCTTTTATGAATCTCTTATAGAACCCAGCATACCCAAGAAAACCTCTAACACTTTTTACAGAAATAGGTGGCGGAAGCTTTTCTATTACCTCAACTTTAGCTCTATCAACCTCAATACCTTTCTCTGAAATTCGATGCCCCAACACTATACCTTCTTTAACCATGAAATAACACTTCTCCAAATTCAGCACCGAGTTACACTCTTCACACCTCTTAAGTACTCGGTCAAATGATCCAGAAAACAATCAAAAGAATCACCTACAACTGAAAAATCATCCATAAACACTTCAATAGTGTCCTCCACCATATCAGAAAATATCGACATCATACAGCGCTGGAACGTTGTTGGAGCATTGTTCAACCCAAATGGCATCCGTTTGAAAGCAAAAGTCCCATAAGGGCAAGTGAAGATGGTCTTCTCTTGGTGTTCTGGAGCTATAGAAATTTGATTGTAGCCCGAATACCCATCGAGAAAACAATACCAACCCTTTCCTGCAAGTCTATCCAACATCTGGTCCATGAATGGCATAGGGAAGTGGTCCTCTTCTGTCCATGTATTCAACTTCCGGTAATCCATACAAACTCTCCATCTAGTTACAGGCGTCATTGGAACAACCTTATTTCTATCATTTGGAACCACAGTAAGGCCACCCTTTTTAGGCACATGTTGCATAGGACACACCCAACTACTATATGCAATGGGATAAATAACTCCCGTATCCAGCCACTTGATGATCTCCTTTTTAACTACCTCTTGCATATGTGGATTTAATCTTCTCTGGTGCTCGATACTAGGCTTGTGATCTGGCATGAGTTGGATTTTGTGAGAGCAAATATCAGGAGGAATCCCAATAATATCCTTAATAGTCCACCCAATAGCTCGCTTGAACCTCTTTAACGCAGTACTCAAGCACTCTACTTGTCTCGCATTCAAATCTGCCATGATGATGACTGGCAAAGTATTCTCTCTTCCAAAACATACATATCTCAAATGCGATGGTAGAGCCTTAAACTCCACTTTCGGTGTCTGCACAATAGATGGTGTTGCGGGTGGGGACTCGCTTTCATGTCTAACTCATACTTCTTTGGTTTGGACCGATAATCACACCTATCGAGTGCGGCTACCAACTCCTCATACTCTTCAATACCATCACTATCGAAATTCATCATAACTGCTACTAGTGCCTCAACACCTAGTCCCTCTTCAAATTGCACTTCTGTCCCACTCTCCACTTTATAAGTTATAGCAGATACTGTTTGAGTTCACCACTCAGCTTCATGGACCTACAAATATTGAAAGTTGCTTCTTCATTATTCAGTCTGAACTTCATTTGTCCCTTTTCCATATCAACCAACGCCCGCCCTATGGAAAGAAATGGTCTCCCAAGGATGATGGGAACCTCAAAATCAACCTCACAGTCAAGAATCACAAAATCTGCCGAAAAAATGAAAGATTCCACTTTTACTAGCACATCATGGAGTACACCAATGGGCCTTTTCACAGTCCGATCGGCCATCAGTAACCGCATTGTAGTATGCTTTGGGTCCCCTAGATCCAACTTCTTGTAAATAGACATTGGCATGAGGTTGATGCTAGCACCAAGATCACACAATGCGTTAACAAAGTGTAGCAATCTGATAGTACATGGAATCGTGAAGGCACCAGGATCCTCCTTCTTTTCACAAGAGACCTTGTGGCAATAGCGCTACAATGCTGCAATCTATCATCATCTTCAAAACTCACAGACCTCTTCTCTGTTACCATATATTTCATAAACTTTGCATACGCAGACATTTTTTCCAAAGCTTCTATCAAAGGAACGTTAATGGAAAGCTGCTTCAACTTAGTAATAGACCTGCGATATTTACCATCTTCAGTCTTCTTCACTAATCTCTGTGGAAAAGGTGGTGGAGGTTTAGGTATGGGGACCACTTTCTAAGATATCTCCACTTCTTTCTCTGTCGCACTCTTAGACCTTTCTCTAACCTCTATCATATCATCTTCTTTTCTAAATCAGCTTCCACCACAGCCAGCATAGGTGGATCAATGGTTTGCTTACCCCCTCGAGTAGTAATTGTCATGCAATGGCCGTAATTCTTTGGATTCTGGATGGTGTTGCTAGGAAGAGTACCAGGTTCACGTGGGTTCACTTTAGTAGACAACTGGGTCATCTGCTGCTCTAGATATTTTATTTTTCACTCCATGGGCATCAACTTTTTGACCAATACTAGACAAGTCGTTTCTCCTCTCCTTTACATTCTCATCAACTGCATCAAACTTTCTCATCATCTTCTGCATCATATCTTCAATACCCGCCATACTTCCTCCAGCTTCCTTAGTACCAGATTCCCAATTTTGAGGGGGAACATAAGGTCCAACTCGATCATTTTTGTTACCATAGTTTTTTCAGTTGTAGTTGTTTTCGTGATTGAAGTTCCCATCCCGGACATATTGACCCTCTCGGTTGTAATTTCCATAGTTTCAACCTTGGTTTCCTTGACCTTCGGCATTTGGTCGAAAACCCAATGTCTGATCATTCACAGCATAAGCATCCTCTTCATTGTAACACTCTTCCACTGGTGGTGGAGTTCTTGTCAAGTAGTTCACAACATTTACCTTTCTGCAACTTCGCTCACATGCTTCAATACCAAACCCAACTCGGTCCTCATCTGATTTATCTGTTCACGAATCTCATCTGCAGACTGGTTGTTTGTAGTATGAACGGCAAATGTGTTTCTCTCAGTATTCGACCTCCTAGTGCTCCAAGCTTTATTGTTGCGAGAGATCTTCTCCAGCTTTTCTGCGATCTGTGTGTATGTGCACTCACCATATGAACCTTCAGCAATAGTATCCAACATTGCTTTATTGTTATCATCCTGACCTCGATAGTAATATTCCTTCAGCGACTCATCATCAATACGGTGATCCGAAACACCTCTTATGAACGATGTGAATCTGTCCCACGAGCTACTTACAGACTCTCCAGGTAATGCCACAAAATTATTGACCCTATCTTTGTGATTTAGATTCTTGGACAAGGGATAATACCTTGCTGAAAACACATCCCTCAGTTGGTTCCATGTATAGATTGAGTTATAAAGAAGCTCAGTGAACCATATAGCAGCATCACTTGTCAGTGATAGAGGGAACACTCTCAACCCGATGACATCCACATCCATGTTTGGACGACCTACACAACTTTCGCAGACTACCCGTATCTTGGCTATGTGTGCATGTGGGTCCTTCGATAGCAACTCTGAGAACAAGCACCTCGTTGTAAGCATCTACATCAACCTACTGGTTACCACAAATGTGTTCCCTGGAGGCAGAGGAGGTAAGACTAGAGGTCCATCAGAATCAACAATATTTGTGTTTCCCCTGTAGATGGCATGGAGTTGTGGGTCTAGTGGACTGTGCACCCTCACTGCATTTCCTAATTGATTTTCATCTAGACCTCGATTTTCCCACCAGCTACTCTCGGTTGTTGTAACTCAACTCTATCATCAAGATTTACTCTGATAGGATTAACTGGAATTCCTTGATTGTTCATTCTTTGCAAAGTTCTGTTCAACTCTGGATCGTAAGGAGTAAGTGGTTCACTTTGGCTCCGTATCCTTGGCATACACTAGAGTCAGAACCTGAGAGAGAAAAGAACAAAAAGAAAAGTAAAATTAGGAAATAGTTGAATAAAGCTCAATAATGTAGTTAAAAGTAATCTAAAAGCCAAAGTTTCCCCCGCAGCGGCGCCAAAATTTGATACGCTCAAATTATACCTCCCTAAAAAGCATAAGCGATCGTTATCAAGTAAAGAACCCAACTTGTAGGTTGGGTTCGATCCCATAAGGAAATTGGTTTAGACTTAACTTTAACTTACACCTATATTCGTTTAGTCAAAATACTTTGAGAAACAAGTAATAAAAGAGGAGGATTTATGAAACAAATTGTAAGAATTAGGTAAGTAATCAGTAAACACAAGTTAATTTTTGTTGTTATCAATATGAGAAAAGTAACTAGGGGTGTCCACCACAAGCTCATAACTCAATAATCCTAGTAATAGCAATCATTTCCTAGTGTATTACATGCAAAGTGATAAGTTAGGTATCTCTAAATCCTTGATCCGACATCTACAGAATTTCACCCCACACCTTGGTCCGGCTACATTTGTATAATTTACTAACCCTTACCTTTACCTCATATTAGACATCATAATCAATGTTTGGCTTAGTTACTACTTCGCACCAATGACACTAGTCTATTTGATAGTATCACACTAAATCTACGTTGATAATTCTTTTCTTGTTGATTACCTACTTGGTCTGGCAATTAGCAACAAGGCAAGTTCTAATGCGTGCACTAGTTAAAAAGACTTTTGAACGAAAGAATTAGCAATGCATGCAAAACACTTTTAAATAAATTCTTATTTACTATTCATACTTTGTTAATCGCTCATGGATCCCACAACCCTAGTTGTGGAGTTTAGTTACCCATAATCATATGAACACAAATCATTGTTTTAGATGAAAGAATTATGAACTTATGTAGTTGAAAAAAATAAACCCAAAAATTCAACTTAAATTTCAAACCAAATCTTCAAAACTAACCTTTGGAAATCAAGAATTGTTTGGGTAGCAAAATTAGTTCCCAAGTAACAAATTAAAACAGAAGTAATAAAGTCTAACCCACAAAAATGAGGTTTACATGCCCTATTTATAGAAAATAAGTCCTAAATTAAAAGGGAAACAAATTAAGGAAAGTGTGTTCAGGCACGCGTCTTCATTCCACTAGACTGACTCATGGACCGTTAATGGATCTACGGTCTGTGAGTCCCTTCCGTCATTCAGGACTTAGAAAATATTTCAGCCTCCAAAAATTAGCTTCTTAGAAGCAAACGACGGACTTGCAGTACGGACCGTAGATCAATCTGCGGTCTGTCAATTCCCTTTCGTAGCTCCACACTTAGAATCTTCAAAAATTAGGTACTGGAACCCTCGCAGCATCAATCTACTGATCAACAGTATGGTCCGTCAACAGACCGTCAATAGCCACCGTGGTTTCACACTCCGTCAGATTTCCCTAATTTGCCTTCCATGCCTTGCCTGCTAATCTACGACAATCACCTACGGAGTGTAACTGGACCTACGGTCCGTATATCACCTCCATAGATGCCCTTTCTGCAGTTATTTTAGTTGTCCCTTCACTTCCGCGCCTTAACGTCTTTCCTGCAAAATATGATAAAAGCACATAAAAGCCAATCCAAAAAGGCCCTAGACGCACACAACTTGTGAGTGAAATGCATTAGAAATATCGTAAACTCACGGTGTATCAGTACCACGCCCGACATATTACTCTTTATGTGTGGGTCCAATCACTGAACCAAATTTAATTTTTGTAATGTGACTATTACATGTTGGTCCATAAGTGCAGCTTGGTTTTTGTATTTGTGTTATATTTATCATATGTTTGTCATTGTGGGGTCGTGTTGGTGTATTTAAATATTGGAGTTGTTCTTGAATAGACTAGGGTTAAATTTTAAGTACGGTAGATGATATCTTTAGGATTCTTGGTTGACCGGGCTACTTGAAAGATGTGATAAATCATGTATGGGTGATTATCCTTATTTTTGGACATATCGTATTTGGTTGTTAAATCAGGTTGCCTAGAAGTTTTGCCTACGCACTAGATTATGTGATTTTGTCTGTTCAGGTGGTCTGGGATATATTCGTTAAAGGGGATTTGAGTCAAGGTGGTTGAATAAGAGATTTTTTGGTGGTCCGCTAAATTTCTAAGGCGCAATGCCTAAGGTGCTTTCATGTGAGCTATGTGGAAATAGTAGAGGAATTCTTGAGTCGGTAGAGCAATTACTTTGGGAAATATCTATGTGATAAAAGAATTAGGTTATGATCTAATATTAGGGAAGGATGACCTAGATTATGGAGTTGGCAACGAAAGGAGGTAGGGTGATTTGATAGCGTGTGAGTTCCAAAGTAAGACTACTTGTAGTAATAATGGTGACTGAGCGGATGTAACTCCTCAGAAATTTAAAAGTTCAAAGGAAAGGAAAAGTGTAATTATGGCAATGATCTAGTGGTCTATAAGATAGGTCTACGGACCATAGGAAGTCGTATAGGCCATAAGAAGGGAGTCGTAGAGCTGGAGTTGAGTTTTTGGAATTTAAAGTTTCTGAAGTTTGACCTGCGAATGAACATGACGAGCTGTAGGAAATTTGATGACTTGTATAAGGGTTTTTATAGGGTCAATTAAGACATAGCAAAATTTTGGGTTAAAAAGAGAGGTCTATTGATGGTTTCTATGAACCGTAGAAGGTTTGACGGTCCACATAATGGATATGTAGAAAGTTGGCCAACTCCAGGCCTCAGTTACTCGAAACTAAAGTTGACCAATACGACCCGTTGGTCCATACTATAGGGTCCTCCAGCAATTATTGGTTAAGGATATTTGAGTCTTTTCCTATGCATTTAACACCTATACTATGAAACTTTACCCATGTTTTTAAGTCCTATAACTACCCTTTATTTCCTAAATCAACCCAAACCCTTTCATTCTCTCAAATACCCGATTCCCATCCGCATTCATCCCCTCCAAACTCTTTCAAGATCAAGGAAGAACAACTTGGGTTTCAAGCTTCAAGTCCCCATTTTTCTCTATTTATTTTGGGCTTAGATCATCAAAGTATGTGGTAATTCATCAATGAGTTACATACACCCATTGAGTCTCAAACGATCTACATTCTCCAATTTCAATTTCATCAAAATAGATTATGTTTTCATCCAATTCTACATGGGTCTAAATAGTTATGATTCAATTGTTCGATTTTAGTTTTTGTATGAATAATTTGATTCAATTACATGTTTTCCAATTGATTTTATATGGACCCATGCATTAATCCTGATTTTGATTATGAGTTTATGAAGATATGACTTTATAAATGAAAGAAATGAATTGATAATAATGATTTATGAAAGTTTATGCAATATTTATGAAAAGATGTCTTATGATATAAAGGTTACTTTTAAGATGAGCATCAATGAAATTGAGAAAGTTTCTGACATATAAGGAATCATAGTTTAGTGAAAGGCTTTTATCACACATGCATGATTCATGATTTAAGGATCTACTCTATGATGTTTTAAACTTGTATTAGTAACTAACTTGTGTTTTCCATGTATGACGATGTGTTTATTATGACTATTCCATGTTGGATTTTTAATTTGCCCCAAATAGATATAAAGACGGAGGCTCTCCTGTTAGTAGAGGTCGGATCTCTATTAGCAATCTCATTGTCCCTAATTACGTGCCCCCGTAGGATTTTTTTAGAAAGACATAGCTTGTGGATCTACCTAAGCTAGAAGTTCATGTTTCTTATATTCGCAAGTAGAACATCTATTTTTCAGTGTTGGAGAAAAACAAAAGTTTTCATGGTATAGCTCACATGGTCTATGTTGGTTAATGGTAAATATCCCCCAGGATGAACTAAGTTACCTCCAAAAGTTTTATAAAGCTTTCACTACGATGTTAAGATGCATTGACCATGTTTATGATTTATGATTTATGATTTTTCCTTAAAGGTTTTACTATGCTTAAGCTTGATCGTGCATATCATATTTTCCTCATGTCCTCTTATGATCATATTTTATGTTTTTAAGCATAATCCTGATACTTAGTACATTTCATGTACTAATGCATACTTGTGCCTACATTATCTAGTAATGTAGCGTCCGACGATCTTCACCCACTCACTAGTCGCTAGCTCGGACTACTTTTGCTAGTAGATTGGTGAGTCATCATACTTCGAGGGTGAGACCGTGAAGAAATTATAGATTTTACATTTTAATATTATGAGACACTGTATGTGGTGTATGGGTTATGTCCCAAACACTCTTCTTTGATTCATTAGATTGTCTTGTCAAGACATAGTATATTCTACATTTATGTTCCTTTCATAATAAGAGATTACTTTACCTATTCAACTTTTGTCTATTATGTTGTGTATGTATGTCACGTAGCTTGTGTAGGGCCTTTAAGGATCTTATATGTCATGTCATGTGTAGGGTGTACTTTGTGTAATGAAACATTTGGTATAAAAGCCAAGTTTTAGAAAAGGTCATAGGTTATTTGACAAGCCGCGTTGAGTAGAGTCTTGCTCATGAATGTGAAGCACACCAAATTTATGAATAGGAGGCTACATAGACATTAGGAAACTTCACTTATTTAATTAATCTAAAGTAATTCCATAGAGTCTATCTCTATCAAAATCCTTCTCCTAAATCTTATTTGATGCTTTTCGGGATATGGCCCCTCGAGGAGGTCATGTTAGAATGAATGCCGGTCAGAATGTGGAGCCTAATATTCCTTAACTTGCGATCATGGTTGAGTAAGTGACTCATGCTAAATTCCAAGCAACTTTTGAAGTGTTGTCCCAAGCTATGACGGCTCAAGGAATCAATAAATTCATTGCTGCCATGAACTACCCAGCAAAAAGGTTAAGTTACTTCACGAGGATCAATCCTCTGGAGTTCCATGGTTCCAAGGGTAGTGTGGATGCTCAAGAGTTCATTGATGAGGTGTATAAGATAGTGGGAATTATGGGATTGTCTACAGCGGAGAAGGAGGAATTGACCTATTATTAACTAAAGGGTGTTTCCCAAGTTTAGTTCAACGAATGGAATGAAGAGAGGTCAGTTGGTGCTTCAATTCATTAATCTCCATATAGGAAATATGAGTGTGAAGTAGTATGATTTGAGGTTCATTCAATTGGCTAAGATGCTCCAACTATGATTACCAACTCTAAAGCAAGGATGAGTAAGTTTTTGTCGGGTGTGTCCAAAATAGTGGTCAATGAGAGTGACTTTTCTCATTCTAGATCCGGTGGACAAGGTCGTTCTAAATTATTACACAGGTTTTTCGATCAAGGTTCGGTGTCTAACCTAAAGCATCAAAGAAGTGGTTGAAATGGATCTTTGGTGCCTACTTGCACAAGATGCGGCAAGAACCATGATGATAAATGTTTTACCAGTACAAATAGTTGCTTTAATTGTAGAAAGAGTGGTCATAAGATAAGAGATTATCCATTGCTTTTTGCTAAGGGATGGGATGGTAGGAAACTCATTCTAGTGGTTCTAATTCGGATTCTTGAAGCAAAATAGAGTCTATTGTCATGTCCCGCCACTATCCGAGCCAAATTTTGCAGCCAAATATGCTCTTCTGACTTGACAAGATCATGAGGGTTCTCTGGATGTTATGACCGGTATGTTCAGAGTCTTTCACCTTAGTGTATTCGGGTTCTACATTATCATTTGTCACCCCGAGAATTTCTAATAAATTTTATAAGACTATTAAAATTTAAAAATATTAGATTTTTCCTTCTTACAATCCTACTTCAAAATTTTTTTTTAGGGTATATCAAAGAAAATATCTCCATCCCAAAAAGATAGTGGCAAACTTTGTGTACATCTTATGATTTTTAAACCCTAATTTGTGTAGATTTCCCTAGTTTGAGTACAACTTAAACTTTTCAAATCCTACTCTAACAATGGTATGTTGCTTTTGTTGTTGTGTAACGATATGTGAGAACAGTCTCATTTAAATACAAAGAGACTTCCATCAAGTTTTCCAAAGGTATTCACTAATGTTTCCAATATGAGAACGAGAAGCACATCCCGATCTGAGAATGAGCATCGCCGAAGTATGATTCTTTCTTCACCGCTTATAGTCATTTCTCTATTTTTCTCCCAAATATAATCGCTTTATTGTTGCTCTTAAATCTTTGTAATATCAATCTCTGATTTTTTCTAATAATTTGCAATTTATGACTACAATGTATATGTGCAGTGACGATTAGGATATATTGTATGTATTTTTAACGGCCTATATGTGTATATTAACCCTTTTTTTAAAAATATTTCTAGAATTTCATTTGTTTTTCAACTTTGTGCGAGCATGAATTTTGCGTTTAAAAAATTAGTTGATCTTGCCTTTAGTATTTAATTCCACAAAATATGTTCAATATGCTCGAAGCATAAAATAAAAAGGAAATGGTTGTCAAGAGAAACAAGAAATCTTTATGGAAAGGACCAAGAGGACTCTTCCAAGAAGATATACATAACTAGTGAAAGACAAAAGAATGATTCAATTGTACTTGATTGATTCATTCAACATCTTACAGTTGATTATGTTGATTATTATTTTCTTGTTAACTTTAAGAAATTAATAGAGAATTAATGTGTCTTTTCAATTTTAATCTTATTACTAAACTAGTTCTTGGAACGTGCGTTGCACGTTTATTCCAAGAAGATATTATATAACAAGCGAAAGCAAAAAATTACTCATGGTACTTAATTAATTGATTCAACATCATACACTCGATTATGTTGATTATTATTTTTCTTGTTAACTTCAAGAAATTAATAGAGAATAAATATCTTTTAAATTTTAATTTTATTACTAAACTAGTTCTTGGAACTTTTATTCCAAAATACTTCATAAAAATCTTGTATTGGAAATGACAGGTTTTCTCCCCCTTCAAATCTATTGGTATTTACTAAAAAATCCATAATTTTTACAATACAAAGTACATCTATCTTCCTATTACGATATATGTTTTCTTGTTCATTTACTTCAAATGTTTAAGTGAATAGATCAACAACCAAGAGGAACAAATCAATGTGATTGAGACGGTGTTGCTTTAATGTTTCATTTTATTCAATTCATTTTTGCCTTTTATTCCCTTACAATGAAGGACTCAAATTACGTGATGGTGAGTTTGGTTCAATTCAAATTTGTTTTTTTTTCTCCATCTTTTGCCCTTGTGTTCATTTATATATTTGTGGTTCACTTTAGCATGTGTTTTTTTAAAACTTTTAAACCATTTCTAATAAATTTCAAAAGACTACAAGATTGACAAATGTTTGATTTTTCCTTCTCGCCATCGTGTTTCAAATAATTATTTTTTGCCAAGGATATATTGAAAAAAACATCTCTACCCCAAGAAGGTAGTGACAAAGTTTGTGTACATCTTACCCTTTTCAAACCATAGTTTGCGTATATCTTATCCCTTTCGAACACCCACTCGTGGAATAACACTGGGTATATTGCTTTTGTTATTCTGTAACAATCTATGTGAACAATATAATTTAAAAACAATGAGACTTTCATCGGATTTCTAAAGGCATTCATCAGTTTTCACAATATAAAAACGAGACATTTATCTCGATTTGAAAATGATCATCGTCGAAGGACGATACTTTTTTCATCCCTCATAATCATTCTTCTAATTTCCTTCCAATCTAAAAGTTCTATTTTTTCTCTTAGTGTAACACCTCAACACTTAGAAAAAGGAGGAAAATAATTTTTTGAACTGAAGTCTTGTTTATCGGTGCCATTTGCGGATAGTAGGAGCTTTACTAGCCATATATGGCAATCATAAGAATTGAAATGTAACACCTAGAATTTGATAAAATACTATAAAGCAGTAGTGGGAAAACTTACAAGCGAAGAACTGGACCATGGACCCTCCATGAATCCCCAAACGAGCCGTGTAGGAGACCACGGTCCGTGAAAGGCATTGTGGTAATTCCCCCAGGGTCTGCCTTGCTAGAGTCCCTCCAAAGGAGGCCCAGAAGTACCGTGGTGAGGTTGATGGGCCATCAAATGGATCGTCGTGAGCCACTCAGCAGGGGTCCTCCTCCCATAGCCATTGATCAAGGACCACGATGGCAATAACGGCCTACGGTAACTTTTCGTGGCAGTGGCACATGAAGGCCCCCAGTCAAAGGCCTCTTCACAACCCAGTTCACGGGTCGTGGTGCCTATGGAGGGCCGTGAAAGCCATTATCAAGTATGTCCGTCAGTTTTTAATTCAGGATATTTTGGGTCTTTTCCAAATTATTTTAAAACAATACCATGCCGTTTTACCCTTTACCCAAAAACCTATATAAATGTTTTTTACCACAAAAATTACCCATTCAATTCATTCTCTCAAAATAACCAAAAAGCAGAGCAATTTCATTTTCCCCAAAATATTTCTCTCTCTAGAAAGCTTGAAAAAAAAAGAGTCAACCTAAGATTTCAAGTAAAGTCTCCAATTCCTACATTGATTTCAAGCTTCTGGCATCAAGGTATGATAGTCTTTATCCATGGAGTCCTTTCCTCCATGAAGTTTCTAAAATTCCCAATTTTGAAGTTAGAATTCCCAATTGAAGCTAGGGTTTTTTTTTATGTTATGAGTTCTTTTTAATACTGGTATAATTGATTCTTTTATGATCTATTAAGCATGAATTGAGATAATTTCGTGATTTTAAGATGAATACCCACGAACCCATGCGTAACCCATGTTTTCTAGATTTTGATGATTGAATATAGATTTTGAACCATGAAAGGTTAATTATGGAAAAATGCATGTTCTTCTGAAATTGATTAAATATGATATGAGTTGCCTAAAGCATGAATGTTATTGTTGTTTTTGTGAATGGATTTCTCAAAAATTGCTCAATACATGATTGTGAAAGGATTTCGCACAAATTGCTAAATACATGATTGTGAAAGGGTTTCTCACGTAAAAAGGGTTCTTAAGGTTGAAAGAATTTCTCACCTAAAATGAACCAAAGTTAAGGAGCTATTCTAATGATAAGGCAAGCGGTGACTACCCATGTCCTCTAATGAAATACAAGAGGTGATTACCCATGTCACCTGATGTATTGGACAATAGGTGATTACACATGTCCCTTACAAGATAAGATAAATATGATTAATGACTATTCTGTGGCAATTAAGCTTAGTTATGAGTGGAAAAGTCGTGATTACCCATGTCCCATAAACTATGTGCCACCATAGGTTTGTCTAGACAAACATTAGCTAGTGGATCCACATAAGCTAGAAGTTCATGGTCTTACCTAGGCAACTAGGACACCCATTTTCGGTGTGGGAGATACAAGATTCAATGTTAATAGCTCACATGGTCTTACATGTCGGTTAAGGCTACTTCCCACAATAATAATGATGAACTAAGGTTACTTCAAAAAGTATCTGATAAGTATTCAAAAGATGAAATTTTACTTGCATTGACCATGATTATTATGATGTTTTCTAACCTCTTTATTATGGTTTTAACTTGGTCTTTGCATGAAATGAAAGGTCAATATTAGCATGATTTTATGTCTTTATGCATTGCTATCACACTTGCTACATTTTTGTACTGAAGCATACTCTTGCCTACATTTTTCACAAATGTAGGGTCCGACGTTCAGGTTTTGCATTCCAGTATCAAGAGGTCACTTTGGTGATATTGTACATGATGTCAGGGTTACATATCGATCACTCTTGATGTAATAGATAGATATTGAGACTATGTGCACTTCCACTTTGCTTTGAACTATCTTTTAAATTCTCTAAAATTTCTATTATCTTATTCTATGCATGCTTACTAGTTTTTGTAGGGCGTCTCAGGGTCCTATACGCCATGTTACACCTAGGGGGTACCTTGGTCATGACAAATTTGGTATTCAGAGCACATGGTTTAGAAAGGTCCTAGGAATTCTCATAAGTAACGTCAAGTAGAGTCTTGTTCATGAGTGTGAAGCGTGCTGCACTTATGAATGAGAGGCTATAAGATGTTTAGGAAACTCCACTTCTTTCATTTCTCTTAAAGTCATGCAATAGAGTTTAATTCTATATGTTCCTTCTCTTAATCCCTATTCGATGGCTTTAGTATATGGCCCCCGATAGCATACGTAATGAGGAATGTGGGTGACAATGTGGAAAGAGAAGCTCCTGAAGAAGATCCATCAGTTCCAACTGATCCTTTGGCTGAAAAAGTGACCAATACAAAGTTTAGTGCCACTTTTCAAGTAATGGCTCAAGCCATGGATGTCATGCTCTGAGGCTACCCATTGACGTAACACTTAATCTAGGATCACGAGTCACCCCAAGCTGACCCTGAGTCTGGCATATACTAAGCATACTGAGAATAACTGAATAAAAGATATACTAAGCAAAAGATAAAAAAATAAATAACTGAAATTGGGGAATACCCAACTAGTCTGAATGTATAAACAATACTGAGAGTCTAGTGATACAGAACAACCACTCTAAAACTAAAGTTAAATCTATTACTATGTCTGAAAAACCTCTAACTGAGTAGAGTTTCTGGGACATGCACCAATTAAACCTACAAACTGATAACTGAATAAAAAGATTAGAAATGAAATGCATGTCTGTTGTCCTCGACGCTCACCACTGCAGTTGCTTAATGCGGACTGGTAAACGATCTAAGCGTGATCTGGATGCCTAGTACCTGAACCTGCATCATGGAAGGATGTAGCGTAGAGTATGCATCAGTACTTGAAATGTATTGAATATGTAGGATATAGCTAATAGCTAAACAGGATATATAAACTGAACAAAAGCATGAGAGAGCGAATGACATAAACTGAGTAGAATATATATATGCTGAAATATAACTAGAAACTGAGCTAAATGAAATGATCGAGTGCTAATGATGAACATAGCATGTTGAAACTGAATACTAAAATATAAACTGCAAACCTAGTCTAATGCACTAAAGTCTGACTGTGGGAGCTACTATTAACCGACACTAAACCACGTGAGCTAAATGTGGAGTCTGATGTATACGCCGCATTGAGAGGACTCAATATACCTTGCCATGGGTATAAAGTCATGATTGTCGTGATCACTAAATCTGATGCCTAATAGAGGGGACTTATAAACCTATGGGGGCACGTAGTTCTTGGACTATGAGGGTACGCTGAACCCAGTCCAACTCGGTCCTAACCCTACTTCTAACTGAATATTTATATGGCACAACATAATTGATATACATGATAGCTAAATATTCTAACATCCAAATCTGAGAATGCAACATTTAGGTACTGACAATGGAACATTCAAAAATTGGAGCATGTTTATCTATTTTAACTGACCTAGTAAGCGTAATTCATGAACTAAGAGAATCTACACAAATAGGGTTCTAAGTTTCACGCAATGAACTAAGCAAACATTCCAAGAAACAGGCTAATTCGATTTAGGATACTACAATAGCTAAATCACAACAATTGTCCTAGGTTTTAGAAATCCTAGGTCTAATCAAGATATAGAAAATCAAGAATTTGACTGAATTTTAAGGACCTAGTGGATGAAAGGAACCCACTAGCAAAATCCCACATACCTGTGACGAAATTCACGGAGAAATCATTTGGATTTCGGTGCTTATTTGAAGAAAATCTCTTGCTTGTTCTTGACAGGTTGGTTGACTCTTTCTCCTTTTTTTTCTCTTAGTGTTGGTGTATTTCGAAGAATAAGCAATTTGGGTAAATTCTGACTAAATTACTAGGTTTAAACTGAGTAAAATGACATAGTTTAGGGGTTAAACATAATTTAAATGTGCAACGCGTAGGAGGAAAAAAACAAAATGATCCCAACTTAAAATATGATGGAGGCCGACCATGACGCCACTGACGGACAGTCAAAGGGACCATGACCCGTCAAGGAGGTTGAGGTTGCTGGCCAAGGTCTACTGGTTCTTGGGGGATTTCATCGACAAGCCCTACCATGGCCCGTGTGAATGACCACGAACTGTGAAGGCCACCGTAGTTCTTTACATAGGCTGGGGGTCTGTTGGCTCAGGATGACAAACCCTCCCACAGCTCGTGTTGGGCTCCGTGGTCTGATACCTAAGCCCTGGTGGCTTTGCTTGGCTTCCACACGCCTTCCCACGGCTCGTGTGGTGGTCCACGGCCTATGAAGGGCTCCGTGGTCCACCAAGGTTTTTGCTGTCGAGGTCTGTTAGGTCTGAGGTGTTACAATATCTCCCCCTTAGGAATATTCGTCCTCGAATAAAGTCTAAACTAGATGATTATGGAAGGAAGGAGCTGCAATCTCTACCATTAAGTACTAGAAACTGATATCTGAGTAATATGAGTTCCAAAAACATGCAAATATGCTGAAATGCGAGAACAACTGATGGAACATGATACTAAGACTTAATATACACAAGAGTTAACTAAGAGAGACTATTACGGGAAGTTAAAATGGAATCGGAAGTAAAAAGATAAGGATACCTCGCATCATGGCTGCTTTGCTTCCCAAGTAGCTCCCTTTACATACTGACTCATCCACAAAACATTTACTGAAGTGATTTCCTTATATTTCAATCTACAAACCTGACAGTAAAGAATTTAACAGGCACCTCTTCATAAGTGAGGCTATCCTTCACAACTACACTCTCTAATGGTACTATTGATGCCGGATCACCCACACACTTCTTCAATAGGAAAATGTGAAAGACTAGATGAACTGATGCTAGTTCTGCTAGCAACTCTAACTTATAAGCCATATTACCAACTTTTTTCAGGATTCTGTAAGGACCTACATAACTAGGACTGAGCTTTCCTTTCTTGCTAAACCTCATCACCCCCTTCATAGGTGATACCTTCTAGAAAATTCAATCATCGATTTGAAACTCTAAGTCCCTTCTCCTTACATCTGCATAGGACTTCTCACGACTCTAGGTTGTCTTAAGTCTATCTCTGATGAGATGAACTTTTTCCATAGCCTTATAAACTGAATCTTGCCCAATCAAGGCTGCTTCACCTACTTCAAACTAACCGATCGGGGACCTGCATCAGCGCCCATAAAGTGCCTCACACGGGGCCATCTGAATACTGGAATGGTAGCTATTATTATAGGTTAACTCTATCAGAGGTAGGTGATCATTCCAATTACCCTTAAAATAGATCATGCAAGCTATCAACATGCCCTCTAAGGTCTAAATGGTACGCCTTACATGACCATCAGTCTGTGGATGAAATATTGTACTGAGATTTACCTAAGTACCAGGACCTTTCTGAAATGGTTTCCAAAAATGAGAGGCAAACTGAGGACCTCTATCGGAGATGATAGACAACGGAACCCCATGCAACATGACTATAGCCTCCTTCGACTCTCCTAAGAAGAACCAATATAGAAAATCTCCAGTGAAACACTCCCAAGTCACAGGAGCTGCATCCGCACTCCTATATTCTTTCCACTGAGTGAACCATATGTGAGCTACATCCTTAAGTTGGTAGGATACAACTCCACCCTATCATTACCAGTCACTTGCATCACTCTAAACAAATTTAACCTCATCAATAAGGTTATGTGGGTCCTCATCAATGAGGTCATGTGGGTCCTCATCAACCTTTGATCTTAGAATTTTTTGTGGATTCATACGACCGAAGTCTCAAACCCTAGCTGCAGCTGATGGCCTGCTGATTTTTGCAGTTGGCTACACTGTGAGCCAAGAGTTGGATTTCACTTCAAAATTCTGCATTTGTAACCTCAGGGTTCGGGACTGGAGGGACTGCATTAACATTGCATGCATTAGCATTCCGTACGTAAGCTCTACAAAGGGGCATGATCTGAAACTTATAACGATGGATTAGAAAAGATAATTTGGATCATACCCACGCATGATACGAATATCAAGGGAAGTGGAGTTTTTTTTAAAACATTTCGTAGCCTCCCTCTCATAGAATGTGGTTCACTTCACACCCATGAAAGAGACTCTACTTAGTGCGTCTTTCAGGCATGCTAGGACTTTTGAACCTAATGCTCCGATACAAAGTTTGTCATGCCCTAAGGCTACCCTTTTGACATAACACGGGACCTAGGATCACGAGTGACCCAAAGCTAACCCTGAGTCTGGCATATACTAAGCATACTCAGAATAACTAAATAAAATATATACTATGCAGAAGCTAAAATAATAGATAACTGAAATTGGGGAATACCCAACTAGTTTGAATATATAAATTATACTAAGAGTTTAGTGATACCGAACAACCACTCAAACACTAAAACTCAATCTACTACTATGTCTGAAAAGCCTCTAATGAATAGAGTTGTTGGGACATGCCCCTAACTAACTCAAACAAACTGAAAACTAAATAAAAGGACTAGAAATGAAAATCATATTTGTTGTCCTTGAAGTATGAGGACTCACCACTAAAGCTAGTGCATGCAGATTGATAAACGATCTAAGGGTAATCTGGATGTTGAGTACCTGAACCTACATCATCAAAGGATGTCGCGCATAGTATCTGTCAGTACGTGGAATGTACTTAGCATACAAGATATAGATAATAGATGAGCAAGATATATAAAATAAACAAAGCATGACTGAGCAAATGATATAAACTGAGAAAAATATATATGATGAAATATAACTAGAAACTGAGCTAAATTTAATGACCGAGTTCTAATCATGAATATAGTATGTTGAGACTGAATACAGATGTATAAACTCAAAACCTCATCAAATGCACTAAATACTAATTGTGGGAGCTATTATTAACCGACAGAAAACCATATGAGCTAAATGTGAAGTCTGATGTATATGCCCCATCGAGAGGACCCAAGATACCTCTCTATGGGTATAAAGGCATGACTGGTGTGATCAATAAATTTGATGCCCAATAGAGGGGACTTATAAACCTGCGGGGGCAGGATGTTCTGAGACTATGAGGGTACGTTGAACCCTACTCCTACTTTTTTCTAAGCCTACTCCTAACTGAATATGTTTCTGAAACAACATAACTGAAATATTGGATAGCTCAATATCCTGAGATGCAAATCGGAGAATGCAACATTTAGGTACTAACAATGTAACATTCGAAAATTGGAGCATGTTTATCATTTTAAATGACCTAGTAAGTGTAATTGATGAATTAAGAGAATCTACACAACTAGGGTTCTGAGTTTCATGCAAGGAACTAAGCAAACTTTCCAAGAAACAAGCTAATTCGATTTAGGATACTACAACAGTTAAATCACAATAATTGTCAAAGGTTTTAGAAACCCTAGGTCTAATCAAGATATAGAAAATCAAAATTCTGACTGAATTATAAAGACCTAGTAGATGAAAGGAACCCACTTGTGAAATCCCTCATACCTGGTGATGAAATTCACAGAGAAATCCATTAGGTTTCGGTGTTGAACTGAAGAAAATCTCCCGCTTATTCTTGAGGGGTTGGTCGACTCTTTCTCCTCTTTTTGCTTTATGTTTTGGTGAATTTTGAAGAATAAACAATTTGGGTAAGTTCTAACTAAATTATTAGGCTTAAACTGAGTAAAACAGCACAGTTTAGAGGTTAAACGACATAGTTCAAATGTCCAACTCGTATGAGAAAATACCAAAACGACCCCAACTTAAAATCTGACGGAGGCCGACCACGGCAGCACTAACAGACTGTCATCAGGACTATGGCCCATCAAGTGGGTCGTGGTTGCTGGACAAGGCCTACTGGTTTTGGGGGGTGCATCTAAGACCGTACCATGTCCCGTATGAATGACCACGGACCGTGAATTAGTTGTTCTTCACTTGGGTTGGGGGTCTACTCGCTTAGGACGACGGACTCTCCCACGACCCTTCATTAAGACCACGACCCATGGTGGGATCCGTGGTTTGATGCATGATCCCTGATGGCTCTGCATGGCTTCTATGAGCCTTCCCAAGACTCGTGTGGTGGTCCACGGCCCGTGAAGGGCTCGTGGTCCACCAAGTTTTTTTTGTCCAGGTCTGTTAGGTCTAAGGTGTTATAATGACAGCATAAGCCAATAGCAAGGTTGTGGTCCCCGTGAAACCAAATATGGGTACGACGATATTTAGTGTGAGAGACTTCACTTAGATGAATCCTCTAGAGTTTCACACTTCCAATGTTGAAGAAACATCCTCAATAATATATTGATGAGGTATATAAGGTGCTGATGATCATGGGAGTGACGACACTGGAAAAAGCAGAATTGACCACTTATCAACTAAAGGGTGTTACTAAATTTGGTTAAACCAATTCAAGAAAGAAAGGGGGGTTGATGGGTCCTCTTGATTGGGAAATGTTTAGGGGTTCTTTCCTTGATAGGTTCTTTTCCCTTGAAATAAAAGAGGCCAAGGTACTTGAATTCATTAACCTTCGTCAAGGAATTATGAGTGTGAAGGAGTATGCCTTAAAAGTTACACAATTGTCTAGGTATGCTCCTACTATGGTTGTCGACTCTAGGCAAATATGAACATGTTCATGTTGGGTGTGTACGAAATGGTGGTTAAGGAATGTCTTACCTCCATGCTCATTAAGGAAATTGGAATTTCTCATCAAATGATTAATGCTCAATAAATTAAAGAGGAAAAACTTGAGAAAAGGTCTAGGTAGGTAAAGGGAAAAGACCGGTGGTGGTGACTCTTCAAATTCAAGGTCTGATGGACATAGTCATTCAAAGTTCTGTCAAAGGTTTTTTGGTCAAGGACCCTCTAATGCTCCGGCTCCCAAGTTTAACAAAAAAAAAGGGTGTCTAACCCTAAACCTCAAGGAGGAAATGGTGGTGGAAATGGTTCTCCGATTCCCACATGCTAAAAAGTGACAAGATTCATATGGGAAATTGCTTAATGGGCACAAATAATTGCTTTGGTTGTGGCAAGAGTGGACACCGCTTGAGGGATTTTCCATGTAGGAATGACAAGGGAAAGGATGGCAGGCAAGCTCTACCTAGTGGTTGAGGTCCAAGTGCTCCAAAGAAAAACCGGTTCTATGGACTTCAAAATCATGATAAATAATAGGGCTCCCCCAATGTGGTTATCGGTATGTTGAAAGTCTTTCATCTTGATGTTTATGCTTTGCTTGATCTAGGTGCTACCTTTTCTTTTGTGATGCCATATGTGGCTATCAGGTTTGATGTTCTTCTGAATGTGTTGATAGACCCTTTGTCCGTCTCTACTCCTATTGGTGAATCTATTGTTGCTAAACGAGTCTTTATAAAATGTCTCATCTCCATATCCTATAGAGTCACTCATGTTGATCTTGTAGAGCTTGATATGTTATATTTTGATGTTATTAATGGTATGGATTAGCTCCATTCTTTTTATGCTTTTGTTGAATGTAGGGATTGAGTGGTCAAGTTTCAATTTCCTAATGAGCCTGCCCTAGAGTTGAAAGGGTTATTTAGTTTCTTGTCTTAGAGCTAGAAAAATAATTTTGAAGGGTTTTATATATAATCTTGTTTGGGTTAGGAATATGGATTCTGAAACCGCTATCTTTCAGTCGGTCCCCAATGTTTATGAGTTCCTGAATGTATTTCCCGATGATTTACCCGGTGTTCCTCCTTAAAGGGAACTAGACTTCAGGATTGACCTTTTTGCTAAAAAGGAACCTATCTATAGTCCTCCATATCGTATGACTCTGGTAGAACTTATGAAGTTCAAAGAACAATTGAAAGATTTGTTAGATAAGGGTTTCATCTGAATGAATATCTATCTATGGGGTGCTTCAGTTTTGTTTGTTTGAAAGAAAAGTGGTTCACTTCACATGTGTATCGACTACCGTCAATTGAACAAGGCTACCATTAATTATAAGTAGCCTCTTCCAAGTATATATTACTTGTTTGATCAACTCCAAGGAGTGAGTTACTTCTCTAAGATTGACCTCCATTCGAGTTATTACCAATTGAGGGTAAAGGAAGATGATATTCCAAAGATGGCTTTTTGGACCCGGTATGGTCGTGAAGAGTATTAGGTAATGTCGTTTGGTTTGACTAATTCTCCGGTCGGATTTATGAATTTGATAAATAAGGTTTGTAGACAATATCTTGACTTTTTTGTGATTGTGTTTATCGATGATAGCTTGATTTACTCAAGGAATGAGGATGAACATGCCAATCATTTGAGGATTGTGTTGAAAGTCCTCAAGGACCAACAACTCTTTGCAAAGTTGGTAAATTCGAGTTTTGGTTGAGATCTATGACTTTTCTTGGACACATAGTTTTCAGAAAAGGTATTGAGGTAAATCCTAAGAAAACTGGTGCGGTTAAGAGTTAGACTAGACCTCAATACCCTTTAGATAGTCTATGTTTTTTGGGTTCATCTTGATACTATAAAAGGTTTGTTGAAGAGTTTCCTCTGATTTCCTCTCTATTGACTGCATTGACACAAAAGAAAGTCAAGTTTGTATGGTCTAAAACATGTGAGAAGAGTTTCTAAGAGATGAAAGATAGACTTACCTCCGCTCCGGTGCTGACTTTACCAGAAGAATCCATTAGCTTTGTGGTTTATTGTGATGCTTCAAGGGTTTGACTAGGGTGTTTTATTATGCAAAATGGGAGGCTATTCCTTATGCTTCACGACAACTTAAAACATAAGAAAAAAACTATCCTACCCATGATTTGGAACTAGAGGTGGTTTTTTTGCCTTAAAGATTTGGAGGCATTGCTTATATGGTGTTCATGTTGATTTCTATATTGACCACAAAAGTTTGCAATATGTGTTCAATTAAAAAGGTCTAAATTTTCACCAAAGGAGGTGACATAAGTTAGTAAAGTATTATGATATAAGTGTGCTCTACATCTCTGACAAGGTGAATGTGGTGGTGGATGCTCTTAGTCGGGTATCAATGGGTGTTGTTGCTCATATTGAGGATGATAAAAAGGAGTTGGTTCGAAAAGTTCATAGATTGGCCCGATTGGGTTTCGGTTAGTTGACTCCATCAAAGACGGTGTTATGGTTCATAATGGTTCAAAATTTTCTTTTGTATCAGATGTGAAAGCTAAGGAGGGTTTTGATCCGATTTTGGTTGAATTGAAGGAAGCGGTGCTTAAAATTTTTGTTGAGGCTTCCTCCCAAGGGGGAAATGGTGTGCTTCAGTATCAAGGTCATTTGTGTGTTCCCAGTGATGATGTTTTGAGGGAGTACATTTTATCGGAAGCCCATAGTTTTCAATAGTCCATTCACCTGGGAGCCACCATGATATACCATGACTTGCGGGAGGTCTATTGGTAGAATGAAATGAAAAAGGATATTTCAAAATTTGTGCTAAGTGTCCTAATTGTCCACAAGTAAAAGTTGAGTATCAAAAGCTAGGAGGCTTGTCCCAAGATATTAGTATTCAAACATGAAAGTGGGAAGATTTGAATACGGACTTTATTTTAGGGTTACCCCGCACCCGGTGACAACATGACTCGATTCGGGTTATTGTGAATCATATGATGAAATTGGCTCATTAAATTCCCGTCAAGGTTTCTTATTTGGCAAAGGACTATACTAGGTTGTACCTGAGGGAAATGGTTAGGTTCCATGGAGTTCCCTTAGCTATGATCTTTGAATGTGATACCTAATTTACTTCTCAATTTTTGAAGTCTTTCTAAAATGGCCTTGGTACTCGTGTTAATTTTAGTATGACTTTTTACCCTCGAATAGATGACAAAGTGGAGTATACTACCAAAGTTTGGAAGATATGTTGAAAATATCACCCATAAAGGGTGTGATGAGGTTTGGAAAGAAAGGAAATCTTAGTCCCAGTTATGTGGGGCCATATTAGATTTTGAGGAGTATTGTTGATGTTTCTTATGAACTTGATTTGTCTGATGACTTTTGCATCGGTAGATCCGATTTTCCATGTCTCCTCATTGACGAAATGTGTTGGTGATTCAAAATATGTTGTGCCAATGGAGAGTCTTTGTATAAAAGAGAGTCTTTCTTATGAAGATATTCTAGTTGAGATTTTGGACCAGCAAGTTAAGTAGTTAAGAAACAAGGAAGTTGCATTCGTGAAAGTCTTATGGAGGAATCAAAGGGTCTAGGGTGCTACTAGGGAGGCCTAGGCCAATATGATGTCCTGTTATCTTTATCTCTTTCCCTCCGACCCTATTCTAGCTAGAAGTAATTAGTTCCTCATGGTCCATCCTCATGTTTTAGTCATTAGCATGTTTCTCCATGCATGCATGTTTATAAAAACTTGCTTTTTAAGATCTTGATGTAAATTTCAGTGATTTATTCATGATTATTGTCATTTAAGTATGAGTTGCATGGATAACTTATGATATGATGTTTTGAACATGTTAAGCTTGGAGTTGTTGTTCCTCCTTGGTTATGTGTTGTAGAAAAAGTTGTATTTATTGTTTGGTTGTTGGATCTCCTCCCCTATCCTCCTTATGTTGTCTTTAGTCCCATTCGAAAACGAATGTTCTCAGGGGGGAGATATTGTAACACTTTGGAACTTGGAAAAGGAGGAAAATAATTTTTTGAACTAAAGTCTGGATTATAGGTCCCATCTACAGAGCAGAGGAGTTTCTATGGGCCGTAGATGGAAACCGTAGGAAGTAGGAAAAATATTCTTTTAAAACCAAGTTTGGTACCCTTTTTACGATTCATTAGGACGGTTCGTCAACCATTGTACGAGTCATAGGTAGGTCCCATAGGTGAATCCCAAACTTGGTGAAATTTTAATGGGTAAATTAAAGTTGGCTTCTACAGTTGGTATGTATGGACCGTAGAAAGGCATACAAGTCGTACATAGATTCCGTCAAAAGTAGGTCCAAAATAATAGTTTCTTAACCTATCGACGGTTGACTAGTATGGTCCATAGAAGGACCTAGAGAACGTAGGTCCAAACCGTATGTGAGGCTCGATTGTTATTTTTAAAGGGCTTTTGGGTTTTTTCCTAAATGATTTAATCTAAAACTATGTCATTGTACATGTTACTCTAAGCCCTATATAAAGGTTTTAATCCCCAAATTAACCCATTTTTAACTCATTCTCCTAAACTCTCTAAACTTGACCTAATTCATCCTCTCAATTCTCTCAACTAAGGAGGAAGAAGAAGTGTTAGGGTTCCAATCAAGTCTCAAAATTCTCCATTTTCTTGGGCTTAAAGGATCAAGGTGTGTGTGTATTCACCCATGGAGTCCTTTCCTCCATAGGATCCCAAAGTACTTTAATTTCCCAAATCAATTTTCAATTGGTTAAATTAGTGTTTCAATTCAATGAATGTGGGTTTCTTTCAATTATGATTAATTATGATTAATTAGGTATTATAATGCATTATTTGGTGTTAATATATGATATTTTTTTGAAATTGCATTTATCAATGCATAAATTATGCTTTTCAACCATGATTCTATGTTGAACATAGGAACTATGAATTATGAAGTTATGAACATATGCCTGTTATTATGAAGTTAAATGAGTTCATTATGCTTTGAGAGGAATGTATTGATGTTATTATGAAAGGATTTCTCACTTACTATGATGATCTTGATTGTAAAAAGTATTTCTCACAAATGAATTCACATTGGATAAAGGTTTTCTCATCTATGTTGAATTAAGTTTAAAGAGATATTCTATTTTTTTTATCTTAAAATATATGGATTGGTATTGATAATTTACTTACCTATGTTAAAATGATATTTGACTTTTATCTATTCCATTGGAATTTAGACTTAGCACTGAGAGGGCTTTGAGGTGGAGACTCAAATAGGGTAGTAGAAACCTCTAGTCCTAAACTATGTGCTTCCATAAGGTTGTCTTAAATGACATAGCTAGTTGATCTACTTTAGCAAATGATGATATGTACGGATTCTACCTTGTCAAGTAGTTTCCCCTTCTTTCGGTATGAGGGATATACCAGATTCCATGATATAGCTCTTGTGGTCTTATTGTCGGTTAAAACTAGAGTTGTCAATATGGGCTGACCCACCCCACCGGGCTAACCCATACATGCTTTGAAATTTGACGGGCCTGGCTGGGCTAGCCCATATTTGTGGTGGGCCAGAAAATGGTCGGCCCAGCCCACAAGTACGTGGGATACGGGCTTTGCCAGGTCAACCCTCATTTCTTAAAGTAACAATTCTTTATAATTAATTTATAATTTAAAAATATTATCATAAATATCGACAAGACAAAATTACATGGTATTAGTGTTACTACTTGTTAATCAAATCCACAAATAAAATTATCGTTATAATATTTATTAAGTTTGATTTCAAGTAAAATCATAAATAGCTAAATTGAAATATTAACCTAATTGTTTTTCAATGAACATAATATAACACAAAAACTACGACAATATTCCATAGGCTACGACCTATGTAGTGATTCCCTAGAAATTTTAGGAAATTTTTGTTTTATGTAGTACATATTTTATAAACATAATTTGTATTTAAATTGTAATATTTTAAATTTTAAACAGATTTTGAGTTTAGACTTTTGTTATTTTTAATACTCTATATTATTTTTAAAGAATTTTTATTTGGCCCACGGGCCTGCCATATCCATATTTCTCAAGACCCACAAATCGACATGCTTATTCTAGCCGGGCTAAAAAGCCCTTTTCTTAAATTGGCTCCAAAAATTGTATCCCAGCCTTATCAAATCACGGGTTAGGCCAGGCTGGCCCAAAGGGCATAGTCCATATTGACGCCTCTAGTTAAAACTAATATCCCACAAATTGACTATGTTTTCTTCAAAGCTATTCTTATGTCCTTTATGTTAATATAATTGACCATGCTTTCATGATTTTCATATCATATGTTCTTTAAAGGTTTTAAATGTCCCATTATAATCAAGCCTACTAATTTTAAGTTACTTATGTTATCATGCCTATGTTTATACATATGCCTAATACTTACTACATTCCATGTACTAACACATGATTTTGCCTACATTGTTTCAATAATGTAGGGTCAGACACTCCTATCTTCCATACTCGTGGCTAGTCATTCATCAAACACATTGAATATTGGTGAGTCCTCATGCTTTGAGGACCGAGACTCTTTTATTTATTTATGTTATTTCTATTTCAAATTTTATAAGTGATATATGAGTTACGTCCCAATCACTTTCCTTATGCTGTAATAAATGACTTTGAGACTTATGTTTAGACTTCTGCTATTGTCAAACTCTTTTGTATGAAATAATACCTTTTAAAACTTTTTTCTATTATCTTGTATGATGTATGCCAAGTGTCTTGTATAAGGCCTCTCGGGGTAAAATACATCATGTCACATCTAGAGTGTACTTTGGGTCGTGTCACTTTGATATATACGTAAAATCAATCTCTGATTTCTTCAAATAATTCTCAATTTATGAAATGCAGTGTATATGTACGGTGATGATTAGGATATCTTGTATGTATCAGTGATGATTAGGATATTTTGTATTTATCTTCAACGGCCTATGTGTATATTAACCTAACAATTTTCTTTTTGATATTTCTAGAATTTCATTTGTTTTCCAACTTTGTGCTAGCACTAATTGTGTATTTAAATAATTCGTTGTCTTAAATTTTGTATTTAATTCCACAGTATATGTTCAATATGCTCGAAGGACAAAAGATTAAGAAAGAGGATGCCAAGAGGAACAAGAAATCTTCTGGAAGGGACCAAGTGGACTCTTCCAAAACGATATTACATAACAAGCAAAACCAAAATATATATATATATATATATTCATGGTACTAATTAATTAATTAAGAAAGCTACACTTTATTATGTTGGTTATTATTTTTCTTGTTAACTTTAAGAAATTAAAAGATAATTAATGTATTTAAAATTTTAATCTTATTATTAAATTAGTTCTAGGAACGTGCAATGCACGTTTATCCCAAAATGTATTATAAAATTTTATATTGCAAATGACATATTTTATCCCCTTTAAATCTATGTGTATTGACTTTAAAATTCTACGAGTTTTACGATAGAAAGTACATATATCTTCCTATTACGATATCATTTTGCTTCTTCACTTACTTTTGATTCTTAAGGGAATAGATCAACAACCATGAGGAACAAATAAATGCAATTGAGATGTTCCTAATTTAATTTTTCGTTAGATTCAATTCATTTTTCCCTCTTATTCCCTTACAATGAAGGACTCGAATTATGTGATAGTGAGTTTGATTCAATTCCAATATTTTTTTGATTCTCCATTTTTTCCCTTCGTTTTCATTTATATATTTGTGATTCAGTTTCACATGTATCTTGATTTTGAATGTTATAAATAATTTCTAACAAGCTTTAGAAGACTACAAGACTGACAAATGTTTGATTATTCCTTCTTGCATTCCTGTTTCAATTTTTTTTGTCAAAGAGTACATTTATCATAAAAATATCTCTACTATAAAAAGATAGTGGCAATGTTTGTGTACATATTACCGTTTTGAAACACTAGTTTGTGTTCATCTTACCCTTTTCAAACCCTAATCTTATGATAACACTTGATATGTTGCTTTTGTTGTTGTGTAGCAATATGTGAATAGTCTTATTTAAATACAATGAGATTTCCATCGGTTTTTCCATTGGCCATCTCTGGTGTTCCCAATATGAGAATGAAACGTCCAACTCAATTTGAGAATGAGCATCTAATATTCGACGTAACCAACTGACAATATTTCGGTTCAAGTGCAAAACAATCACGTGTAGTGAGATATCCCAACCAAGGGTTGGGATCATTCCCACAGGGAGTGGTTTTAAGATTTAGTAGAAAAATGAAATCAAGTTCTAATTAGTCATAGCTATAGGTATTAACGACTACAAACATACTAAATCTAAGGACTGACGCAAGCGTCAATTATCGATGGGGGTTTATATTCTGCTTATAAAAAAATCAGTAAAAATATAAGAAGATGTGATAGAGCGATGGGATTCTTGGGATGTGATAGGAATACGGGTTAAACTAGACTATCGAGTACATGCTTTTGCAAGTAAATTCTTGAGCATGTATGACTATGCTAGACTATAGTGGGGGTAAATTCTCTCTCGAGCAACTTACCCCGAACCAACTCGATTTCTCTCAAACATCGAGTTGTTGCACTAAGCACAACCTCCACCTTAGCCCATTTACTTTCTCAAGCTGAATGTGTGGGAGAAGGACTAGGATTCACTCTCTCGAGCTAAACCCATGTCGACCCAATACCACCGGCTATCAATTTAGTAGTCTTAGTTTTACGAACTCTCTCTCGAGCAAGCCAAAAACACTAAGATGAAATCGTATTTGCAACTACATTCCCATTAAGTTCATACACAACTACTAAACGAAATCACATTTAAACAACAAATAAACCATCATCAAGAAAGACCCAACAGATAATTTAACCCATATTCACAAAATCACACTCCAAGAATTGGGTTTTAGCTAGACATGTAGAAGAGATAAAAATTTATACCAATATCAGTTTCCATCAACTGGGTATGAAGAATTAAGTTTTAAAACACGTCAAGAGTGAAGAATCTTTGAGACCCAAGTCCAATTTCTTGGAGATGAAACCCTTTGAATCATGAAGGTCTAAAAACAATGTCTCTCTACTTGAAATTTAGAAAAATAAAATGTTGTATCTGAATTACCTACTGAAATAAAATTTAAACAAGTATTTATAAGTATCAAAAAGTATGTTGCAAAGGGTCACTCGGCACAGTTAGTCGGGATTACTGATGCACTCGGCGATTCACCCTTTGGTCTGCTTCATCGCCTTGCAGCTCTTACCTTCAGCATCTTCGTGTTCTGGATCATTGGGCGGTATAGCACTTCATCGCGCAAATGTTTGGCGATGCGCCGACTGCTCCTTTTCATCGCCGACTTGATCTTTTCCTTCAGGGCTCACCACACTAGAACATTCGGCGGGATTTAGGACCTTTCGGTGAGTTCCCTAATAGTTTATGCAATGCTCAAGAAGTTTTTTCTCCATTCTTTCAGCCGCTCTATTCCTTTTTGCTTGATAGCGTCCAAGCTTTGTCTCTCAATCCAAATATCGGGAACTTAAGGGTTTACATCAGTTATTGAGACAAAATATGCATTTGAGGACACTAATTCTATTAAAATATACCCCTAAATGAGTCCAAATTGTGGACTCATGAACACCCCCAACTTAAACTTTTGCTTGTCCTCAAGTAAAACTCGAGTTCAGTAGTTCAAAAAGGATATCTCAAATGGTGCTACACAAGACTCAATCATGAATGTACACAACAAGACTCAACTTAATTATGCAAGGATCTATTGTGCACTCAAAGATTCCAGGTTTGACTCACCATTATCAAAGAATCTCAATCTCACAATACTTGCTTCAAATGCAAGGTCAAGCTCAACCAAAGTGTTCAAATGCCCTCATAGAAGAATGATTCCATATTCACACAATGGTTTAATCATTTAAAGTTCCGGAATCAAATGCAACACTCACTCTCACAAAGAAAAACACAATGCATGGTTTCACCCATAGGTTTGCCCGTATTTTCCAATCAACAATTGTTTCAGCTCACTAAAGATCAAAAAGGACTTTTCAAGGCTTGTAATGGGGCTATGTGCAAAGGTAAGGTCATTTAGGCTCAGTGACTTTCATCCTCATGACATGTGGTACTCAGGAAACTTCCTTTCCTCTTCCTTCATCATTTTCTTTTGTGCTCATAAGTCATCCCATTATTCACTCTTTATGGATTGTTTGGAACCCCACTCCTTTTTGCATTTTCATACTTTTATTCCATAACTATATTTTTTTTTCATTCTTTTCTTCTCTTTTTATTTTCTTCTCTCTTTTTTCTTTGTATGGAGGGATTCCGTTTTTCTCAACACCATGGGTAAGAGAACTTTTCTAGCACCTCTTGACTTGCCCTTATCTTTTCACCACACCCCCAACTTAGGCTATTGGCCTAAGTTGTCTATTCAATCAACCACAAATCAAGAGAATTATAGGTAGTGGATTAAGAGATGTCTTGTTTTCATCAAGTTTCATCCAAAGAAAGGTAAGGCTCAAGGGGTGTTCAAAAGAGGTTCACATACTCACAAGGTAGGCCATAGAAGAGGTATATGTCAAATTGGCACACACTCTTTGTAGTTGCCTAAGATCATATCAATAGATAGCCTTCCTTAGTCGATCGGACCAACGGGGTAAATTCTAGGTTTTATGATGCATGGTTCAGTAATCTCATCACACAAGACATTGACACTAAAGCCAAACAAGACTTCACACTTTCCCTAGTGTGCAATGTTCATCACAAAAGAATCAATTCGATAATTGTCTAGTCATAACGAGATACAAAGTGTTCACATATTGACTATGTAACTTCAATTGGTCTCACCGTAGCCGCACATTCATGTTCGTTTGATTATGAGCACTATTTGAGTCCTCAATATTGATCAAAACTTGAGACTCAAATTTGTAAGAGAACAGCCACATTCAACAGATAAAAGAGGTGGCGAAATTTTTTTGGAAGGGTAAAAATCATTTGCAACTTAAAATACGAAGCCACAAGCTCAAACCTTCCACGGAAAATAGTATAAAACACAATATAAAGATTCACAACCCAACAAGAATATACCGCACACAAAGGTGGGCAACACCCCACCACAATTAAAATCATTTGTCCTCAAATTCAAATAAAAATTATCCAACAGTGAAATAAAGGAAAATAGAGAAAGAGGTAAAGACGGGGTCCTGTCTAAGCAGTCGCTCTGTCTGTCTGGGCATCAGTGCCCGATGCTTCACCCTGAGCCTGGGCATCAGTGCCCGAGGTCACCTCAGGGAGAACAGCAATGCCAGATTCACCAAGGTCTGTTGAATGTGAGTCTTCCAGAAAGAGATGCACTGCTCTACGAAATTCCTTGGCCCATGAAGGAATATTAGGGTTAAGGGTAATGGTTTTCCTGGCAGAAGTGGGCCTCTTGCCCTTGCCTTTCCCAATAGTTGTGGGTAGTTTTATAGCTTTGCATGTCGACATAGTTGCATCCTTTGGACTTCTCTTGTGCTGGTGTTATTCTTTCAGTAGCTTTTGATTTAGTCATGTCTGCAAAATCTCTAAGAGAAGTTAGCAAAAACCTAAATAGAAGCACAACAAAACAATTTCAGACAGGTTCGCCAAAACCACAGGGCGAATCACCGAATTTCTTGGGTGAGCTAGATCAAGCTCACTTAAGGAATTAGCTCTAAAGACTGCAGCAAGTGGTCAATGGGGAGAACCACTAAACGTGTCATCGATAGCTTTCAGCGAACAAGGATAGGCCCGCCGAAAATTCCAGTGCACAAAGGTTCAGTGTTGCAGACAAAGGCCGACTGAAAAGCCTTTCAGCGAGTCGCTGAGAGATTTTAGGAACCTCAGGCTTCTCACCGAAAATTCCAGACTTCAACTACTCACTTAGCAAGAAATTAAAGGCGAGATAAGGGCACTAGGCGAACTGCCGAGTGGTTTTGCCAGCTCGACCCAGCTTGCCAAACGACCCAACGTGCCTACCTTTAATCGACTTTCTAGAATTCAACCCCGCAACACCCGAAAATAAAATTAAAGCATGCACTAGTGCAATTAGGCTCAGACCCATAACACCCAAACACGACCCCTCGAATTTTTATCCAGTTTAAAGCATATAATTATAGGATTTCAACTATCACAACTACCTCAGCAAGATTATCAAATTAAATCATGCATGTCAACAATCTAATCCTATCAAACAGGATTAGAACATTTCAACATGATCAGGCAATTGCAAATGAGTATAATGTTTGATAAAATAAACTTAGGGCATAGAAAACTAACCTTTTGCGTCGATAAAGAGAAGATTGAAATGCTAAGAGGCATTGTAATCTAACTCCAAGCACAAATCAACTCTAAAAATACTCTAAAAGTGCCGAAATACAGGAACTAGCATGCGGGTGTGAGTTTGGGAAGATAAAAAGTGAGAGAAAGTGAATGAGTTCGAAAGTTTTAAACCTTTGGCCTGTAAAACCGTCTAGTTTTTGCCCATTTGGCGACGTTAGTCGAGCTCGCCTATCCTATCGGTGATTCACCGAGAGTTTATTTACATCAGCAAATTTTATTAAACCTCCAGTTAGTGTCGGCGTCCCAACGACGATCTCCGTCAAGATCGCCGACATGGTCGGTGATTCGCCAATAATGTCCTAGGCTCACCGAGTTTTACAGACTCCAATTTGAAAATGTCTTCAGTCAAATGGTGGATTAGGTTGGGCTCACCGACCTCTTCGGCGACTCGCTGACTGGACTTGTTGCTCGCCAACTTGCACTTTTTCGAACACTTTCCACACTTCATCCTGTACGAACAACACACCATTATTTTACCAAAACACAAATAAAATCAATGAAAAGTGTTTTGGGTTGCCTCCCAAACAGCGCCTTAGTTAACATCGCGGCACGACGCAAGTTCACCTTCAAACCTCATTCTTAGGGTTGACCGTTGTGTCACTAGGCAACCCCCCTTTTTGTCTCGAATTTAGGTGAGACGACATCTGACCCATTTTGGGTCTTCAACTGCTTGATTGATACTAAATAAGAGGTAACAATCTGGTTAAGGGTCGACACGTCTTGTTTCACCTGTTTCAATATCTTGTCTGACCCCTCAACTTTGTTGAGGATATGAGAAAGCATATCCTCAGACCTACCACCCTCAAAATCCTGTCTTTTGGTGCTCGTGGGAAGGCACATACCTATCCTTCTCCCCATCCTTCCAATTAGGATTAGTGTCTCTCCATTCACACTCTCGCCAACCTTCATCTCTCACCCAACCTTGGTTACCACCTGCCTTGGGTAGTTTGAACGATAACCACCGCCTTGGTTGGCTAGGAAGTTCACTTCTTCATTATACAAAGAATCAAACTTTGCCTCCTCCGAAATTGCAAATCGATACCCACATCATTGACACCCCGAGCACCAGCTCCTATGACATTTTTTGACAAAATGTCAAGTTGTGTCATGATCTTAGCCATGTATTGGTCCCTCTCTTGATCTGTCTTCATCTACTCCTTGGTCAATTTGAATGTGAGAGGGGATACTTGATCTTCACGGGTGTACCAAGCCCGATTTATCATGGTAATGCCATCCAATAGCTGAGCTGCTATCATGTAAGCCTGTTGCATCAAACCTCCTGGAGAAATATTGCAGTAATACGTTGTCAGGTAAGCCATGAGTTGGGCATTGGAGCACCAACTTCTTGAATTGCATGGCTCGCCCTCCAAACGCTTAAAGCTTTGGATGTTGTCCCAAAGAGTCATCATCTTCGAGGGAGGGAAAAATTGCACATTAAATGTGGTGACCAACTCCTCCCATAAAGTGATTGGGTCGCATGGCAATTCAGCTAGCCACTTGCATGCTTCTCCCATTAAAGAGAATGGGAACAATCGTAGACAAACTGAATCTTGGGATATATTTTTGAAAGAGAATGGTCCGCACACATCTATGAAATTTTGAATGTGCTCATGAGGGTCTTCATGAGCCAATCCACTGAAAAGCCCCTTTAGTTGCAAGAGTTACAACATGGTACTTGTGATGTGAAATACAGCATTCCCTTCGGCTGGAGGCAAGCGAATAGAACCAATACCACCTATGAGATGGGGATCATTAACATGAGGCTCATTTACATCATTAAGGTTTCCGATGTTTTCTTGATGGCCTACTTGGCTGCCGTTCACACTCATACTTCCTGAAATATTCACATAAACAAACAAAACTAAACTAAAAAATTAAGTAAAACTACAACAAAGAAGAACAAAAATCCTACTTAGCTACAAATTTTCAACTAACACCACTCCCCAACAGCGGTGCCATTTTAATAGTCGACGTAATCAACTGACACTATTTCGATTCAAGTGCCAAACGATCGCGTGCAATGACATAACCCAACCAAGGGCTGGAATCATTCCCATAGGGAGTGGTTTTGGGAATTAGTACAAAAATAAAATCAAGTTCTAATTAGTCATAGATATAAATATTAATGAGTAAAAACATACTAAATCTAAGGAGTGACGCAAGCATCAATTATCAATGGGGGTTTATATTCTGCTAATAACAAAACCAGTAAAATATAAGAAAACAAGATAGAGAGATGTGATTCTTGGGATGTGATAGGAATTCGGGTTAAACTAAACTATCGAGTACATGTTTTTAATAGTAAATTGTTGAGCATTTGTGACTAGTCTAGACTTTAGTGGGGTAATACTCTTTCGAGCTACTTACCTCGAATCAACTAGGTTTCTCTCGAACACCGAGTTGCCGCATTAAGCACAACATCCGCCTTAGCCCAATCACTCTCTCAAGCTGCATATGTGAGAGAAGGACTAGGATTCACTCTCTCAAACTGAACCCATGTCGACCCAATACCACGGGCTATCAATTTTGTAGCCTTAGTTTTACGACCTCTCTCTCTATCAAGCCAAAAAAACTAAGATGAAATCGTATTTGTAACTACATTCCCATTAAGTTCATACACAATTACTAAATGAAATAACTTTTAAACAACAACTAAACCATCAACCAGCAAGACCAAACAAATAATTTAACCCATATTCAGAAAATCACACCCCAAGAATTGGGGTTTTAGCTAGACATGTAGAAGAGATAAAAATTTATACCAATATCAGTTTCCATCAACTGGGTATGAAGAATTAAGTCTTAAAACACGTCAAGAGTGAAGAATCTTTAAGACCCAAGTCCAATTTCTTGAAGATGAAACCCTTTGAATCTTCAAGGTCTAAGAACAATGTGTCTCTACATGAAACTTAGAAAAATAAAATGTTGTATCTAAAATTGCCTACTGAAATAAAATTTAAACAAGTATTTATAGGTGTCAAAAAGTGTGCTACCAAGGGTCACTCAGCGTAGTTGGTCGGGATCACCGATGCACTCAACGATCCACCCTTTGGTCTACTTCATCACCTTTAAGCTCTTGCCTTCAACATCTTTGGGTTCTGGATCATTGGGCGGTATGGTACTGGATCACGGAACTGTTCGTCGACTGCTCTTTTTCATCACCGACTTGATCTTTTCCTTCAGGGCTCACCACACTAGAACATTCGGCTGGATTTAGGATCTTTCAACGACTCACCTAATAGTTTAACGATCCTCAGTAAGTCTTTTCTCCGTTGTTTCAGCCGCTTTGTTCCTTTTTTCTTGATAGCGTCCAAGCTTTGTCTCTCAATCCAAATACCTGAAACTTAAGGGTTTACATCAGTTATTGAAACAAAATATGCATTTGCGGACACTAATTCTATTAAAATATAGCCATAAATGAGTCCAAATGATGGACTCATCAGCATCGCCGAAGGATGATGCTTTCTTCATCCCTTAAAATAATTCCTCTATTTTTCTCCTAAATCTAAAAGCTCTGGTTTTTCTCTCAGATCTATATGTAATATCTATCTATGACATTTTGAAATTAGCAAATACAATGTATATGTACAGTAATGATTAGGATATATTGTATGTATTTTCAACGACCTATGTGTATATTAACCTAACTATTTTCCTTTTATGATCTCTAGAATTTTGTTTGTTTTTCAACTTTGTGCGTGCATGATTTGTGAATACAACTAATTTGATGATCTTTCTTTTTGTATTTAAGTCCACAATATATGTTCAACTTGAAGCACAAAGGAAAGGAAAGAGGATGCCAAGAGGAACAAGAAATCTTCTGGAGAGGACTAAGAGGACTCTTCCAAGAGGATATTACATAGCAAGAGAAACAAAAAGAATTATTAATGGTACGTAACAAATTCATTCAACATCTTAAACTTAATTATGTTGATTATTATTTTTCTTTTTAACTTTAAGAAATTAATAGAGAATTAATATATCCTTTCAATTTTAATCATATTATTAAACTAGCTCTGGTAGCGTGCATTGCACGTGTATCCTAAAATACTTTACATAAGTTTTGTATTGTAAATGACATATTTTATTCCCTTCAATTCTATTGGTGTTTACTCAAAAAAATAAAATTAAAATCCTACATTTTTACGATAGAAAGTACATATATCTTCCTATTACAACATCAATTTACTTCTTCGCTTACATCAAATTATTAAGAGAAGAGATCAACAACCAAGAGGAACATATATACGTGATTGAGACGGTACTGATTTACTACTTCATTTCATTCAATTTATTTTTTTCTTTTATTACCATACAATAAAGGACTCAAATTATGTGATGGTGAGTTTGATTCAATTCAAATCATGTTTTGTTTCTCCAATTTTTTGCCCTTGTGTTCATTTATCTATTTGTGGTTCATTTTAGCATATCTCTTGATTATGAATTTATTGACCATTTCTAAAAAAAAATTAGAAGACTAATAAAATTGACAAATGTTTGATTTTTCCATCTTGCAATCCTATATCAATTTTTTCGTCGAGAGTATAAATCAGTTAAAATATCTCTACCCCAAAAAGGTAATGTCAAAGATTGTGAACATCTTACGATTTTAAAAATCCTAGTTTGTGCATATCATCCCCTTTTAAAACCCTAATCATGGGATAACACCTGGTATGTTGATTTTGTTGTTGTGTAACAATATATGTGAATAATTTCATTTAGATACAGTGAGACGTCCATCCATTTTTCCAAAGGCATATTAACTCAAGTTCCCATTATGAGAACAAGAATTCCATCCCGATTTGAGAATGAGCATCACCGGAGTATGATGTTGTAACACCTCGGTCTTAGAAAGTGATAATTTTAGAAAGAACTAAATTGGAAAGAGCTAAATTGAGATTTGTGCAAGTTGGACTTCAATGGTGAGTTTTGGGTCAACTTCACACGGCCATAACTTTCAGCACCGGATGAGTTAGATGGCCCATGAGATATCAAATTAAAAATCTTTGAGTCCTCTTTCCAATGCCACCGAGTTTGAAAATTTTCAATTCAGATGAGGGAGATATGCCCGATTGAGTTCAACCGGTCCAGTTAAGGAAATTCATTAGAATTATGGACGGGTATTTTGGTGTTTTTCTTACCCCAAGTCCACAGGTTTTTACACCCAAATTAGGGGTCCGAGCTGACTAGAATCATATTACGCTAAATTCTAAAAACGTTTGGAAAGCTACGGAAAATTTCAAGAGGAGAAAAAGGTGAAAAACATCAAGCGTTGAAGAGTTCTTGCGATCTTTGAGGAATTTTTCCAAGGAGTCAATCCTTTCGAGATATGTAAGCTTCCATAGTGTTGGGTTTATTGACCCACATGCCAATCATGAGTTGCTACTTTCAAATTCATCCATGAGATTGAGTATATTGAGGTTCTTAATGAAATTCTTGAGAATTTATTGCTTCATTCTTGAATATTGAGTTGTGTAGAGTTCTTGAGATGACAGTCTTTTGTTGGAGGGTTGTTCTTGAGGGATTTTGATTAGATTTTCATTCACTAGTGTTGAGTTTACGAATCTAAAGGAATATTGAGAGAAACAATCAATTCTAGGTGAATTAGCACTACTAAGAAAGGTAAAAAAAACCACGGATGGAATAATGACGGACTGTGTTGCTTCAAAAAAGTGACGACAAATGCAACATTGTCCGTCACTTTTTTCATTTTTTAGTTTTTTTAAATTTTTTTATAAAAGCGACGTACAGGGCTTCTTCATCTGTCACTTTTTTTTTTTAAAAAAAAGCGATGAACAGGGCCTCTTTGACCGTCCTTTTTTTAAAAATAAAAATTAAGCAAAAATTATTTATAAATAATTTATATTCATATTCAATAAAAGCGACAGACTACATTGCTATTATTTTTTAAAAAAAATAGAAAACAACGGTGTCTGCCATTTTTAATGTCAATTATTATCAAAATCGAGCTCAAAATTAAATATCGAATTAAAATTTTAATTGACCCAACTCAAGACCCATCAAACAACCTATTTACCCGGCCCATTTTTCCCTTTCTAATCGTAATCGTCCATCTCATCCAATCCAAGGGTTTAGATCAATGCTTTTCTTTTTTCACTTTTTATTAACCAAAACCCTAATGATATCCAATTCTTTCTTCTCTCCTTCAACCGCCGCCATTGCTCTCCTCCATCTCTCCATCGGATCCGGTCACCCACGAAAGTGAACTTCCATTTCTTCCTTCTCCTGGTTTGCTGCTCTCGTACAACCCTTAAATCTTGCGAGAACCTCCTCTTTCGACTTTTGTCTCGGCCCTATCGGCTCCAACAACGAGCCATCGTACCAAACTCCCTCTTCTTTTCCTCGCCTCTCGTCTCCTTCATTTCATCAGTCTTAAGTTATTTACTTTAAATTAGATTGTATAATTTTTAAATTAAATAAGTTTGTGTTGCTTTAAGTTGTATAGATCTGAATTTTTTTTGTTTGTTATTATGAGCATTTAGTCAATTATGTGTGTACTTTTACTGTCAGTCTTTTTTGGATGTTTTTACTACCTTTCTTGTCATAAGATTGATGATTTATGTGTGTACATGATTTTTTATAAGGAATAAAGGATTATTAATTAATTGTATGCATATTCTCTATTTGTATAAAAATGAAAATGCAGAAAAGCGATGAATTGTTCGTTGCTTTTTTGAATTTTTTTAATGTGTTTTTCTAGAAAAGCTACCCCGTCCATCGAATTATTTTTAAAAAAATTAATATTTAAAAATTACAATGTTGTTCGTCGCTTAAGAAAAGATTAAAAAAAAACACCTTGTCCGTTGCTTTTGAGCAACGGAGCCCATCGCCCTTTGAAAAGCATCGAGCATAAAAATAATGAAAGTGACTGCGTCACTTTTCTGTCGATTTTGACCAATAAAATGACGCAGTCCATCCCTTTTGGACGTTGTATTTTGACAACCTTTTAGTACTATAGGGCCAACAATTGAGAAGAAAAATCGTCAGGACTTTCTAGGGAAGGGTTGGTGCGATGCGCCATGGCGCTAAGAGGGCTGGTGTGCCTCACCTGCAATGCGGAAGAAATGGTTTTCTGATGTTTTGGGGATGATGCCGCACGCCAGGAATGTGCGAGGGTCACCTGCCTCTACTCTTCTTTCGTTGTTTGCTCTAAGTCCTTTTAAAATGTATCATTGCTCTGTTATTGATTATAACTATCGAAACTACATCTAATCATTGAGAAATCCGTATATCCAAATCATAATTCTTGAATTCACAGTTTCAAATTCAAGATAAAGTTAAGAGTAAAGTCTGAGGGAGTTCTTTTGAGTCATTTGAGAAATCTTTTACAAACTTTTAACACTCGTTTTAAGACTTGAGCACTTGAATATGAGAACGAGGAGATTTGAGTTTCATTTTACAAAATGAATATATGGGAACTAAGTATTCCCAAGAGTAAATACTTTTACATTTAATACGAGAGGAAAGCTTGATTTCCAAATGAATTCATAAGGAGTTTTGAGCATCATCTCTTTTAAAAGAACCTTTTGAGTAATAGTCTAAAAGTATGAGGATGAGGAAATGTTTTTAAACACATCAGCATGCATTATATTATTGGGAGTAGTATTGAGCACCGATATAAGGACAAGTTCAGACAACTCAAAGTCCTCATAAACCATGGATGCCAACACGGGTAAAGGGTCATACTTTTTAGATGATTCCTTATTGATTTTTAAGCATAGCTTAGTGGATCCACTTAGTTGAAGATGTCTTATACTCTGGCAAGCTATAGGATAGTTCAGGCAGTGTGGGCGAGACATTATATCATCACATAACTCATAGTGATGGTTGTCGGTAAGAGAATCTCCAAAATAAGAGTAAAGAGTTAATATTGTATTTTTAAATACATTGAGTTGTTATTTCCTATTTTAAAAACTTTCTTTATAATGCATCGTTGTTGTTGCTTTAATATTGAATTGAGTTGAGTATTTCTGAAATTGAGTATCTTTGAGTATCCTTGAGATGAGGTGAGTACGTTATTTGTTTTTATCAGTTCAAGCTTATGTTTGTGCTTTAGAATTTCCCTTGCATGCTCGTACATTCCATGTACTGACGCCATTTGGCTAGTCTCTATTAAGCATCTGGAGACCCAAATGGGTCAAATTTCTTCACATCTAAACCTAAGATAACAAGGAGGGTTTCCTAGTGATACGATGGCAAACCTCAAAAATGAAGATTGAATGGGTACTTGTGCCGTGCCATGACGTTAAATAAGGCTCTTCTTAGGAGGCAACCCATGTTTCTAATGCTTTAAGTTTGATTTTGAATAACGGTTGTTGATTCTATAGATTGAAAAACGGAGTGTGTTTGAGAATGTGTAGTTTGGCGAGCTAAAGAGTCCAGTCGACAACTCGCTGAAGAGGTCAGCAAGCCCGACTTGGACCTCCGTTGGACTCATAAAAACATTAGGTGGGAGTTTGTTCAAGTCGGTGGGACAATGGCTAAAACGGTGACTCGCCAAACAAATCAGCGAGCCTCATTTTGTCTGCCGTTTGGACCCCCAAATTGACTGAAGGTTCTGTAAAACTCGGTGAAGTAAGTCAACACTCGGTGCATCGCCAATTGGTTCGGCATGGTCAACTAATATCGTCGAAAGGGACGCGAACTGAAAGGTTTTAAAAGGCCAAACGGTTTAAAATTTTAAAATCCTTCCCATTCTCTTATTTCTAACTCAGTACACTCTCACCCAAACTCTAGATCTTCATTACTTTCTTATATTTTGCTATTTTCCTTCATGTGTGTGTTTGATCTCGTGCTTGGATTTGGATTGCTTTGCCGCCTAGCTTATCAAACGTTAAATTCAACATTCAGGTTGGTTTTCCAATCCCCAAATTCTTGATTAGTGGCTAAACTAAAATTCCTTCGATAAATATGTGTTGTTTCATGTTGGTTCTGCGTTTAAATTGTGTCGATGTGTTGGATTGCTTATTTAGTGTTTCGAAATTGTGCCTAATTACTTAAAATGATGAATCCCCATGTTTAATGCGTTAAAATTGATTCTAAATTATTAGGTTATGGTTAATTTATGTTGGGTATAGTTGGGTGAAGTCTGAGTAACCCCAAATTGAGCCAAATGTTGTAATTTTCCCAATAATTAAGCGTTTTACGTCATTCTATAGGGAAAATGACCAATTTTGGCTAAATCGGGGGATGTCTGAGTACCCTAAAGGCATGTGTCCTATGGGTCTAGTGTGAATTGAGTAGTGTGTGTGTTTGATTTTGATTTCGGGGGATGTGGGCTTGATTTTGGGAAATGGGGTTGAAATTTGGCACGTTGGGCCATTTGGCGAGCTGGGTCGAGCTCGCCGAACGGTTCGACGGTTCGCCAACGTCCCCATTGATCGCCCTTAATTTCATAATTTGGCTAGTTAGAGTCTGTAACTTTCGACAAGAAGCCTGAGCTCGCAGAGTTCACTCAGCGACAAATCGAAAGGTCCCTTTGATAACCCTTTATGCGCCCCTGACCCCTAAAACACACTGTAATATTCGACGGGCAAGTTTGAGCTCATCGAGTTGTGTCGGCGATTCACCGAAGGGCCCTGAACATCACCGACTTGCCTGATTTCTGGAAAAATTTCAAGCTGGTCCTTTTGACGAGCCTGATCTTGCTCGCCTAAGAGACTCGGCAACTTGTTCGGGGAGTCTTTGTGCAACTTGAAATCTGCAACTTCCTTGGATAATTTCTAACACTTTTTGGTGTATTTTGCAGATAGGGCTAGGACCAATAGGGATGAAAGTGGTATGCCTCCACTCAAATGAGCATGTGGCATTGTAATAAATGAGGGACCACCTGTTTCAAATAAAAAGGGAAAGAAAGCACCTCCGAAGGGATGCAAAGGCAAGGGCTAACCGCCTATAACTGAGAGACCAGAGCACAACTCCTGCAGTGATGGGGAATCTTGTTATTCTTATGCCTCATTCTCTGAGCTTCAGGATGACCAATTACTGCAGTACTGGCGAGCAGAGATTCATGCAAAAGCTCATCCAGATCCATCTAGGATCCCGGTGTCTACCCCTCCTACTACAGATATAGTGCCAGCTCGGCACAGACGGTGGTTTTAGCACCACCAGTTCAGGGATCTCCTCCCTGGTTACTCAACTAATTAAAAGTCGAGGGATTGAGGACCATCCTTGAAGAGAAGATGTTATCCATGGATTGAGTAATGTATAGATACCCGAATGTGTGGGACACTCTCCGGTTTCATCGACTTGAGATTTTCAGTAGGCCCCGTGGCCCATATATCCCTAAATGGGTGAGGGAATTTTATGCAGCTTACAGTGACCTGGTGTCCAAAGGGAAGAAGAAGGCTAGTGCCTTCAGACCGGTAGAGTCCATGATAGTTTAGGGGAAGACAGTGGAATGCAGCAACAATCATATTAATGTCGTACTCGACAGGGTTACAGATTTTGAACATGATTGTTAGAGCATGATCCCATGGAAAACTCTAGATGACCTTAAGGGATGGCTAGCTCCACTCTTTTCTGACACCACCCCGAGGTGGATTGAGGCCGGTGCCCCTATTGAGAAGAAGGATTTGAACATAGTAGCTTGGTATTGTTGGGGTTCATCAGTAGCTCGATCATGCCGTCACAGAATAAGTCAATTCTCTGTCACCCAAAGGCGGCCTATCTCGAATCGATTGTAGCCAGGAAGAGAATCAACTTAGGGTTGATTATAGAGCAGGAGATGGCCATGAGGGCCAAACAGCGCCAGACGTCCCTGCTATTCCCAGTGCTTATTACGGAGTTATAACATCGGGCTGGAGTTTCTAGTGACGAGAAGAGAGATATTAAGGTCACTCCCATATCTTCCACTGATATTCGGTGCGTAGAGGCCAAGTATACACGAGATGAGGTTGAGAGGAGGAGAGCACCCCCGGTGGATACATCCCCAGAGGTAGACATCGACTCATTACTTGCAAAGGCATCTTTGCTTACTTCGGCCTTAGGGCCTTCAGGTACATCTACTTCCACTCCTTCCCACCTCTAGAGTTACTGTTGGTTCCACTGTTGGCAGGCCTCAAATTACCTATGTCTTGCTCCTCAAAATGAGGCACCTAGTTCACTCTGCCGATGTGCAGGCTTTCCAGTTAGAGGCCGAGGTGCCCTAGATGATTGAGCGAGCTATTTTAGCTTCTTTGATACCTCTCAGATCTTCCATTAATGCTCTTACAGTGAGAGTAGAGATTTGTGAGTAAAGACAAGGGGTTACTACTGAGGTTACGGCTTTGAAACCCAAGGTTTTCAAGTTGAGGAAAGATGTGGACCATCTGAAGTCCACAGACTTTACTTCACTGTTTGAGTCAGCAGAGGTTCCTGATGTTCCGGGTGCAGAGGTCCCGTCCACTTCTAATATGCATCCGGCTACTACTGGAGATGAAACTGATGTGTCTTCTGTTGAGTCAGAGGCGAAGACCAATGAGGAGCAGATTGATGTTCAAGAGGCGACCATTTATGGTGACCTGCCCGATTTAGAGGAGACGATAGTACAGTCAGTCATTTAGACTTCCTTGACAGATACCTCTAGGGCACGCACTAGTTGAGCCGATGTTGATGTGACCCTGATCATTGATGCCCAAGACTATAGTGTGACCCCGAGCACCAATGCCCCGACAGGCGGAGCGACTGAGTAAACATGATCATTCTTTTTACCTCCCTCTCTGTTGTTTTTAATTATGTTTGTTTTAGTTGCATTTGAGGACAACTTTCTTTTGTTGCTGGGGTGAGGTATTTTCATACCTACCTCTTGTGATTGCAATTTTGTTTGTAAATATTTGTTTTTGGTGATCTATATATGTGTTTGAATTTGGTTTTAATCTTAATATTGTGGATGTTTCAGCTTATGGCTCCTTGTTTTAAATGGAAATGGTTTTGACCTATTTTTAAAATGAGTGCCACCTCTATTGTTTGTGATTGTGGTTTATCTTGTGCGAATTTGAGTATCAGTTATGATTAATATCGATGACTTGAATAGTGCTCTTAATTGAACGAAATGAATGTACAGGTACGATGAGGCCTATGAAGTTGCATAGACAATGTGTGAACTTTTAGTATCTCATTGTGACTAGCCGGTTATCGAATGAATCTCTTGTGATGAACATTGCACACTAGCTTGAAAGTGTGAAGTCTTGTTTAATATTGGTGCCAATGCCTTGTGTGATGAGGTTACCTTAAATATTGTGTGTGATGACACCTAGAATTTTCCCCGTTGGTTAGGTTGACTAAGTGATGCAAGCTTTTGAAATAATCTTAGGCAACAATTTTGAAGAGAAACAAATTGACATTATACCTCTTTTGTGGCAAACCTTGTGAGATGTGCGAACCTTGCTTAAACACCCTTGAGTCTTATCATTTTCTTGGAAGAAACTTGAACAATTGTGACCCCTATTTATCCTTTCACCCATAACTCTCTTGAAGTGTGGTTGGTTGGAATAGCCAACTTAAGCTAAAAGCCTAAGTTGGAGGTGTGATGAAAAGAGAAGGTAAATCAAGAAGTGCGAAAAATTCCCCTTTGAGCAATGGTCTTGGAAAAAAGATAGAACCCCTCCATGTAAAAAAAAAAGAAAAGAAGAATGAAAAAGTTATGAAATAAAGTAGTGGAAGCTAAAAAAACAAATGGGGTATCTAGTAGTCCATTTTAAAGTGAACAATGGGGTGAATTATTAGAATGATCAAAATGTTAAAGAAAAGGAAGAAAGTGATGTTCAGACCACAGTTCATGAGGGTAGCATCCATTACGCCTAAATAACCATACATTTACACTCAGCCCCGTTACAAGCCTTGAAAATACGTTTGTGATCTTGAGTGAGCTGAGGAGATTGTTGATTGGAAATGAAGGGTAAACCTATAGGTGAAATCATGCATGTATTCATCTTTGTAAGTGTGAGAGTCGTTGTGATGCCGAAACTATAAATTGTTGAAGAACCTTGAGTGAGTAGGGAATCATTTTTGTTGTGATGGCATTTGAGTACCTTTGTTGAGCTTGAACTTGCATTTGAAGCAAGTATTGTGAACTTGAGTATCGTTGATAATGGTGAGTCCCAAGTTGAATCTTTGAGTGCACAATTGATCACCGCATAAGTAAGTTGAATCTTGTTGTGTGCATTCATATTGAGTCTTATGCAACACTATTTCAAACATCCATTTTGAACTGCTAAACATGAGTCTTACTTGTGGACAAGCAAATATTTAAGTTGTGGTGTTGATGAGTCCGGGATTTGGACTCATTTGGGGCTTTGTTTATATAGATTTAGTGTCCTCAAATGCTTAATTTGTGCCATAAACTGATGTTAAATCTTTCATTTTCAGGTTCAAGCAAAAAGGAACAAAACAAACTAAAGAATTGAAAAAAGGAAAGCCTGGTGATCCCCAAGAGCACTTGGCGAATCGCTGAACTGCTAGCTTGACCTCCTAAAGTTCCAGTGTAGCAACCTTGAGGTAAGAAACCATGTTGGCGACAAAACAGAGCAGTCAGCGACTCACCGAATAGTTTCGGGTAGCAAAGATAGATCGCCCAAAGTTGTAGAATTCAAGGACGCTGAAGGCCAAGGCAAAAAGGCGATGGCAAAGTTCAAAAGGCGGCTCGCCAAGTGATTCGGCGAGCCCGACTTACTTCCCCAAATGGCCCTTTGTGGCTTATATTCGGCTACTATAAATTAGGTTTTGAACATTTTATTTAGGGAGTTCCGATAGTTTTGAATTTTAACTTAGACTAAATTAGTTTAGACCAGTTTTCTCTGTAGTTTTTCATAGACTTGAAAAACCTTGGAGATTCAATTTGGAGATTTTCAAAGTGGATTTCAGATTTTCTTCAAATTGAAGCATTGTAAAGACTAAATTACTCTTACCCAGTTGATGGCTAATCGATTCAGTGATGTTTTTTAACTTTTTATGATGTTTGGCTAAAACCCCAATTCTTGTGATATGATCATGTGATTATGGGTTGAATTAGTTTATGGGAATTTTCTATTATATTAGATATATTAGACTATTATATTAGATTAGTATTAGTTAGTGATCCTGACTTAGTGAGTCCTTTCTTCCGTGATGAAGTATTGCCACCAGTCCTACATTTTGTCTCTGTGGACCGAGGAGAAAAAGGGCTCGGCGGGAAGAGGAGTGTACCATGAGAGAAGCAAGTATTGTTAATTACTAGTTTAAATGTTGAATTTAAGTGAGTTTAATCTTTAATTGAGGTTTAATTTATGAATTGTAGTTGCAAATGCAGTTCTACTTTTGTGTTCTTGGCTTGCTCGAGAGAGAGGTTTTAGAACTAAGATTATTAATTAATGATTTGTAGGTATTGGGTTTAGCTCGAGAGAGTGAATCCAAAACCCAATCCTACCTATCTAGCTCGAAAGAGTGGATGAATTAAGGTGTGGGTTGTTCTTCATTGTTGTGCTTGTTGATATTTGAAAGAAATCACCTGATTCGAGATAGTTGTTCGAGAGAAAGCTATCTCCCTTATAGTATTACCTACTTACTGATGTTTAGTTGTTTACTAGTAGTTTCAATTACCCATGTATAGTAATTTGCCTATAATTGATCACATCCCGAGAATCCTTCTCTCTAATATTATTGTTTCAAATTGTTTTGTGATTGTTTTGTAGTTCATAATTACAAACCAAAACTCCCATCTGACATTCGTGTCACCCCTTTTACTTGATTAATGTCTTCTTTTGATAATTTCTATTCCTATGGCTGATTAGATCACATTAATACTTCTTAATTGAATTTAAACATGTATTGCTCCCTGTGGGATTCAACTCCAACTCATTTGTTGGTTTTTTTTACTGAATTAAGATCATTGACACATAGAATTGGATGAGGTGGGCTTGAACGTTAAATCATGGAGCAGTGCTGCCAAGCAAGGAGGTTGCTCGTCAAGATGACAGGGGTCAATTTTATGCCTTTTCGAGCAAGACTAAGGCTGAGGTGTCTAATGCAGAGGTCACATGTACTACTCTAATCTGTGCTCGGATGCCTACTATTTTGTATGATCCGAATTGTAGTTATCCGTATGTGAAAATTCAATTTGGCTTGGGAATTGATGCAATTTGTGATATACTTAATGCCCCCATCAATTTTTCTACCCCATTTGGAGAGTCATTCATAGTCACCTAGGTATACCGTGATTGTCCTATTTTGTTTACGGGTTTTCGCACTTGGGCTGACTTAGTTATTTTGGATATGAATGACTTTTATATAATATTAGGCATGACTTGGTTGTCCCTTTATTTTGTTGTGCTTAATTGTAATGCTAAGTTTGGGACTCTAGAGACCCACGATAGGGAAAAGTTAGAGTTGGAAGGGTTGTACAAGCCTAAGCGAGCAAAGATCATATCCTCCATTCAGTCTATGAAACTGGTGGGGCAGGGATGTTTGGCATATTTTTCTCATATTTGGGATGTGGAGGTTGAGTCTCCCTCTATTGAGTATATTCATGTAGTGTCTGAATTTAAAGAAGTATTCCCTATTGATTTTCCTAGTATGCCTCCGGATAGAGATATAGATTTCTGCATTGATTAGGAACTGGGCATTCACCCCATCTCCATTCCTCCTTATCGCCTGGTTCGGCAGAATTAAGAGAGCTTAATGCCAAAATCCAGGAGCTTCTTGATAAAGGTTTCATCTGTCCTACTTCCTCATGAGGTGCTCATGTCTTGATTGTTAAGAATAAGGATGGTAGTATGATGACTGATTATTTTATCTTAAGCCATAAAGTAGTGGATTGATACCAAAATAACAAGCTGATGGATAAAGAAAATCCCATTGAGTATAATTGGGTGAAGGAAATTGAAGATTTTAGTAAGAAAGTGCATTTAAATTGGGTTAGTCCTCTAAATTTGATGAGTATACCTGAGTTGGATGTGTCATGTTGATCAAAAGGTTGACTTCGTAGTGATGGTCAGGGTGGGCTGAGCAGAATGATAATAAGAGTTTGTTATGGGATGCAACTATATAATAAGATTGTTGGTTACGTAAATTTTGAGTAGGAATTACTACTTGCGAGTATCTAAGGTTATGGTTTTCTAATAATTGGTGAGTAATGTGGTTCTATAGAAAGTTTTAAGAGATGGTGGGATACCACCCGAGTAGAATTTAAAAGAGCTAGAGTCATAGTGAAGAAACAATAGTGGGATGCAGTATAACCTTTAAAGAGAGGCAAGAGCAAGAATATGTTATTTTATTGCAAAGACTAAAGAATATGAAAAAGACTTGAGAAAAGGGTGTGCAGACATTGACTTGAGTGTGATGATAAGTTCTTTGATTTTATTTTTGAGTTTATTAATTAGTACGAGTGAATTCTTTTGCGAAAGGTATTGCAAGATCGATGGAGATACGATCAATTGTAAGAGAAAATCCATGAATTCCTAAAGATATTCAAAGTACAAGCTCATGTTGATAAATAAGGGGATTGTGATATATGGTTCAATTTACAATTCATATTTTTCATTGTAAGTCTACATTCGCCGTGGTATATGTTGTCAAGCTATGAGCTGGCAAGGTAAGAATGATCAATTGTATTAGGTATTGAGTATTTGAAGGGACTTACACTTGGGTTAAGTTGTAAAGTTATTACTGTTGATTATTAAGTACCTAAGAAAGGTTTTTATTTAAAAGTGTTGGTTTATAGTAAGGTAAATAGTCAGAGTGTTTATGATGGTTGTTAGTGTTGAGAGTGTGGGCTCCAGTGGAATGATGTAAAAATTATGTGGAGTCAATTGAATGGAAAGGGATGGTATCGGTTTTTCGGAAGAAAACCTTTAGTGCTATTCAATAATTATTTCGTCAATTCTTATGTGACCATTTATTTCAATTTGTTCATGGTTGAGAGTATGATTCACTAGTTATGCTTACATGTGTTTTCGCTTTTGTGGGTGGATCCTTAGTAGTGGATCAGGTGTATCGATCCTGCGATGTTCCCTTGGTAGAATGTGGGGATCATGAGGTCCAATTATGTTGTTCTTAAGAGTAATCTATAATCACAATTGCTAAATCTAGCATTTTGATAGTGTTGTTAGGGGCTTGTATGCTTGGACATATCCCTCTATGAGTATCTGATGTCTAAAGATCAAATTTTTAAAACTTAAGCTCATGGGAATTTATGTTGTGGAATGGAGATATTGTTAAGAACGATGATTGTGTGGGTATTATGAGTGTGTGTTGGTTGGTTCAGGTTCACTTCTAATTGTAGCGAGTATTGATTTGGATTATCATGCTTAAGTGCGAAAGGATTCGTTCTGATGATTATGTCACGGTCTTCGATAACATGTTGCAGACGTGCGTACGATCAACTTTGGTGTTTGTTGGGAATTGCTTTTGTTATTAGTTAAGTTTACATACAAAAATACTTATCACTCAAGTATTGAGATGACTTCTTTGAGGCATTGTATGGGAGGATGTGTAGGTATTCAATTAGTTGGTTTGAGGTTGGAGATGTGAAACCCTTAGTGGGTTGATTTGGTGAAAGATGCTCAAGATAAGGTGAGAAACATCCAATCTAAGCTTCTAGCAGTCCAGAGATGACAAAAAAAGTATGCAGATCGTAAGGTGAGTGACATAGCCTTTAAGTCTGGTGAACAAGTCCTTCTAAAGGTGTCACCCATAAAGGGGGTAATTAGATTCAATAAGAAAGGCAAGTTTAGTCCTCGCTACATTGGACCATTTGAAATTCTTGACTATGTAGGACCAGTACCGTATAGATTGGCATTACCTCCTAACCTATCGGGAGTTCATCTGGTATTTCATGTGTCTATGTTGAAGGGATATCATGGTAACGGGGATTACATCATAAATTGGGACTCAATATTGCTAGATAAAGACCTTCAGTATAAAGAGGAACTAGTTGCAATTCTTGATCGTGATGACCAGAAGCTGAGGACCAAAGAGATTATGTCCGTGAAGGTTCAATGGAAGAATCGTCCAGTTGAGGAAGATACTTGGGAAACCAAGAAGGACATGCGAGATAACTATCCCTAGTTGTTCAACTATTTAGGTACTACTCCAATCTTACTTTCTCCATTTTTCCTAGTTTGTCACTCAGGACGGGTGATGGGTAAATTGGTATCTATCAACCTTCTCTTGACGTTATACAAAAGCCAACATGGAAAAATTTTGGGCCAGAGAACTTTTTGGTAGTATTTTGAAGTTCCCTAGACTAGTCCAGATTTGGACGAAATCGGACTCATGCAAGTCTAGGGAAATCTGGTAATGAATGAGAGATTTAATAATGAATTTTATTGCATGAGTAGATAATTAAGACGTTAAGGAACCCGTACGACTTTGCATAATCGAATTCAGGAGAGTAGAACTCCCGAAACTGATCTTAGCATGAAAGGGTAGTCTTTGAATGTCATGGGTTGAAGGTGTATTGTGAAATAGGGGTTTGAAACTCTAAATTTGACTCTATGTCTTCGTGCAAGCCGCCAGGGCGGGGGCGCTGTAGCTGGATATGACCCGCCACAGCGGGACAGACGCGACTTAAGTTGGGAATAAACCCCAAAAACGTTATTATTCTGCAATTTTTGTTCTTGAGAGCTAGTAGATGAACCAGGGCAAGTTCATGACAATTTTCCACCTCTTCTAGTACTAAAGGTAAGTTTTTTACTCCCCTAATCCATTTTTTGATCCGTAAAACTTAGATTCTTGGTTAATTACTATTGGGGGAAGGTTTTTGGACTCAATTGGATGGTGGGAAAAAGCCCTAGATGCACCTTAGGATCATGGGTTTGGTCTTGTGTTATTGACTTTGTTATAATCCGGATAATTAAACCTTTGATTGTTGATCCTTCCGTATATTAATTGTTTCTAGACCTAGAACAAGCGGAAAGAATCCGGAAAGGGAAGATTTAGTGCCTTAGAGGGATTCAAGCTTGGTTTCGAGGTAGGTGATGGTTTGATTTCATGTTTGTGTGATGTATGTGGGTAATTATTTCATTGTAATGCATTTATGTATGTGAATGTAGCACTATTGATCAAACCTAATGCAAACGAGTATGAATGAACAATTGTATTCTAGGAATCAATAATTGATTGTACGATTATGAGAATGTACATTGTGTTTGTGATTGTGGTATCATGATTGGATCGAGTGTCATATTCAGACAAACTAACTGGGATCGGGTGCCACGTTTTGACGCATATATTGTATTGGGTGCCACGTTCCGGCACACTTATTGGATCAGGTATAACGTTTCGGCACACTAATTGAGATTGGATGTCACGTTCCGGCACACTAACAATTTGGGTATGGGTTCCATGAGAGGACCATTGAATTGTGTGGTGTATCTACTTGTGATGATTACGTTCATATCTAATGTGATTGATATTGGAAGACTGTATGTTGGTCTAAAATGATAACCAATGTGTATATATGTTCGGTATATGCGTGTTTATGTTGAAGTTTGTTTTTAGTTACTGTAGTAACTTTTAGCAAAATAAGTTATTTAGTTTGAATAAATTTGAAATTTGAATTTTAGTTATGTTGTTTTAGTTGTTGAGATATTTTGGGATTTTTAAATTTTAAATTATGCAGATTATGTGTTTTATGTTGGCTATTTAAAGCCTCTTAATGCTTAATAAAATTACTGAAAGCTATTAAAAGTCATTTCAATCCATTGAGAAACATTTTTAATCCTCTTGTGCAGCCATTTCAAAAAAAACACCAACAGTGGTATCAAGAGTTTCATTGATCTTAAGGGATCTGTGAAATCTTCCAGAAACTACCATACATTTTTAACCTGTAAGGGCTACCTTTTTAACCCATCAGGGCTACCCATTTTAACCTATCAAGACTACCTTTTCAACCCATGCTTTTTTCAATGCACAGGCTTTTCTAAATTATTTTTTAACCCAAATAATGGCAAGCAACTGTCTCTCTTTGAATGCCCCACAAATTTTCAGAGATGAAAACTATCAAATTTGGTCTTTGAGAATAAAATCATATTTTGAAACCTATGTGATATGTGAGGTTGTGATGGAAGAAAAACCCTTACAACGTCTCTCTGTAAATCATACAAAAGTTCAAATTAAAGCACTTTCAAAAAAACTTCTACACAAGACAATGTCATCGCATGTGTTTTTGAGTAATAAAATCAACAGAGGAAAAAGAAAAAAGAAGAAATTTTGCAAGTTCAAAAACATTGAAAAAAATCCAGCGTCAACTATCGAAGCAAAAATTGATGAGGAGCATTTTTTTCAATTGCAATAACTAAAGCAAAGGAGTAGTGTTGAAGTTTGCTTTTAGTTACTGTAATATTTTTTAGCAAAATAAGTTATTTAGTTTGAATAAATTTGAAATTTGAATTTTAGTTTGGTTGCTTTAGTTGTTGAGATATATTAGGATTTTTAAATTTTAAATTATGCAGATTATGTGTTTTATGTTAGCTATTTAAAGCCTCTTAATGCTTAATAAAATTATTGAAAGCTATTTAAAGTCATTTCAATCCATTGAGAGACATTTTTAATCTTCTTGTGCTGCCTTATTCGAAAAAAACACCAACAGTTTATTGTGTTGTGACTGCTTATATATATGTTTCACTTACTAGAATAGACGCTTGATTCTACCAATACATTGTGGTTGTGTACTGATAGTGCACTTGCTCTTTATTTGTTGAGTACAGGGCATCTTCAAATGGCTACTGACATACCTCGTTTAGGAGAATAGTGAGCAAGAGCGGATTCAAGGTGAGCCAGTTCTTTCAGGATGCCATGATTCCACAATGTTTTAGTTCATTCTTTTCGAACTCAGACTTTCTAGTTAGACTTGCTCATTTGTTTAGTTAGGTTGTACCCATTTTCTTTAGACTTGTTGAACTTTAGATGTTTTGGTACATTGACTTTAAGATTCTAGGGGTGTTTTCTGCAATGTTTTAGTAACGATTTGTTAGAGTTTTGGAGTTTATGGGAACTCCACTTTATTTCTACATTTAAACCTTCTCGTGTATTTTTAAATGTTTAGTTTGGGGATTAGTTGGTTAGTTGTAATGGTTCTCCCACTTGAGGGATAGTGTGGGTGCCATTCACGACGGTCTGGGTCGTGACATTTTTTTCGAGGGTACATATATCGGAAAAAAGATCTCTACTCCACAAAGGTAGCTGCAAAGTTTGTGTACATCTTACCATTTTCAAACACTAGTTTGTGTGCATCTTAACCTTTTCAAACCCAACTCTTGTGATAACACTAGGTATGTTGCTTTTGTTGTTGTGTAACAATATGCTTGAACAGTTTCACTTAAATACAATGAGACTTCCATCGATTTTTCTTGAGGTATTCACTAGTGTTCCCAATATGAGAATAAGATGTCCAACCCGATTTGAGAATGAGTGTCACCGAAGGATGATGATTTCTTCATCCCTTATAATCATTCCTCTATTTTTCTCCTAAATCTAAATGCTCTGGCTTTGTTCGCGGCTCTATATGTTATATCTATCTCTACTATTTTCAAATTAGTTTCAACTTACAAAATACAATGTATATGTGCAATAATGATTATGATATATTATATTTATCTTCAACGGCCTGTGTATATTAACCTAACTATTTTCCTTTTGTGATCTCTAAAATTTTATTTATTTTCCAACTTTGTGCATGCATGAATTTTGAACTAAAATAAATTATTGATCTTGCTTTTTGTATTTAATTACACAATATATGTTCAATATGGTCGAAACACAAAAGAAAAAGAATGAAGATGCAAAGAGCAACGATAAATCTTCTTGGAAGGACAAAGAGGACTCTTCAAAGAATATATTAAAAACAAAAAAGTATTCATGGTACGTAATTAATTCATTCAACATCTTAAAATTGATTGTGTTGATTTTATTTTTCTTGTTAACTTTAAGAAATTTATAGAAAATTAATGTCTTTTTAATTGTATTGTTATGATTAAACTAGTTTCAAGGAACGTGCTTTGGACATTTATCCAAAAGTACTTTACATAAATATTGTATTGCGAATGATATGTTTTATCCCCTTAAAATTTATTGGTATTGACTAAGAAAATAAAAATAATAATCATACATTTGTATGATAGAAAGTGCATATATCTTCCTATTGCAACATCATTTTGCTTCTTCAATTCAATTTATTAAGAGAATGGATCAACAACCAAGAGGAACATATATATGTGGCTGAGACAATACTGATTTACTTAGTTTTATTCAATTCATGTTTTTCCTTTTAAATACTTTACAATGAAGGACTCGAGATACGTGATGGTAAATTTGATTCAATTTAAATCTTGTTTTATTTCTCAATTTTTTGCCCTTGTGTTCATTTATATATTTGTGTTTCATTTTAGCAAATTTCTTGATTATGAATTTATAGACCATTTCTATTAAATTTTAGAAGACTAATAAAATTTAAAAATCTTTGATTTTTCCTTCTTGCAATCCTACTTCAAATTAATTTTTTTTTGTCGAGGGTATATCAAAGAAAATATCTCCACCCTAAAAAGATAGTAGCAAAATTTGTGTACATCTTACGATTTTTAAACCCTGATTTGTGTAGATCTTACACTTTTCAAAGCATAGTTTAAGTACATCTTAAACTTTTGAAATCCTACTCTAACACTGACATGTTTCTTTTGTTGTTGTGTAACGATATGTGTGCACAATCTCAATTAAATACAATGAGACTTCCATGGATTTTTCCAAAGGCATTCACTCAAGTTCCAAATATGAGAACGAGAATCACATCCCGATCTAAGAATGAGTATCGCCGAAGTTTGATGCTTTCTTCACCCCTTATAATCATTTCTCTATTTTTCTCCAAAATCTAATAACTTTATTTTTTTCTCAAATCTATTATAATATCAATCTCTGATTTTTTTTCAAATAATATTCAATTTAGCACATACAATGTATATGTACAGTGATGTTTATGATATATTTTATGTATCTTTAACGGCCTATGTGTATATTAACCTAATTTTTTAATATTTCTAGAATTTCATTTGTTTTTCAACTTTGTGCGAGCATGAAATGTGTGTTTAAATAATTAGTTGATCTTGCTTTTTGTATTTAATTCCATAGAATATGTTGAATATGCTCGAAGCGCAAAATAAAAATAAAGAGGTTGTCAAGAGGAACAAGAAATCTTGTCGAAAGGACCAAGAGGACTCTCCAAGAAGAAATACATAACAAGTGAAAGCAAAAAGAAATTATGATACTTGATTAATTAATTCAGCATCTTATACTTGATTATGATGATTATTATTTTCTTGTTAACTTTAAGAAATTAAAATATAATTAATATGTCTTTTACATTTTAATCTAATTATTAAATTAGTTCTGGGAATGTGCTATGCACATTTATCCCAAAATATAAAAAATTATGTATTGCATATGACATATTTTATCCCTTTTAAATCTATGTGTATCTACATAAAAGTTCAATAAGTTTTACGAGACAAAGTACAAATATCTTCCTATTAAAATATCATTTTGCGTCTTCACTTACTTCTGATTCTTCACTTACTTCTGATTCTTAAGGGAAAATATCAACAACCACGAGGAACAAATAAGCGCAATTGATATGGTACTGTTTTTACTTTTTCGTTATATCCAATTCATTTTTGCCTTTTATTCCCTTAAAATGAAGGACTCGAATTACGTGGTACTGAGTTTGATTCACTTTAAATATTTTTTTGATTTTGACACATGCGTTGCACGTGATTACCAATTTCAAAAATATATGTTATAGTGAATAGTATTGCTTATTTAAGCGAATATTTGATTAATAAGCTTAGGAAAAAATAATAATGCAAATTCTTTTGTGAATGTTCAGTGTGGATCATCATATATATCTCTTATTCATGCAAACCAATGAAGATGGTCAATGATAAATTTTATTAGTTAAATGTAATTATGTATATATTTATTTCAATTTGATGAGGTTCAATCATGTAATCAGTTTTATCTCACTAATTTTACCTTATAGACAATATTTGTTTTGTATTTTTGTTGTCAGCTAACCAGATGTTCTTTGCATTTGTTTTCTACATTAAATTGATTAGATATCATATGAACATGTGAAGAGAACAACTACATTTTATATTTTCACATATTTTCACATTTGTTGTGAGTTTTTTTTTTAAATAGAACTCGAAATGTTTTAAAATAATATATTTTGGAGTTAGAAGATCTCATTAACTTGATAATACATTTGTGACATATATAATACTTTAATTTAAATATAAATACCTACCCAAATATAAATAAATATTAGCATTCATGAAAATATTTATCTCATAAAATTATCTATTAAATATATAATAAAAATTAAACTAATACAAACTTCAACTGACGTTATTACAAGTCATATTAACTTTTCTTAGTCTAAAATACTGAAATATTAAGAAATAGTAAATAAGTAAAACTAAAGGGCAATGTTTATATAGTAATAACTATTTTGAAGTAAACTTCCTGAGAGTCTAAATCACATAAGTAGCATTGATAAATAAAGTGATTCTTTTGTCTTGAGCATCAAAAACAAATCGTGACGATTCTCTAAATTTTGGAAAAAGATATTCAAAAGCATATATCTACATCAAAGGAAAAATTGTTAACAAAAACAAATAACTTTAGACTACATCATGTTAACTTCATCTAGTGGAAAATTACATACTAATGTATATATTAAGCAAAAAAATAATTATTATATCATCAAAGTTAAATTATTTTCCTCAAGTACTCGACGTTATGGAATATACTCTTTTAGGATAGAACGACTTACTTCATCAGAATAGTGGTACCTCATATTCCGCTAAACTTCGAACTCACTCAACGACAATAAATTACCCAAAAAAAAATTAAATGCAAGAAGAAGAAGAGTAGAAGATTAGAAAAAATTGTGGTTGGAAAATGAGAGGAAGTCCCTCTATTTATAGTCAACAAAGGGTAATATGAATAATTTTTTTTTGCGTATTATCTGAAAAATCATGATCTTTTCGAGAAGGCACAACACTTTGGAAAAGTCACAACTTATTGAAAAAGTTACAACTCTTTGGAAAAGTCACAACTTATTGAAAAAGTCACAACCCTTTGTAAAAGTCACAACTTATTGAAAAAGTCACAACTATTTGGAAAAGTCAAAACTCATCGAAAAATCATAACCCTTTGAAAAAATTCACAACTTATCGGAATAGTCACAACTCATCGAAAAGTCACAACCTAAGTTAGGGATATTATAGTAATTTAATATTCAAGTTAGGAGTTCATGCTTTTAAGGTAATATAGATATAGATATTTGTGGGGCATTTTAGCATGTATCTTGATTTTGAATTTAAAAAATCATTTCTAACGAACTTTAGATGACTACAAGACTAACAAATGTTTGATTTTTTCTTCTTGCATTTCTATTGCAATTTTTTTGTCGAGGGTACGTATATCAAAAAAATGTCTCTACTCCAAAAAAGTAGTGGCAACATTTGTGTAGATCTTACCATTTTCAAACACTATTTTGTGTGCATCTTACCCTTTTCTGTTATGACCCGAACCTACACCCTGCACGTGGCCGGCACTGAAGAATCATTGCAGGTCCCCAAGTGAACCCTCATCATGGCTGACTTAAGCATACAGAAGAATCAAATTGAAAGAAACACTTAAAAATAGTTTACTGAATCTCAAAACTTTGCTGAATATATTGAGTATGAAGTATAAGTTTTAAATAAAACATCTCAAACTAAAAGACTCTCCAAACTGTCTATCTATGAAGCCTCTACTATACAAACATGAGTGTTGGGACAAGACCCACGACTCCTCAAAAGAACTACTACTAACAACTCATAAAACTGGAGTACTCCGAAAGCAAGGAGGTCTCACTCATTACTCATGAAAATGAGCGGATGAAGTGATCTCAATAGATTCTTGTCAATGATCATAATAACACGTATCTACATCATTAAAAGATGCAGGTCAAATGACATCAGTACATTGAATGTACGAGTATGTAATATAGGTGAATAACAAATAACTGAAAGAAAGGACTATAATAGATAACAATGTACTCAAGCTGAATGTAAAAAAATAAAAGTGTAAAATCATTTAAAGCTTTACAATATACTTTTTCATCTTTGAACTGAACATAATAAGTCATATATAAAAATACACTTTAACTCTATTTGAGATTCTTTAACCGAAAACCATCACTATGAGCTACGTGATGATACAACATCATGCCCGCGCTATTAGAACTGCCATATACCTTGCCGGGATATAGGAATCCTCAACTAAGTGGATCCAATAAGCTATGCTTAAAAGAATTAAGGAATCATCTAAAAATTATGATCCTTTAACCATGTTGGCATACATGGTTTATTCCGATTTCTAGTTGTCTGAACTCATCCTCATAACATTGCTCAATACTACTCCCAAAATAATTAATATAATTGTGTGCTCATTTAACCCATTACAAAGAATTGACTTCTTACATTACTTGAAATACTTTTCAACATATATATATCAATAAAATAACATTAGTAACTCTTTTTATCAAAACTCATCTTTACTTCTTCAAAAACTCAGTTTAAAACTCAAGTGTTGGCTTTGAAAAACTTCCACGATTTATAATTCAAAATAGGGTTCATGCTGAATTATAGACGTGAACAAATCAACTCAAGGATCTCAATAAAAAATATATAAATTCAATACTTAGGAATATAATTTCAAAAGAATTAGGAATTCAAGAACATAAAATCAACTTATCTCAAGAATACTCAAATTTAGGGGTAGAATCTAGATTTCTCTTTACGGGTTTGAAATTAGATGTAGGGCGTGAGGCGGATATAGTCCAATACTATGATAGCCTTACATACCTGAAAGAACAAGGTTCTTGAAGAATATTGAAAAAGGATTAGAAGCCTTGAAACCCTAGCTTGAAGGAGAAAAATCAAGAAAAACCTTTCTTGAGATTCTTGAATTAGTTTATTGAAATCTCTATCGCCAATAATTATGATTTTCATTAGTTATTTATAATTGTATGGAGGAATTTGAGTTGGAAAGAATGAAATTCTTGGAGAAAGACTTACCTTGAAGAAAAATCATGAAAAGATTGAAAGAATCTTGAATGGAGTCTTCTACTTGGATTTTTCCTTATGGTTTTGCCCTAGGGTTTGAGAGAGAAGAGAATGATGGATTATAAGATGAAAATATGATTGTTTCGAGTCTTATATTAGTCAAGAAATTTGCTTAGGGTTTTCTTGGAGGCAAAAAGATAAAAAGACCCTTTTTAATATTTTTCTGTCGACTAATTCATCACTGCACTATATCAGTTACTAAAATGGTCATAACTTTTTACTTAGAAACTGGATTGACGCAAAATATGTGGCATTGGAAAGTAGATTCAAATATCTTTAAGTCAAGTTGTTATGGACCACTTAACTCTTTATATTATAAGAGATATTGTTATTTTAAGTTGACCTAAGTAAAATCTTATGTCAAAACCTAATTGGTAAGGAAACTTTCAACTCAACTTTGTGCTAGGAGTTTTTCGTGACCTTAATTAATATCCAAAATCATTCCAACACTAAAGAATTTACCTTTACATATATGGGAAATTTTAGAATCACCCAATATGACCCTACAAGTAAATGAAAAATGGTTCGAGTCTTAACTTAGAAATTTTCGGGGTGTCACATTTTCAAACCCTAATCTTATGATAACACTAGGTATGTTGCTTTTGTTGTTGTGTAACGATATGTGATTAGTCTCTTTCAAATACAATGAGATTTCCATCAATTTTTCTAGTGGCGTTCCTAATATGAAAACGAGATGTCCTATCCGATTTGAGAATGAGCGTCACCGAAGGATGATGCTTTCTTCATCCTTAATAATCATTCTATTTTTCTCCCAAATCTAAAAGCTCTGGTTTTGCACTCAAATCCATATGTTATATATATCTATGAAAATTTCAAATTATTTTCACTTACGAATTATAGTGTATATGTACAGTAATGATTAGGATATGTTGTATGTATCGTCAACTGCCTATGTATATATTAACCTAACTATTTTCCCTTTTTGATCTCTAGAATTTTATTTTATTTTCAACTTTGTGAGTGCATTATTTGTGAATTCAAATAATTTGTTGATCTTGTTTTTTGCATTTAATTCCACTGATATGCTAGAAGCACAAAAGAAAAACAAACGGATGCCAAGAGTAACAAGAAATCTTCCGTAAAGGACCAAGCGAACTCTTCCAAGAAGATATTACATAACAAGCAAAACAAAAAAAAAATTGTGGTACGTAACTAATTCATTCAATATCTTACAGTTGATTATGTTTATTATTTTCTTGTTAATTTTAAGAAATTAATAGAGAATTAATGTCTTTTCAATATTAATTGTATTATTAAACTAGTTCTGGTAACGTGCATTGCACGTGTATCCTAAAATACTTTACATAAATTTTATATTGAAAATAACATATTTTCCCCCTTCAAATCTATTGGTATTTACTTAAAAACATAAAATTAAAATCCTACATTTTTATGATAGAAAGTGCATATATCTTCCTATTACAACATCATTTTTCTTCTTCGGTTACTTCAAATTATTAAAAGAAGAGATCAACAACCAAGAGGAACATATATATGCGATTGAGATGATACTGATTTACTTCTTCATTTTATTCAAAAAAAATTTCTCTTTTATTACCTTACAATAAAGGACTCAAATTACTTGATGGTGAGTTTGATTAAATTCATATCTTGCTTTGTTTCTCCACTAATTTGCCCTTGTGTTCATTTATCAATGGGTCGTTCATTTTAGCATCTGTGTTAATTATGAATTTATTGACCATTTCTTATAAATTTTTGAGACTAATAAAATTGACAAACTTTTGATTTTTCCATCTTGCAATCCTATTTTGATTTTTTTTTTGTCCAGGGTATATCAAAGAAAATATCTCTATCCCAAAAAGGTAGTGTCAAAGTTTGTGAAGATCTTACGATTTTAAAACACTTGTTTGTGTATATCATCCCCTTTTCAAACCCTAATCATGGAATAACACTTGGTATGTTGCTTCTATTGTTGTGTAACGATATATGTGAATAATTTTATTTATATACAATGAGACGTCCATCAGTTTTTCTGAGGCCATTAACACATGTTCCCAATATGAGAACAAGAATTTCATCCTGATCTGAGAATGAGTGTCACTGAAGTATGATGTTCTTGTCATCTCTTATAATCATTCCTCTATTTTTCTCCCGAATCTAAAAGCTTTATTTTAGCTCTTAGGTCGATATGTAATATCTATCTCTAATTTTTTTCATATCATTTTCAATTTATGAAATACATTGTATATGTATAGTGATGATTATGATATATTGTATGTATGTTCAACGACCTATGTGTATATTTAATAGAACTATTTTCCTTTTGAGATTTTCTAGAAAATTATTTGTTTCCCAACTTTGTGCATGCTTGAATTGTGAATTTAAATAATTAGTTGATCTTGTTTATTTGATTTAATTCTATATAATATATGTTCAATAGGCTCGAAGAGCAAAAGAAAAAGATAGAGGTTGCCAAGAGGAATAAGAAATCTTCTCGAAAGAAATCTTCTAATAAGTTTTAGAAGACTACAAGATTGACAAATGCTTTTTTTTTCCTTCTTGCGTTCATGTCTCAAATATTTCTTTTGTCGAGGGTATGTTAATATATATATATATCTAGAGAAGGTAGTGGCAAAGTTTATATACATCTTACCATTTTTAAACCCTAGTTTGTGTGCATCTTACCCTTTTTAAACCCTTCTCATGGGATATCATTCACTATGTTGCTTATGTTGTTCTGTATCGATATCTGGGAATAGTCTCATTTAAATACAATGAGACTTCCACCTATTCTTTCAAAGGCATTCTTTCAAGTTTCTAATCTCAGAATGAAACTTACATCATGATCTGAGAATTAGCTTCACAGAAGGATGATGCTTTTTTCACCCTTTGTAATAACTCTTCTATTTTTCTTCCAAATCTAAAATCTCTGTTTTTTTTATCTCAAATATGATATATATGTAATATCTATCTCGGATTCTTTTAAATCATTTTCAATATATGATATATAGTTTATATGTATAGTGATGATTATAATATAATATATGTATGTTGAACGTCCTTTGTGTCTATAAACCTAATTATTTTATTTTTGTGAATTTTAGAATTTATTTGTTTTTCAACTTTGTGCGAGCATGATTTGTGAATTTAAATAATATTTGATCGTGCTATTTGTATTTAATTCCAAGAGTATATGTTTACTATGCTCGAAGCACAAAAGAAAGAATGCCAAGAGGAACAACAGATCTGTAAAGGACCAAGAGGACTCTTCCAAGAAGATGTTACATAACAAGCGAAAGCAAAATATCATTCATTGTAAATAACTAATCCATTAAGAATCTTACACTTGCTTATGTATATTAATACTTTTCATGTTAACTTTAAGAAATTAATATCTCTTTCCAATTTTAATGTTATTATTATACTAGTTCTTGGAACGTACATTGTACATTAGTCCCAAAATACTTTTTTATATATTTTGTATTACACAGGTTATATTTTATTCCCTTCAAATCTGTTGGTATTTACTAAAAAATATTTATATTTTTTATGATATTTCATATATCTTCCTGTTACGATATCATTTTGCTTATTCACTTACATCAAATTTATAAGGTAATAGATCAACAATTAAGAGGAATATATAAACATGATGGAGATGGTACTGATTATTTCTTCATTTTATTCAATACATTTTCTCCTTTATTTTATTACAATAAATGATTCGAATTACGTAATATGAGTTTGATTCAAATCAAATCTTGTTTTGTTTCTCCATCTTTTGCCCTTGTGTTCATTTATATATTTGCAGTATATTTTATCAAGTGTCTTAATTTTGAATGTATAAACCATTTCTAATAAATTCTAGAAGACTAACAAGATTGACAAACGTTTGATCATTTCCTTTATGAGTCGCCGACTCATTCTTCAACATGCACGCGGTTAGAGCCCTGGCTCCTCCCACAATACTTTAATGGAGATGGGGCCTACAAGGCAATCAGATAGCAGATATCCGAATAAAAAAAAGAAAAGGAAGTTTGATTATTGTGGTGTACCAGCCATCTGTTCTGGAACTTCCAGTTCCAATCGAAGCATATAGATCCGTAAATAGATTTGTCGATCTTTTGTTTTGGGGAAAAGGATTCATAAGCCTTCAACAGGATAAGAAACTTGAGAGGATCGACGAAGCTGAGAGCGGGATCCAGAATTTTAGGAAGCGACTGGAAGGGAAGCAACTGGGCTAGACTGCTGATCTTCTGGAGTAGCCTGACCCTGGGAAAGAGGCTGTAATCGCCGCCGAGCATTTTAATCCTGTTTCAAATTACTTTTTTGTCGAGGGAATATCAAAAAAATATATCTACCCCATAAAGGTAGTGGCAAAGTTTGAGTTTTTCTTACTATTTTTAAACCCTACTCTATGTATATCTCACCCTTTACAAGCTCTACTCGTATGATAACATGAGTATGTTGCTTTTGTTATTGTGTAACGATATGTGTGAACAATCTCTTTTAATTACAATGAGACTTCCATAGGTTTTTCCAAAGGCATTTACTGGTGATTCCAATATGAGAACGAGACGTCCATCCCGAGTTTAGAATGAACCCCACTGAAGGATGATTCTTTCTTCATCCCTTATAATTATTCCTCTATTTTTCTCCCAAATCTAAAAGTTATGTTTTTGCTTCCAGATATATATGCAATATCTATCTCTGTTTTTTTATAATCTTTTTAAACTTACGAAATATAGTGTATATGTATATTGTTGATTAGGATATGGTGTATGTATCTTAAATGGCCTATGTGTATATTAACCTAACTATTTTCCCTTTGTGATCTCAAGAATTTCATTTGCTTTTCAACTTTGTTTGTGCATGAATTGTGAATTTAAAAAACTACTTGAACATGATTTTTGTATTTAATTCCACAGTATATGTTCAATATGGTCAAAGCACAACATAAAAAAGAACGAGGATGCCAAGAAGAACAAGAAATCTTCTTAGAAACACTAGGAGGTCTCTTCCAAAAATATATTACATAACAAGCGAAACCAAAAAAATATTCATGGTACACGATTATTTGATTCATCATCTTACACTTCATTCTATTGATTATTATTTTCCTAGTTAACTTTAAGAAACGAATAGAAAATTAATGTCTATTTTCAATTTTAATCATATTATTAAACTAATTTTGGGAACATGTGTTGCACATTTATCCCAAAATACTTTATATAAATTTTGTATTACAAATGACATATTTTATCCCCTTCAAATCTATTGGTATTTACTAGAAAATAAAACTAAAAATCCATCATATTTACGATAGAAAATATATATATCTTTCTATAAAGACGTCATTCTACCTCTTCACTTACTTCAAATTATTAACAAAATATATTAACAACCAAGAGGAACATATAAATGTGATTGAGACAGTACTGATTTTCTTCTTCATTTTATTCAATTAATTTTTACCTTTTATTCCCTTAAAATGGACTCAAATTATATGATGGTGAGTTTGATTCAATTCAAATTATGTTTTGTTTGAGTCATTTATAGTTGGTTTGTGAAATCAATTTTGAATTTTGAGTAAAAAGTTGTGAATTGTGGGGATTTTAGAGCTTTGAAAGGGTAAAGTTGTTACAAAGTGGTTTTCGGTGTCTTTTGGAGTTTCTACTCTCAGAATAAAATTCCATCGATTCTATCGGTCCTGGAATGTGGATTTGGTCAAGGAGGGTCATCAATTTTTGATTTGGAGTCTTTTAATCGAATTGTTTAACACCCTAAAAATTTATAAATTAAGACTCGAACCATTCTTCATTGTGAATAAGATCGTATCAACTGATTCTTAAATTGCCCATTTGTGTAAAGGTCAATTCTTTAGTGTGGGAATGAATATAGATATACATTAAGATCACTAGAATCCTCTAGCACTAAGTTGAGTTGAAATCTTCCATACTTAATAAGTTTTGATGTAAGATTCTACATGGGTCAACTTCAAACGACCATATATCTTAGAATATAAAGAGCTATGTGGCCCATAACCTATGAAATTAAAGGTATTTGAATGTTCTTTCCAACGCCACCAATTTCGCAACAATACAAGTTTTGAGGAAAACTTTATGACCAATTTAGTAACCTAATACAGTGTAGTGACGAATTAGCTGATGGGAAAACATTAAAGTGTCGTTTTTGTCTTTTTACCTCTAACAAAACCCTAAACGAATTTCTTGAAAGGCCCAAACTAATCATGTTTTCATCTATTAATCTAACCTTCTCTTATCTCTTCAACCCTAAAGAAAAATCAAAGTAGAAGGCTCAATTTTTCAAGATTCTTGTTCAAGGTAAGTTTTTCTCCAATAACTTCATTCTTTCAAACTCAAATTCCTACATACACTTATGAATCACTAATGAAAGTCATAATTCTTGGCCATAGAGATTTCAAGAAACTAATTCAACAATCTCAAGAGAGGTTTTCTTGATTGTTCTCCTTCAAGCTACGGTTTCAAGGCTTTTATTCAAGTTCTTTTTCAATATTCTTTAAGAACCTTGTTCTTTCAAGTATGTAAGACTATCATAGTGTTAGAGTAGTTCGTCCTCACGCCCTACATCTACTTCCAAACCAGTAAAACAGTAATCTAGGATTCTATCCCTAGATTTGAGTATTCTTGAGATGAGTTGATTTTCAGTTCTTGAGTTCCCGATTCCTTGAAATTCTATTCCTAATTATTGAATTGCTATATGTTACACATTAAGATTCTTGAGTTGATTCGTTCAAGTATATCTTTCAATGTGATCCATATGAATTGAGTATTCTTGAGATGAGTATTATGGTTGAGTTCTGAGTTCCAAGTTCTTGAGTCCTTAAGTTCTGAAAACTGAGTTTCCATATTGCTATTAAGACACATGAGTTGAGTCGTTCATGTCAATAATTCTGCACGAACCCTATAAATTGAGTTATAAATTTTTAGAAGATTTTTAAAGATAATATTTGAGTTTTAAACAGAGTTTTTGAGGAAGAGTTTTTAAAACATGATTAGTATGATAGTCGAGTATGCCATGAATGTTTAAGCAGTATGGTATCTAGATATACCATTAATGTTTATACATTATGACTTCTTGATTTATCAATGATCATATCACAATATGATTTTGATATATTTTTAGAAAGAATTTTAAAGTATGAATTGAGTAGGGGTATAAGGGAACTAAGTATTCTCAAAGGTATTAGTTTTTACATTGATAACAGAGAAACTTTGATTTCTAAATCAATTATGAGTTCAAAGATATTTCAAGAGCAGTTACGTCTTTTAAGAGGATAGTTTGAGCAATAATCTCAAACTAGAGGAAGAGTATGTTTTTAGACATTGAGCATAAAGTTATATAGCTTATTTTGGGAGTTGTATCGAGCACCGAATTGGGTTAGAGTTTTTTATGATTCGGAAGTCCTATAGAACTACGCAGCCAACATAGGTGTAACACCCAGTATACTAGACAAACCAAATTGCAAATTTCAGAAGTAGCAGGTTCAAATGACGGGCACCAACCATTGACCGTAGGTTGACCCATGAACCATAGGTGGGGTTCGTGGATGTCCACCTGCAGCTCTTCCATAAAATAGTCCAGAAAAATGTCTAACGGTCGACCCGTAGTTGGACCTACAAACCGTAGGTCAGACCACGGGCCATGGTCCTGGTCCGTGGATCGAGACCCCAGATGGAAGTCTCTGAAGCCAACTCATGGTTGACCAGAATAGACAGTGGGTCAGTCCTCGGACCATCGGTGGCCCCGACAGCATTTAAGTCAGGGGTAGCTTGGTCTTTTCCCTGTGCTTTGGACCTCTAAACTACGTTGTTTAACCCATAAACTACTAGTTTTGGTCAGTTTTAACCTAGAAACTAAATTAGAACCTACCCTAGTGAATTCATTCTCCAAAATTCATCCAATTAGAAAGAAAAGAAGAGAAAGCAGTTGAGCAGCCCTAGTCCAAGAACGCAACGGGTTTTCATCAGATTCAGCCTCGAAATTGAAAGATTTCTCTGTGGAATTCGTCACCAGATATGTGAGATTTCACTAGTTGGTTCCTTTCACCCATTAGGTCCCTAGAGTTCAGTCAGATTCTTGATTCTTAACACCATGTTTAGACCTAGGGTTACTAGAATTTTATATTTATGTTGTGATTCAGCTACTAGACTAATCCAAATCAGATTATCATATTTTTCATGGAATTATTGCTTAGTTCTCTCTTGAAACTCAGAACCCTAGTTGTGTAGAATAATCTAGATCATGAATTACACTTGCTAGGTCAGTTATTCAGTTATACATGAGTCAGTTAAGAATGTTTTATTATCAGTATATAAATGTTACATTTTCAGTTAGTATGTTAGTATATTTGAGTTATTCAGTATTACAGAATTCAGTTATAACGTATTACTCACATAATCAGTTGTGAGTAGGCTTAATATCGAGTTGTACTAAGGTTAGTCACCCTCATAGTCCCATAACTACGTGCCCCCATAGGTAAGTCCCCTCTATGGGCATTATACTTATGATCATGCCAGTTATGCCTTTATACCATTGGCAAGGTATATTGAGTCCTCTAAATGGGGCGTATACATTAGACTCCACATTAAGCTCATGTGGTTTTATGTCAGTTATTAGTAACTCCACATTCAGATTCTAGTGTATTGACCAGGTTACCAGTTACATTTTCAGTATTCAATTTCAGTATGTTAAGTACTTGGTCACTACATTCAAATATTTAACATTTAGAATGTTTAGGATATTCTTCATGTTCATCTTATATCTTTGATCTGTATGCTGTATTTTAGTTATATATATATATATATTGCTCAACTTTATTCTATCATGCTTGCTCAATACCTTTCAAGTACTGACGCATACTCTGCGCTACATCTTCTCGTGATGAAGGTTGAGGTCCTCAGAATTCAGATCACGCATAGATTGGTTCTCGATCTCCAGTTCAGTAGCATCAGTAGTGTCCTCATTCTCCGAGGACGATTGACATTTTATCTTTCTATTTTCAGTCTTTTCAGTTTCGATTTTTCTAGAAGTTAGTTGGGAGCATGTCCCAACAGCTCTAGTGAGTTAGAGGCTTTATTTCAGACATAGAAAGATTCAGCTTTAGTTTAGAGTTTGATTTTTCAGTTGTTATTAAACTCATAGTTTCTTTATATTAAGAATAGTTATTGGGTATTTCCCCACTTTCACTTAATTATGGTTTTAGGTTTCTGCATAGTTTGTTTTTTTTAGTAATCTTTTAGTATGATTATGATATTCCATCTCAGGGTTAGCTTGGGGTCACTCATGATCCTAGATCCCATGTCCGCGTCCTGGGGTAGCCTCAGGGAGTGAGAAACTTGGTATTAAAACATTAGGTTTAAGTGTCCTAGGATGTTTGAAAAGCCGCTCTAAGTAGAGTCGTTTTCATGGTTGTGAAGTGCACCTCATCTAATGAGAGGGAGGCTACGAAGTCTTTTAGGAAAACACCACTTTCTTGCTATTTTTATCGTAAATAGTATGATCTACCTTCTAACTCATCATTTTTCATTTCAGGTCATGCCTCCTCATAGAGCTTACGCAAGGAATGTCAATGTAGCAACGCTAACGCAACTCTCTAGTCCCAGATCATAAAGTCTCAAATGCAGAGTTTTGAAATGCGATTCAGGTTTTGTCTTAGAGTGTGACTAACCAGAACAATCAGTAGGTTCCAGCTCCTGCAAATACTAGTGGTGGATCAGCGGTAGCTAGGGTCTGTGATTTTGTTAGGATGAATCCGCCAGAGTTTTTAGCATTGCAAGATGGAGAAGATCCAAAGAACTTCATTGATGAGGTCAACAAAATATTTGTGAGTGATGCAAGTAACTGGAAATGATAGGACAGAGTTGGCATCCTACCATCTCAAGGATGTAGCTCAATATGGTTCACGCAGTGGAAAGAAAATAGGAGTGAAAATGAAGTTCTTGTGACTTGGGAATGCTTTACTAGAGCTTTTCTGGATAGGTTCTTTCCAAGACAGTTAAGGGAGGCTAAGGCCCAGGAATTCATGAATTTGAGGCAAGGTTCTATGTCAGTCCATAAGTATGGACTTAAGTTCACCTAGCTTTCTATGTATGCTCCACATATGGTTGCCGATTCCAGGGCTCATATGAGTAAGTTTGTATTTGGGGTATCTGACTTGGTAAGAATAGAGTGCAGAAATGCCATGTTACTGGAAGATATGACCATCTTTAGGCTCATGACTCATGCTCAGTAGGTTGAGAGAGATAAGCTTAGGGAACAGGACAGTGATCCTATATAACTTCAACTAAAGGGTGTAGTTCATTAGTAGAGAGTTGAGGTTTTCTGCCAAGGGGGAGATGGTGTGCTTCGATATCACGATCGTTTATGTGTTCCTAAGGCGGGTGAGCTAAGAAAACATATTCTTGAAGAAGCCCATAACTCTAGGTATTCTATTCATCCAGGTGCCACTAAGATGTACCGTGATCTGCAGGAAGTCTTTTGGTAGAATGGCATGAAAAGGGATATAGCAGATTGTGTGGCTAAGTGCCCCAATTGTCAACAAGTGAAGGTGGAACAACCAAGAGGTATGACTAAAGAGATTTACATTCCTACATGGAAGTGGGAAGTGATCAACATGGACTTCATTAAAGCTTACCTCGTGCTCACAGGCAACATGATTCCATTTGGGTAATAGTAGACAGAATTTCTAGGTCCGCTCAATTTTTGGCTATTAGAACTATAGATTCGGCGGAGGACTAGGCCAAGCTTTACATTGATGAGATAGTCAGGTTGCATGGGGTTCCTTTGTCTACCATTTCAGATAGAGGTCCTTAGTTTACCTCTCATTTCTGGAAGTCATTTCACAATGGTCTTGGTACCTAGGTGAACCTCAACACATCGTTTCATCCACAGACGGATGGTCAGGCGGAACATACATTCAGACCCTAGAGGACATGCTAAGAGCTTGCGTGATAGACTTCAAGGGTAGTTGGGATGATCACCTTCCTCTTATAGAGTTCGCCTACAGTAATAGCTACCATTCCAGTATTCAGATGGCCCCTTATGAGGAATTGTATGGGCGTAGATGCAGATCTCCAATTGGTTGGTTTGAAGTAAGTGAAGCTACCTTAATAGGGCTAGATTCGGTTCATGATGCTAAGGAAAAAGTTCAGCTCATCAGAGATAGACTTAAGACAGCCCAGAGTCGCCAGAAGTCCTACGCAGATGTAAGGAGAAGGGACTTGGAGTTCTAAATTGATGATTGGGTTTTCCTTAAGGTGTCACCTATGAAGGGGGTGATGAGATTTGGCAAGAAAGGGAAGCTTAGTCCTAGATATGTAGGACCTTACAAGGTCTTTAAAAGAGTTGGAAAAGTGGCTTATGAGTTAGAGTTACCAGCAGAACTAGCAGCAGTGCATCCGATCTTTCACATTTCGTTGTTGAAGAAGTATGTGGGTGATCCAGCATCTATAGTACCATTGAAAAGTGTGGCTGTGAAGGATAGTCTCACTTATAAGGATGTGACAGTTGAGATATTTGATCGTTAGGTTCGAAGGTTGAGTAATAAAGAAGTCGCTTCAGTTAAGGTGTTGTGGAGGAGTTAGTCCGTAGAGGGATCTACTTAGGAAGCAGAAGCAGCCATGAAAGCCAAGTAACCTCATCTATTTCCTTTTCATTCCATTCCATCTTGAGGTAATAGTTCCTCTCCAATTTTTCAGTCATTCATGCGTAGATTCAGTCTTAGTTTCATGTTCCTTCAGTTATACTTGCATTTTCATCATATTTGCATGTTCTTCGAAATTAGTTCAGCAAAATTTCAGTTTCCAGTACATAGTGGTAGGGTTTGCAGCTTTTTCCCTCCATCTTAAGCTAGGTTAGTTTTCATTTGAGGTAGAAAGTTCCCAAGGGGGAGATAATGTAACACCCCGTATTCTAGATAGACCAGAATGTTGATTTCAGAAGTTCTAGGTGCCAATGACGGGCACCACAAACGGACCATAGGGTGACCCACGAACCGTAGGTCAGGTCCGTGGATGTCCACCTGCAGCCCTTCCCAAAAATAGTCTAAAAAAATGTATAAGGGTCGACCCATGGTTAGACCTATGGACTATAGGTGAGACCATAGGCTGTGGTCCTAGTTCCTGCATCGAGATCCCAGATCCAATTCGATGAAGCCAACTGACGGTTTTCCAGTGTGGACAGTGAATCAGTCCACAGACCGTCGATGGCCCCGATAGCTTTTAAGTCAGGGGTTGTTTGGTCTTTTCCCTATGCGTTCAACCCCTAAACTACGTCATTTAACCCCTAAACTACATAGTTTTGGTCAGTTTTACCTTAGCAACTAAATTAGAACCTACCCTAGTTAATTCATTCTCTAAAATTCATCCAATTAGAATGAAACTAGGAGAAAGCAATCGAGCAGCCCTTGTCCAAGAATGCAGTGGATTTTCATTACTTTGTGCCCCAAAATCGAAATATTTCTCTGTGGAATTCGTCACCAGGTATGTGGGATTTCACTATTGGGTTCCTTTCACCCATTAGGTCCCTAGAATTTAGTCAGATTCTTGATTCTCAACACCATGTTTGGACCTAGGGTTTCTAGAATTTTAGATTTATGTTGTGGTTCAGCTATTAGACTAATCCAAAACATATTATCATGTTTTTCATGGAATTCTCGATGTGTTCTTGCTTGAAACTCAGAACCCTAGTTGTGTAGATTCGTTTAGTTCATGAATTACACTTTCTAGGTCAGTTATTTAGTTATACATGACTTAGTTAAGAATGTTTCATTATTCGTATATAAATGTTGCATTTTCAGTTAGCATGCTATTAAATTTAAGCTATTCAGTATTACAGAATTCAGTTATAACGTGTTACTTAAATAATAAGTTTGGAGAAGGCTTAATACTGAGTTAGACTTTTCTTAGTCACCCTCATAGTCCCAGAACTAAATGCTCCGTAGGTAAGTCCCCTCTGTGGGCATTATACATAGTGATCACGCCAGTCATGCCTCTACACCCTTGGAAAGGTTTATTGGGTCCTCTCGATGAGGCGTATACATCGGACTCCACATTTAGCTCATGTGGTTTTATGTCGGTTATTAGTAGCTTCCACAGTCAGATTCTAGTGTATTGACAAGGTTACCAGTTTTATTTTAGTATTCAGTTTCAACATGTTATGTACTTGGTCACTACATCTAGTTAGTTCACATTCAACATGTTTAGCATATTAGTCATGTTCATCTTATATCTTTGATCAATATGATCTATTTCAGTTATATATATATAATATATATATATATATATATTGTTTAGCTTTATTCTATCATGCATTCTCAGTACCTTTCAAGTACTAATGCATACTCTGCGCTACATCTTCTCATGATGTAGGTTCAGGTCCTCAACATTCAGATGAATCCTCAATCTCTAAGGATGATTGAAATGTTATCTTTCTATTTTCAGTCTTTTGATTTCAGTTTTGCTAGATTTTGGCTAGGGGCATGTCCCAGCAGCTCTAGTCAGTTAGAGGCTTTATTTCAAACATAGATAGATTCAACTTTAGTTTAGAGTTTGATCTTTCAATTGTTATTAAACTCATAGTTTCTTTATGTTCAGAATAGTTATTGGGTATTTTCCAACTTTCAGTTAATTATGCTTTTAAGCTTCCGCATAGTATGTTTTATTCAGTAATCTTTTAGTATGCTAATGATATACCAGCTCAGGGTTAGGTTGGGGTCACTCATAATCCTAGGTCTCGTTTCCACGTCCTAGGGTAGCTTCGGGGTATGATAATAGGATAGGACATCATGGACTCTTTATGTAACTCCTCACTACCTCTAAGAAGGAAAATTAGAATGATCCGTAGTCATGATATCATCCTATACCCCGGAAAGATATAGGATTGCCCTGCAACTGGAGGTGAAATGTTGTATTATTACCGGGCTCATGGTAATGGTTGTCGGTTCGAGAAACTACCCACAAGTAATGTATATTATTTTCATGTTGCTTTCATTGTATATTTTATTGTAAAGCTTAAATGATTTTCACTTCATGTTATGTATTGATTTAGTTGAGTATATATATCTACAACTATTGTAGTCCTTTCATTTATTTATTTTTTATTCAGCTATAATACATACTCATACATTCAATGAACTTATGTCATTCGACCTGCATCTTTTAATGATGCAGATACAGGTTCTTAGGATCCTCAACAAGAGTCTGTTGAGATCACTTTGTCTCCTCACTAGCTTTTGAGTAAGACCTCCTTGCTTTCGAAGGACTCCAATTTTATGAGTTGTTAGTATTAGTAACATTTTGAGTAGTCTTGGGTCTTGTCCCGACACTCGTCTATATATAGTAGAGGCTTCATAGATAGACAGTTTTGGAGATTCTTTCAGTTTTAGATGTTTTATTTAAAACTTATGTTTCATACTCAGTATATTCAACAAAGTCTTGAGATTCAATAAACCATTTTTAAAAGTATTTTTCAATTTGATGCTTATGTATGCTCAAGCTAGTCTTCCGCTCGTAGTCAGTGAGGAATCACATGAAGGGTCATCCTATACTTTTCGGGGGTATATGATGATATCATGACTGTGGATCCATCTAATTGGCCTTCTTAGAGGAGTGAAGAGTCGCATGAAGAGTCAATGTTATCATATCCTACGCTGGCTATGTGTCACGACCTAGGGGTACTCCTTAGATATAACATAGCGTATAAAATACCGAAGGACTCCATACAAGCCACTTAGTATATTATAACATAAGGTAATAGAACATTAAATAGTAAAATAATCATATAAAGTCCAAAACAATTTTATAGAAAAGCGAAAGTCTAACTCATGTCTCAACATAGCCATCTATTACAATCGAATGAAAGTGGGCCTAGCCCAACAACATGTCCAAAAAGGAAATACGAAATAGAAACTAAAATGTAGGTAATCCGTCCTCGAACAATGAGGACTCACCAAGCTCGAAAAGCATCAAAGTCGAAGATATAGCCACTAAAATGGGAACCTTGCCTGTCAGACCCTACATTTGGGAAAAATGTAGGCAAGAGTATGCGTTAGCACAAAAATGCACCAAGTATGATAGATATGCATAAAAAACATTTAAAACATGCTAAGATGGGCATTTCATTTCATGACATGCAATTGACCAATTAATACATGATATAAGAGGGTTTGAAAATATACGTCATAACATCATGGTCAATGCAAACTAAATCATCTTTAAGTCATTGAACATATATGAGATACCTTTTTAAGTAACCTTTGTTCATTAATCATCTCATTGTGGGAAAATTAGTCTTAATCGACATAGAGACCATGTGAGATAAAACATGATCACCCGGTGTCTTCCACACCGCAAAGGGTTGTTCGACTTGCCTAAGGTAGAACCATGAACTTCTAGCTTAAGTGGATCCACTAGCTAAATATGCTACGGGGGCACATAGTTTATGGGATAAGGAGATTTTTACTAGAAACTCGACCTCTACTAACGGGAGAGCTTCCATCTCATGAGATTTCTTCTAGAAACCCGACTTCTATTAACGGGAGAGCTTCCATCTCAATGTCAATATACACTTAGTGCTAAGCATAATTCCCATGGAATAGTATTTTCATACTTATTCTCATCACCCATGGAAAGACATGTCATCTTGTTAATCGAAGTTAGCTCATTAGGATAGCTCTTATTCATTGATTCAATTAGGTGAGAAAGCCTTTCAACCTATGAATCCTTTCTATGTGAGAAAACCTTCCACCTCATGGTTGCAAGTATTTATGGGAATAACCTTTCAACAACACAACAACAACAACAAAAACAACATTGGCACTTCGCTCTCAAAGCACCCTTAAACATTTATATAGGTTTCATAAGATCATATGTAAATTCATAGTTTGCCCTTTCAAGGTTCAAAGCTTGCTTTCAATCACCAAATCTAGAGTTTAAGTATTAGATAGGGATTTTATAATAAATTCCTGTAAATTATATTACTTCATGCTTTAGATCATAAAACTCCTCTTTCATAATCAACAACCCACATTATGAAATCACAAGTTGGAAAACATAAGGGTTTGCATGGGTTCATAAGGGAAAACATCATAAAAGAATTGTAAATCGTCAATTCATGCATATTTAAACATAATTACATCATTAAGATCAATACTCAAAAGAACCCATGGTGTTTAAAGAAAACCCTAGCGAATTGGGGAATTCTACCTTTTGAAATAGAGGAATTTGGGGACTCCATGAATGAGAGGAATTCATGGATAAAAACTAATATACCTCAAGTCCAATTTCTTCTCTTAGATGGAGGAATTGAGACCTTAGCTTGAAACCCTAGGTTGAATCTTCTTTTTCTTTAAGGTTTCTAGACAGGGTATATTTGGGAGGAGATTTGATTTCTTTTGGGGAATTTGGAAGAATGAACTAAATGGATCTAATTTGGGGGTCAAAAGGCTTATTTAGGCATCTTAAATGTAGTCAAAATGACATAGTATAGGAACTAATTAATTATGAAAAGACCCAACTACCCCTGAGTTAACTGTCAGTTGTCACCGACCTACCAACCAATGGACCCAGTCGATGGACTGTGGATGGACCTACAGTCTATTCTAGTGAATCGTGGTTGGTGGTCAGAGACTTTTGTCCTGACCTACCATTCCTGGACCACATGGCGTGGACCGACCTACGGTCTGTAGGTCCCACCGTTTTCCATGGCATGGAGAACATTGAGTGACCCAAACACGGACTCCACCTACGGTCCGTGGGTCCATCTTCGGACCGTTTGTTGTCCTCGTGGGTGGCACCTAGTACTACTGGAATTTGGTATTCTCCCTTTTTCGGATACGGGGTGTAACAATATTTCCCTTTTGGGACCATTCATCCTCGAATGAGATTTTAACTGGTTCTAAAAGAGTAGGAGAGGAACTAACAACCCAACCTAACAACGCAATGCTTGTAACCAAGTAGGAACTATTGACTCCAAGCTAAACATACTCAATACATCATAAGGAAGTAGGAACTACATCTAACAACCCAAAATATATGAAATTTTCAGATTTCTCATATTCAATAAGGAACTACCTTCTCTAAGCTAAAAGAATGCTCAACACAATCTCATGGAGCCTTTACACAACTCATTCACAAAGATCATATCTAATGCTTGTTCAACAATCCTCTCATGAAGCATATAGGCAACTCATACTCAATGCACATCAACATGAGAAAAAAAGTAAATCATATGAACCGTTTCTTTCAAACTTAATTTTTTTCATGAATATGCATAACATATGGAAATCATGGAAATAGATAAAACACACATGACTCCCAAAACAATTAACAACCAAGCGAAACTCATTACCTCAAGCTAGAGCAGGAGTAGAAGGAAAGAGTTGAGAGAATCGGGATATCATATCAGCCTCAGGCTCCCAAGTAGAACCCTCAACTAAATGATTCCTCCATAATAGTTTTACATAACCAACTTCCTTGTTTCTCAACTTTTTGACTTGCCGGTCTAAAATCTCAACGAGAACCTCTTCATAAGCAAGATTCACTTTAACTTCCACACCTTCTAAAGAAATTGTGGATGTTGAATCCCCAACATATTTCTTCAACAATATAGATATGGAAAATCGGATGCACTGATGCCAACTCATTTGGAAATTCTAGCTCATATGCAACCTTGCCAACACGATTCAAAATCTCATATGGGCATACAAAACAGGAACTAATCTTCTCTTTCTTTCCAAACCTCACTACACCCTTCATGGGTGATATTTTCAAATAAACCCAATCATTAACCTCAAATTAGAGATCCCTTCTTCTAACATCAACATAAGATTTTTGCCGACTTCAGGCCGTTCTCAACCTCTCTCTAATAAGTCGAATCTTCTCTTTGGCCTCATGTGCCAATTCTGCACCTATGAGAGCAACTTCACCCACCTCAAACAATCCTATAGAAGACCTACACCTCCTACCATAGAGAGCATCAAATGGAGCCATATCGATCATCGAGTGATAATTGTTATTATAAGAAAACTCAATTAATGGCAAATGGTCATCCCAATTACCCTTACAATCGATCACATAAGCCCTCAATATCTCTTCCAAATTCGAAATTATACGCTCCACTTGCCTATCAGTTTGGGGATGAAAAGTTGTGCTAAGCTTAACTTTCGTACTAAGACCCTTTTGGAATGATTTCCAAAATAGTGAAGTAAATTGGGTACCCCGATCGGAAATGATGGACAAGGGAACTCCATGCGACCTTACCATCTCTCTCAAATACAACTTATCATAATCTTCCACCGAATAGTAGACCTTGACGGGAATAAAATGAGCATATTTAATCATTTGATCCACTATTACCCAAATCGAGTCATGTTGTCACCGAGTATGTGGAAACCCTACTATAAAGTCCATATTCACGTCTTCCCACTTCCAAGTAGAAATACCAATTTCTTGGGATAAACCTCACGGTTTCTGATGCTCAACCTTCACTTGTTGACAATTAGGGCACTTAGCCACAAATCCCGCAATATCTCTCTTCATCCCATTCCACAATTAGATCTCCTACAAATCACGATACATCTTGGTGGCTCCCGGGTGAATAGAATCCTGAGAACTATAAGCTTCTGCCAAGATCTATTCTCTAAAGTTATCAACATTCGAAACATATAAACGATCCTGATATCTTAGTACTCCATCCCCCCCTTGGGAGAAATCCTCTATGGACTTTTTGTGCACAACCTCTTACAATTCAACCAAAATTGGATCAAGGCCTTGTTTAACCTTCACATCCGTCACAAAAGATGATTCAGACCCATTATGAACCATGACACCACTCTTGGTGGAATCCACTAGTTGAACACATAATCGAGCTAACCTATGAGCATCTCGAATCAACTCTTTATTTTCATCCTTAATACGAGCAACACTACCCATTCATAGTCGACAAAAAACATCCGCTACCACATTTGCTTTACCGGGGTGATAGGGAACACTCATGTCATAATCCTTCAATAATTCTAGCCACCTTCTTTGGCGAAGATTCAAATCCTTTTGACTAAACACATATTTAAAGCTCTTATGATCGGTGAAAACATCAACTTGAACCCCATACAAATAATGCCTCCAAATCTGTAAGGCAAAAACCACCACCGCTAACTCAAGGTCATGGGTAGGATAATTCTTCTCATTGATCTAAAGTTTCCTTGAAGCATAGACAATAAACTTACCATTTTACATTAGAACACATCCCAACCCAACTCTAGAGGCATCACCATATACCACAAATCCATTCGTACCTTCTGGCAAGGTAAACATCGAAGCGGAAGTAAGTCTATCTTTCAACTCTTGGAAACGTTTCTCACAATCTTCGGACCATATTAATGTAACCTTCTTGTGAGTCAAAGTCGTCAAAAGAGAAGCAGTGGAGAAAAACCCCTCAACAAATCTTCTATAGTAATCAGCCAAACCCAAGAAGCTTCTAATATCGAAAGGAGATAGAGGTCTAGGCCAACTCTTGACCACATCCGTTTTGATAGGATCTACCTCAATACCCTTACATGGCACAATATGCCCAAGAAAAGCTACAGACCTTAGCCAAAATTAACATTTGCTAAACTTTGCAAAAAGTTGTTGGTCCTTAAGAATTTCTATCATAATCCTCAAATGATTAATATGCTCATCCTCACTCCTCTAGTAGATCAAAATATCATCAATATACACAATTACAAACATATCAAAGTATTTCCTAAACACCCTATTCATCAAATCCATAAACCTCGCCAGCGTATTAGTCAACCCAAATGACATTACCAAAATCTCATAATGACCATACCGAGTTCGAAAAATAGTCTTTGGAATATCAGTATCCTTCACCCTCAACTGGTGATAACCCGACCGGATATCAATCTTAGAGAAATAACTAGCCCCATGAAGTTGGTCAAACAAGTCGTCAATCCTTAGAAGAGGTTATTTGTTATTGATAAGCACCTTGTTCAACTGTCTGTAGTCGATACATATACGAATGGAACCATTTTTCTACCTTAAAACGAAACTGGAGCACCCCATGGAGAGATGCTCGGCCAAATGAAACCCGTATCCAACAAAATTTTCAATTGATCTTTCAACTCCTTAAGTTTCACCAGAGGCATTCTATAAGGAGGAATAAATATAGGTTGCGTATTTGGGAGAAGGTCTATACCGAAGTCTATTCCCGCTCAAGAAGAATACCAGGTAACTCATCAGGGAAAACTTCTAGAAACTCCTTAACTATGGGGACCGACTCAAGAGTAGGGGTTTCGAAATCAACATTCCTCACCCTAACTGGATGATAAATACAACCTTTCAAAATCATCTTTCTAGATTTTAGACAAGAGGTAAAATGCCCCTTGGGCATAGAATTTCCCGCCTTCCACTCAACGATAGGCTCATTTGGAAACTGAAATCTGACCACTCGAGTCCTACAATCTATGGAAGCATAGCAAGAATGCAATCAATCCATCCCACGAATGACATCACAGTCTAACATTTCAAGTTCTACCAAGTCTACAAGAGTAACTCTATGGGACACTTTCTATAAACCCTCTTAGCCACCTCAGAATCACCAACAGGAGTATAGACAGAAAAAGGTTCTAACAATATATCGGGGACTACATAAAACTTCATGGCCACATAAGGTGTCACAAAGGACAAAGTAGCATTGGGATTAAGCAAAGCATATACAGTAAGTTGAAAAACCTTTAACATACCGGTTACTATATCTAGAGAGCTCTCTTGGTCACCTCGGGTTTGAAAAGCATAGAAGCGGTTTTACTTTGGAGCATTGGAATTCGGACCACTAAGAGGAGCTTGTTTTCCTTCTCTTCCCTTAGCTTCAAGCACGGGGAAATCTCTCATTTTGTTACCACTTTTCCCACAACTAAGGCAACCATCAATGCCATCTTGGCACTTACCAACATGTTTCTTCCACACTTGGCACAAGTAGTCCTAGCCTAAGAAGAACCACCTCCATTACCTCCTTGAAGTTTAGGGTTAGACACCCTATTCTTGTTAAACTTAGGTGGAGAATTAGAGGAACCTTGACCCAAAAACCCTTGATGAAACTTAGCACGACCATGTACATCAAATGTAGCATGTAAGAAATTACCATCATTGGTCTTAGCCCTTTTTAACTCTCTAGAATTCTCTGAGTTTTTCCTCTTTGATTTGTTGTGCATGTATAATGAGACGAGAGATGTCCATGTCACCAATGAGTATGGCGGTAAGACACTCTTTAACCACCATTTCGAAGACACCCGACACAAACTTACTCATTCTAGCCCTTGAATCCATAATCATTTCTGTAGCATATTTCGACAATGAGTAAACTTTAGAGCATATTCCATCACACTCATACTTCCTTGATGAAGGTTGATGAATTCAAGCGCCTTCACTCTCCTCATCTCTAAGGGAAAGAACCTATCAAGAAAAGTTGATTTACACATTTCTTACTCTATGGACCCGCTCCTACTGGTCTTATCTCTTTCCATTGGTTGTACCACACTTGAGCAACACCATTCAATTCGGTAAGCGGCCAATTCTGCCTTCTCTCCCAGAGTCACTCCCATAATAGCATGTACCTTATAGACCTCATCGATAAACTCTTGAGGATCTTCCTAGACTTTGGAGCCATGAAATTCTAAAGGGTTCATACTCATAATATCCCACACTCCTGAAGCCGTCGTACCCACATTTGAGTTCACGAGGACTACCACCTCTCTATTGGCTTCAGCCACCACGGCTCGAGCCAACACCTGAAAAGCCGACCTAAACTTCGTATTTGTAACTTGTTCGGCCAAAGGATCGACTAGAGCTTGAGGATGAGCTTCTTATTCCACGTTCTCCCACACATTCCATCTAGTATAAGCCTTTCGAGTAGACATATCCTGAAGAACATAGGATAAGGATTATAAGAGATACTTAATAGAGTTAAACTCTACGGAACCATTTTAGAATAATGAAAGAAGTAGAGTTTCCTAATCATCTTGTAGCCTCTTATTCATAAATGTGGCGCACTTCATACTCATGAAAAAAACATTACTAGACGTAGCTTATGAGACATCCTAGAACCATTCTAAACTTTATGCTTTGATACCAATTTTGTCACGACCCAAGGGTACCCCCTAGATGTAACATGGAGTATAGAACTCCGAAGGACTCCATATAAGCCACTTAGCATATCAAAACATAAAGTAATAGAACATTAAAGAATAAAAATATCATTTTAAGTCCAAAACAGTTTTATAGAAAAGCGGAAGTCTAACTCATGTCTCAACAAAGCCATCTATTACAATCGAATGAAAGTGGGTCTATCCCATACAACATGTCGAAAAGGAAATACGAAAGAGAAACTAAAATAAAGGTAATCCATCCTCAAACCATGAGGACTCACCAAGCTCGTCAAGAATCAAAGTCTAAGCTCTAGCCACTAAAATGGGAACCCTGCCTGTCGGACCCTACATTTGGAAAAAATGTAGGCAAGAGTATGAGTTAGTACAAAAATGAACTAAGTATGCTAGTTATGCATATAAAACATGTAAGACATACTAAGAAGGACATTTCATTTCATGATATGCAATTGACCAATTAAAACATGATATAAGAGGTCTAGAAAACATAAGTCATAACATCATGGTCAATGCAAGCTAAATCATCTTTATGTCTTTGAACACATATGATATACTTCTTGAAGTAAACTTAGTTCATTAATCATCTTATTGTGGAAAAATTAGCCTTAACTGACATAGAGACCATGTGATCTAAAACATGATCACCCGATGTCTCCAACACCGAAAAGGGTTGTTGTACTTGCCTAAGGTAGAACCATGAACTTCTAGCTTAAGTAGATCCACTAGCTAAATATCCTATGGGGAACGTAGTTTATGGGATAAGGAGATTCTAACTAGAAACCCGACCTATAATAACGGGAGAGCTTCCATCTCATGAGATTTATTCTAGAAAGCCGGCCTCTACTAATGGGAGAGCTTCCATCTCAATGTCAATATCCAGTCGGTGCTAAGCATAATTCCCACAGAATAGTATTTTCTTACTTATTCTCATCATCCATGGAAATACATGTCATCTTGTCAATCCAAGGTAGTTCAGTATGATAGCTCTTATTCATTGATTTAATTAGGTAAGAAAGCCTTTCAACCTAAGAATCCTTTCTATATGAGAAAACCTTTCACATCATGGGAGCAAGTGTTCGTGGGAATAACCTTTCAACAATACAACAACAACAACAACAACAACTTTGGCACTTCACTCTCAAAGCACCCTTTGTCACGACCCGAGCCTACACCCCAGACGTGACACGATGAACTAGACTCTGAAGAACATCATACAAGCATCATATCATTCATAACATAAGACAATATAAATAGTATGAAATTTAAAACTTCTCTTTAAATTCATACAATCGAAAACATCATTTAAAACAGAAGAAGCGTACTTGTCTAACATGGCCATCTAATACATTCGAATCAAAATTGAGGTCATGGCCCTTATAATAGAAAGTCTAATAACAGTCTAATATAATGAAAGACATGAAACATCAATAAAGCACTTGTCCTCGGATCCATGAGGACATACCACAAGCTTTGGAAGAACTCAATCCAAGCCCTTTGAACTAGAAGGAAACAACTCACTTGCCGGAACCTACACTTTGTAGAAAAATAGAAGAAATATGAGTTAGCACACAAAAATGTACTAAGTATGATAGCCATGCAAAAACCCTGCTTATAAAGGACATTTTGGCTGACAACCATGCTATATGCCAATTTTGAGAAACATCATGAAATTTAGTATAAAAGGCATAAGATACAATCACATTCAACACATCAGTCATTTCATCACATTAGAACCTTCACCTAAAGAACTTCTCAAAGCCTACTCATGCAATGCATGGACGGCATCCCATACTACCACCCACACTTAATAGAACTTCTCAAGCAACCATAGCATGTATCTCACATGATGGGAATAAGCTTTAACCGATAGACCATGTGAGCTTAAATGGAATCCGATGTACTATCCCATATCGTAATGGTTGGTCTACTTGCCTAAGGTAGGACCGGTAACATTTTAGCTTAGGTTGATCAACTAGCTAATATCCTATGTGGGCACATAGTTATGGGATAAGAAAGATGTTCATAGAAACACGACTTAACGTAGGGAGAGCTTCCATCTTATAATATCCTCTCGGTACTTAGCCTCAATTCCCATAGAGTAGTTCATTCACATTAACATTATTGTACTTGAGAGGAATGCCATTGGCCTATCAACTCAAGTGACATAATTAAATTCATGAAAGGAATGACATAAGTCTACCGATTCATGGTACATTATTAGGATAGCTCATTGAATCCTCATGAATGGAATGTCATTGGACTATCAATTCAAGATTCATTATTAGATTAGTTCATTTACTCTTTATGGAAGGAATGTCATTGGCCTATCGATTCAACAGTCATCATTACATTAGTTCATTGACTCATTATGAAAGGAATGCCATCGGCCTATGGATTCAAGAGTCATCATTACATTAGTTCATTGGCTCTTTAGGAAAGGAATGCCATTGGCCTGTTGATTCAAGACAAGCCTTAGAATGCTTCATTAGTCATTTATGAAAGGAATGTCATTGGGCTATCGATTCATGTTCATTTAGTCAAGATACATTAGTTACACAAGAAGAGGATGTCTATGCCTACCAATTCAAGGTACATCAATCAACATTTCTTTCATTTTCACAAGAAGAGGATGTCTAAGCCTACAAATTAAAGGCACATCAATCAACATTACTTTCATTTACACAAGAAGAGGATGTATAAGCCTACTAATTCAAGATGTAACGTTACATTAAAGAAACCTTTCACATATATAATTATCATTCATAAGTGTATAATTGAGAATAACCTTTCAATAATAACACAATTGCATTCTAGACATGATCACATTACTTGCAGTGAAATCACAAAGCACATACATAACTTCATGGTTATACATTAATCCTTCATAATTTGCCCTTCAAGGCCATGAATCACAATTCACCGACACACCTAGAATACTACAATTTAGGCATGAATAATGATATAATTCAATAAAATAAATTAGTATAGACTTAATCTCGTCACATGCTTTCATAATGAATCAATCCCAAATCACAATTCACAATTTAGTATTTTGGGGAAAATCACAGGTTCATAGGGAAATTCCATCTTAAAACAACATTAATTCATAGATTCAATCATAATTCACCATTAATAAACCTTTGAAAATGTTTTGAATTTGAAGCGATGACTTAGATTAAAACCCTAACTTTTGGTGGATTTTGGAAACTTTGAAATCATCTTTTGAAGGGGCTCCTTGGATGGAAACTAACCAAGGATGAAAACTACCATACCTTGATTGAATAAACTCCACGAAATTGAGTGAGAAAGATGAACTCTTGAACTCCAAACATTGACTTCTTCTTCTCCAATGGAGGTTTCTAGAGAGAGAATTATTTTGAGGGGAAGTAGTTTCTATTTTTGAGTTTTGGCAATACTGAGTTGTAAAGTTGTTTAATAGTTTAAAAAGCCTTAAATAGATCTAATAAAACAATATAAACCGTCCCCAACCTAATCTAACCGCCCTTGGAATTTACCACTTTGCCCACAACTTCGCCGAATTTGGGCAGATTCAGTGGTGACCTAAGCCCCTAGACCTACGGACTGTAGGTGGGTTCACTCCTAATCCTGCAAGTCCGTGGTTTGGGTCAGCAAGTCATCATTTAGGGCCCTTGACCTATGGATCACCCCCACGAGGCGTGGATGGACCTACGGTGCGTAGGTCCTCATTTTTTGACTACTTTTGGCTAATTGGGGCTGCCTTGGATTTAGGCTTTAGGGTCCTTGAGAAGGACCCTTGGCTGGTCCTTGGGGAGACATTCCTTGACGTTTAACTCCTAAACCCTAACTCATTTTACAACAGAAAACCTCACATTAACTCAACAACACACTAGTTAGGCTCTAGTTTCACCTACTCGTTTTTCGAGGTGTTACATTATCTCCCCTTTAGGATCATTCATCCTCAAGTGACACTTTAAATACTTTATGGAATTGAAGACTGAAGACTAGCAGCCCATCATGCAGAAACATCATAAACAATGTACAAACCTACGAGGAAACATCAACTCCATCTCAAACATACTCAATGCAATACAAGAAAGTAGGAACTACATCTACAAACTCATTATGCATGAAAACTTCCACATTTCTCATTTCATTGGAGGAATTACCTTCTTCAACTCAAATCATGCTCGTCACATCATCATGAAGCAATTATGCAATTATTCTCAAAAGCACATTTAAGCATGTTCAACAATTCCCCTCATGAAGCATATAGGGAACTCATACTAAATGCACATCAACGTGAGGAACATAAATCATAAAAACTCATTTTCTCATTTAAATATGGTGTCATCAAGAACATGCATAACATAAGGATACCATGAAAACACATAATTCACACATGACTCCAATCATGAAACATAAGCTACAAGGAACTCTTTATCTTAATCTTGAATAGGAATAGAAGGAAAAAGATAAGGATATCGGAACTCTCAACAACCTTACTATCCAAACGTACCATCTCCCCCATGGGAGTAAACCCATACTAAGGCTAACATGAAAATAACATATGGACCTCAATAAAAGATTCACAACCACAAGGAACTATCAACATACCGGTGCCTTCGTCCGAAAGGGCTCGTTTGTCCTCTTTAGACCGGAGTGCATAAAAACCACCATAATTTGGAGGGATAGGAACCGTACCATGAAGAGAAGCTTGTTTGGCCTCCCTTTCTTTGACCGTGAAAGTAGGGCAATTTTTCATTTGGTGATAATTCTTCCCATAACTTCCCAAAATGAGTTCCTGAGCTTAGGTTGAGGAGTCATCATTGCATTATTTCATTGGCGCTCTATGAAAGGAATTCATTGGCGCTCTATAGGATGTCTATGCCTAGCAATTCAAGATGTAACATTACATTCAAGAAACATTTTACATATATCATCATCATTCATAAGTGTATAGTTGAGAATAACCTTTCAATAATAACACGGCTGCATTCTAGACATGATCAAATTAATTGCATTGAAATCACAAAGCACATACATAACATCATGATTATACATCAATCCTTCACAATTTGCCCTTCAAGGTCATGAATCACAATTCACCAACACACCTAGAATACTACAATTTAGGAATGAATAATGATATAATTTAATAAACTAAATCAATACAGATGTAATCTCTTCACATGCTTTCATAATAAATCAATCCCAAATCGCAATTCACAATTTAGTATTTTGGGGGAAACCATGGGTTCATAGGAAAATTCCATCTTAAACCAACATTAATTTATGTATATAATCATAATTCTCCATTAATAAATCTTTGAAAATGTTTTGAATTTGAACAGATGACCTAGATTGAAACCCTAAGTTTTGGGGGATTTAGGAAACTTTGAAATCATCTTTTGAAGGGGCTCCTTGGATGGAAACTAACCAAGGATGAAAACTACCATACCTTGATTGAAGAAACTCCACGAAATTGAGTGAGAAATATGAACTCTTGAACTCGAAACTTTGACTTCTTCTTCTCCGATAGAGGTTTCCAGAGAGAGAATTATTTTGAGGGGAAGTAGTTTCTACTTTTGAGTTTTGGGAATAATGAGTTGTAGGTGTTTAATAGTTTAAAAAGCCTTAAATAACTCTAATAAAACAATATAAACCGTCTCCAACCTAATCTAACCACCCTATGAATTTACCACTTTGCCCCTAACTTGGCCGAATTTGGGCAGATTCAGTGGTGACCTAGCCCCTAGACCTACGGACTGTAGGCGGGCAAATGCCCCATCCTGTAGGTCAGTGGTTTGGATCAGCAGGTCACCATTTGGGGCCCTTGACCTACGGACCATTCCCACGAGGTGTGGATGGACCTACGGGGCATAGGTCCCATCCGTAGGTCCTCATTTTTTTTAACAGCTTTTGGCTAATTGGGTTATCCTTGGGGTAAGGCATTAGGGTCCTCCTCAAGGACCCTTATTCGGTCCTTGGGGATTTGTACCTTGACGTTTAACTCCTCAACCTAAGCTCAGGAACTCATTTTACAACACACTCGTTAGGCTCTAGTTTCACCCACTCATTTTTTGAGGTGTTACACCCTTAAAACATTTACATAGGTTTCATAAGATCACGCATAAACTCATACTTTTTTATTTCAAGGTTCAAAGCTTTCTTTCAATCTCCAAATCCATAATTCCAGCATTATACAGGGATTTTATCATAAATTCATGTAAATTCTATTACTTTGTTCTTTAGATCATAAAACTCCTCTTTCATAATCAACAACCCACATTATGAAATCACAAGTTGGAAAACATGGGGTTTGCATGGGTTCATAAGGGAAACGTCATGAAAGCATTGTTAATCATCAATTTATGGATATTTAAACATAATTACATAATTAAGATCAATAATCAAAAGAACCCATGGTGTTTGAAGAAAATCCTAGCTAATTGGGGAATTCTACATTTTGAAATAGAGAAATTTGGGGACTCCATGAATGAGAGGGATTCATGGATGAAAACTACCATACCTCAAGTCCAATTGTTAATCTTCAATGGAGGAATTGAGGCCTTATCTTGAAACCCTAGGTTGAATCTTCTTCTTCTTCAAGTTTTCTAGATAGAGGATATTTGGGAGGAGATTGATTTCTTTTGGACCACGGGATCTAGACCGACCTATGGTACGTAGGTCCTTCCATGGTCCATGGCCTGGAGAACATTGAGTGGCCCACCCACGGACACTACCTACGGTCTGTGGGTCCACCTATGTACCGTCTGTGGTCCTCGTGCGTGGCACCTAGTACTGCTGGAACTTGGTTATTCTCCCTTTTTTGGATATGGGGTGTTACACTATATAGTTCTATGGGACTTCATAATCATAAAAGACTCTAATACGATTCGGTGCTCGATACTATTCCCAATATAAGTGATATAACTTTATTCTCAAATTTTAAAAACATACTCTCCCTTTGGTTTGAGATAATTGCTTAAACTATCCTCTTAAAAGAGGTAACTTCTCTTGACATATCTTTGAACTCATAACTCATTTACAAATCAAAGTTTCTCTTTATCAATGTAAAAAATGGATACCTTTGAGAATACTTAGTCCCCTTGTAATTTTACTCAATTCATACTCGAAAACTCTTTGTCAATATTATAATGTGCTATGATCATTGATGACTCGGGAAGTCAAACTGCATAAACATTGAAGGTATATCTAGATACCATACTACTTAAACATTGATACCATACTGCTTAAACATTGATGGCATACTCGAATGTCATACTAATCATGTTTTAAAACTTTTTCTCGAAATTCATCTTTACTTTCTCAAAATATTAGTTTAAAAACTCAAATGTTGGCTTTAAAAAACATCTCAAATTTAACAGGGTTCATGCGGAGTTATGGACATTAACGACTCAACTCAGGAATCTTACTAGAGATATGGAATCTCAATACTCAGAACTCAACGATATTACTCATCTGAAAAATACTCAATTCATAAGATTAATGCTGAAATATAGGCATGAACAAATCAACTCAAGAATCTTAATATATATCATATAGGAATTCATTAATTAGGAATAGAATTTTAAAAAGAAACGGGAACTCTAGATCTGAAAGTCAACTCATCTCAAGAATACTCAAATCTAGGGGTGGAATCCTAGATTTCTCTTTTACTGATTTGGAAGTAGATGTAGGGCATGAGGGCGAACTATTCCCATACTATGATATATTTAAATACCTGGAAGAAGAAGGTTCTTGAAGAATCTTGAATAAGAACTTGATCAGAAGCCTCAAAACACTAGCTTGAAGGTAAACAATCAATAAAACCTTTCTTGAGATTCTTGAATTAGTTTCTTAAAATCTCTTTGACCAAGAATTATGATTTTCATTAGGGATTCATAATTTTATGGTGGAATTTGAGTTGAAAAGAATATAATTCTTGGAGAAAGACTTACCATGAAAAAGGATCTTTAAAAAGATGGATTTTTTGTTTTTAATGGAGTCTTCTACTTTGATTTTTCCTTAGGTGTTTTTCCTTAGGGTTTGAGAGAGAAGAGAATGATGTATTAAGAGATGAAAATCTGATTGTTTTGGGTCCTTAATTAGTCAAGAAATTCGTTTAGAGTTTTCAAAGAGGCAAAAAGACAAAAAGACCCCTTTTTAATGTTTTCTCGTCGACTAATTCGTCACTGCACTGTATATGGTTACTCAAATGGTCAAAACTTTTTACTCAAAACATGGATGGTTGAGAAATTTGTGGCGTTGGAAAGAAGATTAAAATACCTTTAATTTGATGGGTTATGGGCCATGTAACTCTATATATTCTTAGAGATATGGTCATTTGAAGTTGTCTCAAAGAGAATCTTACATCAAAACGTAATCGGTAAGGAAACTTTCAACTCTACTTTGTGCTATGAGCTTCTAGTGACCTTGATTGATACCCAAAATCATTCCTACACTAAAGAATGTAATTTTACACATATGGGAAATTAAAAAATCACCCAATATGACTCTACAAGTAAATGAAGAATAGTTCGGGTCTTAACTTAGAAATTTTTGGGGTGTTACAATATCTCTTCTTTTGGATCACTCGTCCTCGAATGACGGTTAAACTAAGAATGTAGGGGAAAATAGTTGCTATCACTACCTCTCTTGACTTCTGAGTTGCCTACTAACATAGGTTGTACTGATTGATACTGATAGTTTTGAAACTGGACTAGAGCACATAAGTGATGAACGATATGAGTTTGATCATATATAGTCACACTCAATCGGAAATTAGTTGAGATAAAGCTAGGATATCTGGGCATAAAGTAATATTAGGAATAATATGCCTTTAGTGATATGATTGGTAGGTTTCAAGCTTATAAACACTTCTCAACACTGCTCTTATTTCAACTTACTACTTCATTAGCTACAACTCCTAGCTCCCACTAGAGTATATGACTACTCTTACAAACGTCCAAATCAAATCCCTTGCTTTTAGTATGTACAAGCCTAATCTCTACTTCAAAAGGTGCTAAAGATGATATGGTTATACTTATCTAAGCCACGAGATTCAGGTTCTATACCTCTATAGGGAATCTCATCCCAAGAATACTTCTCCTTATAGCAGCCTTCAACCAAACTTGAGCCCATATCAAGAAACACCTAATGTATCATGCATTTTTCCATATGTTAACAACACCACATTCAAGCCTAATACTATAACTACTCCATGGACTCCTTCTAAGAATTTGTCATCATCTCTACCAACTAAAATTTCACGCATTACTACTAGGAACTGACTAATTGCTCTCATTTAACTATTACTCAGGTTAAAACCTCATCCCATTCTTCCTTCATATTTATAACCTTAGATGGAAGAAGAACACCACCACTACAACATTAAGAAACATAAACCCTCTCCTTCTATCATTACTCAACTACTATCGACAACATCGCTATCAAAATTGAAAAGGATTACTGACACTATAGGAAAAGTGTGAATGACATGGGGATTTTCCTAGGAATTAGTATCAAAATCCGCAGGAAACTTATTTTCCTGCAAATTTTCATACTAATCCCCAGAAAAATCCCCATGTAATTCACCATTTTCTAGTAGTGTGAAAGAGCTTTAGGGAGAAAGATATAAGCAGGATTCATTCGAGAAATCTAATGTAAGAAGATGAATGATGTAACATTATGTTGCTAGAACTTGAGAGTAAATAATGAATTTGTGAGACTGAGCATATTACGATACATGAGTGATTATATAAATAAGTTCATCTCATGGGGCTGATATCTAAAGAAATGTCGTAAGATAGATATCAATGGGCAAAAGGCTTTACCCTTCATTGTGGAAATTGAGCATAGATGTGAATCTCTTTAAAGTGTATGAGAATAAGACATAGATACAATTCTAATATTAAGAATATCAATAAGATGTTGTAATAACTTCACTTGAGGTATACGTAAGATTATGAAAGCATTGATATATCTCAAAGAATATTTCTGAAAACTTCACTATATCATCCTCAACACTTGACTTGGTTTCTCATCTTATCATCTCCCCCATATGTTTGAAACTGACACTTTAAAGCTATGTATCTATTCCATCATATCCAAACTAGTCTATAATTGTTTTTTCTTACTCAAAAGATGCTAACTTTATTGCTACTAAGCTCTTCATGCACATGCACTAAGGATCCTTCTAAGTCTTCTTTCTTAGATGCTTCTTTTAAACACTTCTCATTGACTTATAAGGCTTCTTCATCTGACTCTTAAGGGAAAAAACTGCTTACATCAGCTTATTCCACATAAATAGCTCAAATATATAATCTAGGCATACATGGAAAATCATTAACTTAATTGGAACTTCGTCTGATTACATACAATCTCAGGAAAACCTCTAAATGCTCTTGTTACTCTTATGACTTGGCCACACTTCACTTCCCTTATCTAAAAGTTATGATTTTTCGCTTGTACCACTCATATTTATTGCAGCTAACATCTCAATTTCTTACCTACTATATGTTAACTCTACTAGATAAGATCTCGAGACTAATAGCATCACCCTCATGTTGTCATTCTTTTGATCACGACGCTCATCTCAAATTCAAGCTTCATTTTTATTACTCAATCCCGATATCAATATGATTGCGCGCTTACTATACTAACTTAAAACTACTAGATACAAATTCAGAAACACTCGCTCACTACGACCTCATAACAAGTAGTCAATCTTTATCTCTCTGTCTACATACTTATGAATTGTTTTGACATTCAATTTCACAACTTAAGTACTACTTACTCATTCACTATACATCATTGCCTAATTAGTTCTATAACCCTTTGATTATTATGGGATCTCCCTTAAAAATCATAAGTCTAGCTTAGAGCTATCACCTCATGAATACTCCTGATCTTCTATTCAACACCTACACTTGGTTTTTACGAATACAATGACACGTAATCATAAAATCCTTTTTAGTTAAAGTATACTCTAACTCATCCATACTAGAACTCTTTATCTACCTTCTGTTATGAAATCCTCATAAACTCATCACTTTTTAGTCTACCCATAAGGGAAAAATACTGATTAATAACTTACTAGATGTATAAGTACAACTTACAAACTCTACTGAATAACTATCCCCATTTATTAGGTTACTACACCTTTAAATGTATAGTTCTAACTCAGAGCACTTCTACTACTACTGGCTCATAACATTGCAACTCATACTATCTTCTGGGTGATAATACTACACAAGCTCAAAAAAAATACCTCATAAGGGTCTCACCTGAAATAAGGTTTAGAGGAGAGAGTCAGGGGTACATCTCGCTTTTAGCTCGAACGCATGATTCACATGAATAATAGGGCATTTTTTTGAATCTCAACACTTAAGCTTGCTCACAGATTTCTTTCAAGCCCATCTACCGTCTGATGGCTTTCTGCAGACTTATGCTTAGAGTAACTCATCGATAAGGATTTGGGTTTTACTTTTCAACTACCTTGACTATGAGGGGTACATAATGGATTTGAGAAATGCACGAATTTGAATAATTCCTTATGAATAAGTTCTATTGCACAATTTATAATATGAAAGAAGAGAACATTTTCTTAAATGTCTGTAGTCTCTCATTTGTAGAAGTGCAGCCCTCACAACTATAAATAAGATCCTACTGACGCAGCTTCATAGAAACCCTAGGACACTTGAACTTTGTACTCTGATACCAAGTTTGTCATGACCCGAGCCTACACCCTGAGTGTGACCGACACTCGAGAAGCATTGTTGGCCCCAACCGAACCCTCATCCGTGTTGACTACAAACACAAGACTAAGTCATACATACACAAGCATCAAACTGAAAGAATTGTTAAATCAAAATGTAATAAATCTCAAAACTCTGTGAATATACTGAGTATGAAGCATAAATTTCAGATAAAACATCTAAAACTGAAAGATTCTTCAAAATTGTCTATCTACGAAGCCTCTACTATACAAAGATAAGTGTCGGGAGAAGACACACAATTACTCAAAATTCTACTAATACTAACAACACATAAAACTGGAGTCCTCCAAAAGCAAGGAGACCTCACTCTGAAGCTGACGAACGGATGAAGGGATCTCAACAGACTCTTGTTGAGGATCCTAAGAACATGTGTTTGCATTACTAAAAGTTGCAGGTTATATTACATCGGTACATTGAATGTACGAGTATGTAATATAGCTTAATAAAAAATAACGGAATGAAAGGACTGCAATAGATATAGATATATACTTAATTACATCAACAAATGAACATGAAGTAAAAACCATTTAAACTTTACAATAAAATATACAATGAATGCGACATGAAAATAATATACTTTATTTTTAGGGAGTTTCTATAATTGACAACCATAACCAAGAGCCTGGCAATGATATAACATTTCACCTCACGTTGCCAGAACCATCCTATACTTTGTCAGGGTATAGGATGAAATCGTGACTATGGATTCATCTAATTGGCCTTCTTAGAGGCAGTGAGGAATTACATTAGTAGTCAATGTTATCCTATCCTACATTGGCTATGTAGTTCTGTGGTACTTCCAAATCATAAAAGACTCTAACCCAGTTCGGTGCTTGATACTACTCCCAAAATAAGTGATATAACTTTATGCTCAATGCTTAAAAACATACTCTTCCTCTGGTTTGATATAATTGCTCAAACTATCCTCTTAAAAGAGGTAACTGCTCCTGAAATATCTTTGAACTCATAGCTTATTTAGAAATAAAATTTTCTTTTTTATCAATGTAAAAATTAATACCTTTGGGAATATTTAGTTCCCTTATACCCTTACTCAATTAATACTTTTAAACTCTTTCTCAAAAATATAGCAAAATTATATTGTGATATGATCATTGATGACTCGAGAAGTCATAATGCATAAACATTGATGGTATATCTAGATACCATACTGGTTAAACATTGATGGCATAATCGACTATCATACTAATCATGTTTTAAAAACCTTTTCTCAAAACTCATCTTTACTTTCTCAAAAACTCAGTTTAGAAACTCAAATGTTGGCTTTAAAAAGCTTCTCAAAATATATAACTCAATTCATAGGGTTCATACAAAATTATGGACATGAATGACTCAACTCAAGGATCTTAATAGAAATATGGAAACTCAGTGCTTAGAACACAAGAACTCAAGCACTCAATACTCGGAACTCAGAACTCAACGATACTACTAATCTCAATAATACTCAATTCATATGGTTCATATAGAAATATAGACATGAACAAATCAATTCAAGAATCTTAATGCATAACATATAGCAATTCAATAATTAGGAATAGAATTTCAAAACAATGAGGAACTTATGAACTCAAAATCAACTCAAGATTCTTTTTCAAGGTAAGTTTTTCTCCAAGAATTTTATTCTTTCCAACTCAAATTCCTCCATAAAATGATTAATCACTAATAAAAATCATAATTCTTGGTCATAGAGATTTCAAGAAACAAATTCAAGAATCTCAAGAAAGGTTTTCTTGATTGTTCTCCTTCAAGCTAGGTTTTCAAGGCTTCCATTCAAGTTCTTTTTCAAGATTCTTCAAGAACTTTGTTCTTTAAGGTATTTAAGGCTATCATAGTATTGGGCTAGTTCATCTTCATGCCCTACATCTACTTTCAAATCAATAAAAGAGGAATCTAGGATTATATCTCTAGATTTGAGTATTCTTGAGATGAGTTGATTTTGAGTTCTTGACATCCTGATTTTTTTGAAATTTTATTAATAATTATTTAATTGATATATGTTATGCATTAAGATTCTTGAAATGGTTCGTTCATGTCTATATTTTAATATGAACCATATGAATTGAGTATTGTTGAGATGAGTAGTATCGTTGAGTTCTGAGTTCTCAGTCTTGAGTGCTTGAGTTCTTGAGTTCTAAGTACTGACTTTCCATATTTCTATTAAGACCCCTGAGTTAAGTCGTTCATGTCCATATTTCTGCATGAACCCTATGAATTGAGTTATAAATTTTGAAAAGCTTTTTAAAGAAATATTGGAGTTTTAAACTGAGTTTTTGAGAACGTAAATATGAGTTTTGAGAAAGAGTTTTGAAAACATGATTAGTATGACAGTTGAGTATTCCATCAATTTTTAAGAAATATGGTATCTAGATATACCATCAATGTTTATGCAGTATGACTTCCCGAGTCATCAATTATCATATCACAATATGATTTTGATATATTTTTGAGAAAGAGTTTTCATGTATGAATTTAGTAAGAGTATAAGGGAACTAAGTATTAGTTTTTACATTGATAAAAAAGAAACATTTAATTCCAAATGAGTTATGAGTTCAAAGATATTTCAAAAACAGATATCTCTTTTAAGATGAGAGCTTGAGTAATTATCTCAAACCAGAGAAAAGATATTTTTTAAACATCGAGCATAAAGTTATATCACTTGTCTCAAGTTAGTCTTTCGCTTATAGTCAGCCAGGATGAGGGTTTGCTCGGGGACCAACAATGGTTCTTGAGTGTCGGTCATGTCCAGAGTGTATTCTTAGGTTGTGACAATTATGTTCCTAAGTTTGAAACTATGGAGACTTTAGCCTTAGCATTGTCTTTGGTCAACATTCGAGTTCGAATGCTCGAATCAGTTTTTCAATAGTTCTACCGATACGGGGGATGATTTTAGGCCTAGGAGTGGACTTGGTTTAAATTTGAGAGGTTCCATGTTACGACCTCAGTCTACATCCTAGTTAAGACATGGTATTCAAAACCACAAGTGGCCCTAAGCTAACCCTTCACATAATATGTCAAAGCATATGATATGTAACTAATGCGGAAGGTGAAACAAATACTTAATAAGTCTTCATATGGAAATCAAGAAATTTGTGATAACTGAACAAATATTGTCGAAACGAAGCCTATATTATTTAGACCGAACGAAATAAGTTTCCAGGATATGGCCCTAGTTACCTCAAATCAAATATAAAAAGAAAGAACTAAAAATTGACTAACAGCTAATGGAGGAAGTCGTGGAATGAGAAGGACTCACCAAGTACTAGCTAGAACTACTACAACTTCACTATTCATGAGTCTGAGAATGGGTGCCAAAATCTACATCTTAAAAGAATGTAACACAGAGAAATGTCAGTACGTTGAATGTATTGAGTAAGTAAGGGGAACTAGCATAATCATAAAAAGGAGTGAGGACAGTAAAATAAGGTACCCAAAATCATATATATATAGTGGAAGAGGTAAGGAGAAAATAGTTGGAGTTCATGTCTAAAAATCATTTATAATCTTCCTTATGAAGCATATATAGAGATGAGTCTATTTCAATAGCCTTGCATAATCATAGTTGTAAATAACATTCTTAAAGTTAATCAAATAAAGTTAAGAGCATATCGACACAAAAATGCATAAACTAAGGAGTTTCTTATAACAGATATACACCACGTGAGCTCATGATTTCCAATAGCTAACCTAGTTGGGAGGGCTGCCCTATACCTTGCCAGTGTAAAGGACTATATCATATATATGTGGATCCACTTGTATGAGCCTCTCATAACTAAAAAGTCAACCGACAAGGTGGTAAAACATAATCTTGCGGTGGCATGTAATTATAGGACTTGGGTTTTCAAAACCACTGTCCTCGCATTACCAAATAGTCCTCCCAAACTATCATATATGCGTATATAGATCATAGGTATGAAAACTATTTATCAGTTCAAATCATACATGATACTAAACTCAAAAGACATATTTAAAGTAGCCTAAATTTAGGTTGAAATTCGCATCATACTAGTCTTCATGCTTAAAAGTCATAAATTGTCACAACCTAGGGCTACCCCCTAGACGTAACATGGCGTAGTTGACCCCGAAGAGTTCGCATACATGACGTAAGCATATCCTAAACATAAGATAATAGAAAATATGGGAAAATTTAAAAGATTTACAATCGAAGTCATTTTTCATACAGCAAGCGGAAGACTTTCTACACCTTGTCTCAAACCATCTAATACAACTTTTACGAATAAACTCTTGGGACACAACCCATATAATAGTCTTCTCATGAAAATAAAAGACCTAAAGGTAAGGGTGGGTTTTTTCCTCGAAGCTATGAGGACTCAACAAAATCTTCAACTCTTCTTACACCTTAGAAACCTAGCCTCCAAAAGAAACCAATCTCCAAGACCCTACATTTGATTAGAATGTAGGCAATATGTGTTAGTACAAAATGTGCGAAGTATCAAAGCTAGCACAACATCATAAGAGCATCTCAAAATGGTTAGCCAACATAAGACATAGTTAATGAGCATAGGAGATAAGATATAATCATATAATCACAATTGACTATTTGTCATCAATACCATAATAAAACCATTTTTAAGTAACCTCAAAAGCATACAAGTGCAAAGCCTGAATAGCATCCCATAATACCACCCAAGCCAAGTATCCCCTTTTAGTCATCTTAATCATAGTCGATATACACGGTGAAGTCTCTAAGCTTTTCTACCACAACAGTACCATACTTCTAAGTAACCTCAAGACACACTTGTGCAATGCATGAAAGGCATCCCATACTACCCTTCACACTAAGCATAACCTTGAGGTCATCTTCGTCATATTTACCCTCCTTTAGTAACACTAGTAGCTTACCTCATGTAGAAAAGAGAAGTATCACCTTTAATCAGTCATATCTTGGAAGGCATTTATAGCAACAATCTATCAAGCATAACTCATGTAAGACAACACTCATGAGGTTACTTTATGTCATACTTGTGCAAGTATGAGTAGCATCCCATACTACTACTCATACTAATTACTTCTTTAGGTCATCAAACTCATGATCCTTACTTAAGGACTAGCCCTCTTTTTAAAGTATGGGGATACTAGGAAACACTTTACTAGATCTATCTTAGTCCCTTGTTTTTTGAACCCTAAAAGATCCTATACTAGGTACATCTTAGTTCATCATATTGGAACTCTAGGAAATGCTACTTAAAGAATAATCTAAGATCATTAGACTTGAACTCTTGGAGATGCTACTTAAAGCATAATCGTAGTTCATTATAAAGTTGGACCCTATGGGATACTTCTTTTAGCATGTCTAGGTTCATTATCATTATGGACTCTAGGAGGCACTACTCAAGCATATCTAAGTCCATTTATAATCTTAAACATTATGAGGTCCTTCACTAACTTGTCTTAGCCCTTCATTACTTGGAACCCTAGGATATACCATATTAAGTACATCCTAGTTCATTAAGGTTGAACCCTAGGAGACACTATTTAAAGAATACTCTTAGTTAATTAGTTTGATCTCTAGGAGAAGCTCCTTCAAGCATAATGTTAGACCATACTTACATTGGGCTCTAGGAGATGCTACCTTATGCATATCTTAGCCTATAAGGTTTGAACTCTAGGAGATGCTACATTGAGCACAATCTTAGTTCATTACAAATCTTGTTTTATTGGATATAGCCTTAACCCACATGAGAACATATAAGTTATCACATAATCTCCAAAGGTGTTACCCACACCATCAAGGGTTGGTCCACTTGCCTAAGGTAGGACCGATTTGTTAGCTTAGTCGAATCCACTAGCTAACTTTCCTACGGGGCATGTAGTTATGGGATACAGAGATTGTTACTAGAAACCCAAACTCCACTAGGTGAGGCCTCCATCTCATGAGACACACCTGGGGAAATAAATACTCCTCTAGGTGAGAGATCCCATGTGGGAAGCCTAAACTAAACTAGGTGGGAACCTCCATGAAAGCCCAAACTCAACTAAGTGGGAACCTCCATCTCATTTGAATATCCACTCAGTGCTAGGCATAAGACCCACAAGATAATCATTAAGTCTCTACTTTGATTCAAGTTTATGGAAAGAGGTTCTTGACAACCAATCCATGTTAATACCTCTTTTATGCCTTATGTGAGCTACTATCACCATCCATGACCTAGGTATAAAGTCCCTCTAGCCTTAGCTTCAATTAGTTAGGATAAGTCCGTCAACCCTAGAACCATTACTATGTGAGAAGACTTTCATGTTAAGTTCATGTTCATACTTAGTATTATGTCTAAAATCCTTCATTAAACAAGGATATCATCATCACCTAACTGATCCTATCACTTCCTACCACCATCTATGATTCATAAGGTAAATTAAGTAGGTAAAGGTCTCTCAACACAATTCTATTCATTAGCCGTGGATTCATATGTAGATTTTACTCTCAAAACCTAAGGATCTAAAGTTAATAATATTAGCTTCTTGCTTAAGCCCTAATGATCATCATTCATAACTATGATTCCTCATTCTCAATGAATCTACATCAGGGAAGCATATTATGAACCTATATTACGAGACATTCAATCACATCCTTTGATACTAAGTGATCTTAGTCATAATTTGCCTTAAAGGTTCGATTCTATCTTTAAATATCAAGATCAATCATGTAGTATAGAGTCTAGTTCAATTACTACTCATAACATTGATTTAGGAAGATTACTCATGAATCTTCAATTTCACCTCTAATGGCATAAACCCACAAACATAACATTCATCAATTTAGATTAGGGTTCACCATAGAAATCACATGAAATCATCATAACATCATTAAACAAAGCTAATTCAATCATAATTGGGTGATATCCACTTTATTGGAATCATACCCAAATCCTAGCCACAATGCAAGCACAACCCTAGCTAGAATGGGGTTATTTATTTCACAAGTGGGGAAACTATGGGGGATCCATGGGTGGAAGAACCCATGGATAATTAAGCTTAGCATACCTTTAATCAAAGCCCCAAACAATGCTTGAATCAATGGTGAATTCGACCTAGTTTCTTCCCTTCTTCTTCTTCTTCTTCTTATCCTTTCCTTCTAGAGAGAGAATATTTGGAGAGTGATTTGGGGTCTTTAGATGAATGAGTTAAAGTGATTAGTTTACGGGTGTATTATACTTATATAGGTGGCTAATTAACTAACTAACCGACCTCCCTTAACCCCTAATTAATTAACTAATCAAATCCCAAACCCCCAACTTAAAACTAAAAGTCACAAAACTGGCAGCATGTACGGATCACCCATCACGGACCGTGGATGGGTCTACTGGCCGTCATTTTGTCTGGTGGTTAGGGACTGAGGCTTGAATTTGAAGGCCTGTGCAGGCCTTGACCTGCACTCATGACCTACGAGGTGTGGTCTGATCTACTGTCCGTAGATGGCCATCCATAGGTTACACCTTTTTCTAGATTTTTGACATTGTTTTGGGGTCCCCTTCAAGGACCCCTTGGATGGTCCTTAGGGGGTCGTACCTGGACATTTCTAAAACCCCTATTCTAAGTATGGGAACCATTTTTACAATTTTTAACCCTCATACGACACTCCAAAACTCTTACCAAAGGCTCTAGAACTCACTAGTTCAACTCACTAAATTATGGGGTGTTACATTATCCTCCACATGGGAAAATTGATCCTCGAATTACACTTTAAACACCTATGAAAGTCAAAAATCTAACTTACCAGCCATTATTCATGCACTACATCTAAATGCACACAACCAAGCAAGAAAACTTCTATTCAAAACCAAACTCATTCAATGCAACACAAGGGAGTTGGAAGTACATCTGCCTACCCAAAATGGATGAAATTCTATATTTTACTCATTTTCAAGGAGGAACTAACCTCTCCTAACTAAAACATGCTCAAAACTCCTTCATGGAGCCAAAATACAAAAGTTCATCTCATAAAGTATTTATTTAAGGAGGAAATCTTTTAACTCCAAACTAAGGCATGCTCACTATCAACCTATGAAGCCTATATGCCAATTTATACAAAGCACTACAACATGAGAGAAACAATTCATATAAGTCATTTCTAATGAGACCTAAGCATTTTCATGAACATACATGTAAGGAAATCATGGCAACACATAAAGCACATAATAACCCTACTAGATAGGCATACCATCCCCCACTTGGGAGTAAGCCTACACAACCTTTTCTAAACATCATACATACTAAAAACAATTCAAAGTCCAACATAACAAGTCATAATAGACAAGAAATCCAGAAGTTTTACTAAAGCATAAAGCACATACCCGAAGGGACACGAGGAGATCACTCTTGATCTTCTCTAGATTGGAGAGCATAAAACCTATGATTACTTGGGAGCACTGAACTTGGCCTCCCTCCCTTTAGCCCTAAGGAATGAAAAATCTCTCTTTTTGTGACCCTCATTACCACAACCATAGCACCCCTCATTTCCGGCTAGACACTCACCATAATGCTTTCTCCCACACTTGGAGCAAGTAGGCTTAAGCAACACGGATTCACTATTACTCCCTCTTAGAGGATTAGGTTTAGACACCCTCTCTTGGTTGGAAAGTTTTTGTTGGGTCCTAGGTTGACCATATCCATCAGAGCTATCATCGGTTCTAGGTCTTTTAACTTCCCTATTTTTCTTCCGAAGCTTTGTCTCCTCAACTTGTTGAGCATACACCATTAGACGTGAGATGTCCATATTATCATGAAGCATTGCCGCACGCCATTCTTTCTCAATAAATTCGGACACTCCGGTCACAAATCGACTCATTTCATTTCTCGGATTTTCCACTAAGGATGGAGCATACTTGGACAACTTGGTGAATTTTAGGGAATATTCTGGAGCACTCATACCTCGTTGATGAAGGTTGATAAACTCCTCAACTTTGGCTTCCCTCTTCTCACGGGGAAAAAACCTACCAAGGAATGCTTGCTTGAACACTTCCCTACTTATGGTACCTGCTCTTATAGGCCTATTATCCTTCCATTGAGTATATCATACTTGGGTCACATCCTTCAATTGATAGGCGGCTAGTTTGGCTTTCTCACTAGAAGTCACCCTCATTGCATCAACTATCTTCTAGATCTCTTCCATAAACTCTTGTGGATCCTCATTCACTTTGGAACCAAAGAACATAGGAGGGTTCATTCTTCTGAGATCTCTCAACCTAGAAGCCATGGTGCTCTAATTAGGGTTTGCCCGGGGCCCAACATCTCGGTTGTCTTGGGCCGTTATAGCCTGGGCTTGAGTGGTCACGACTTGAGCTTGAGTCGCCATGAGTTGAGCCTTATTTCAATATTGGTCATAGCCCTTTCATCATTAGGAACTTGAGGAGGAGCTTAGTTAAGAACTTGTGGAGGAACCTCTTGTTCTCCATTATCTTCCTCATACCTCCTAACATTAGCCCTAATATTAGCCATAACGTGAAAAACCATAGGGAAAAGGTTAGGAGAAAGACCTACTAGATCTAAACTCTATAGCACGACTTAGAGAATGAAGAAGTGAGATTTCTTAAGCATCAAACAACATCCTATTCATAAAATGTGGCGCGCTTCAAATTTATGAACAAGACTCTACTAGATGTGGTTTGGGACATCCTAAAACCATCCCAAAACCTTATGCTCTGATATTAAGTTTGTCATGACTCAGGGGTACCCCTTATACGTAACATGGCATAGTTCACCCCAAATGGGTCGCACACAAGCCCTTAGCATATCCTGAACATAAGTAAATAGAAAATACGGAAAAATTTAAAACTTTTACAATCGAAATCATTTTTCATAAAGCAAGCAAAAGACTTTCTACACCTTGTCTCAAACCATCTAATACAACTTTTTAGAATAAACTCTTGGGACACAGCACATACAATAGTCTAATCATGAAAGTAAAAGACGTAAAGGTAAGGATGGGTTTTGTCCTCGAAGCAACGAGGACTCACCAAAATCTTCAACTCTTCATGCACCTCAAAAACCTAGCCTCCAAAAGAAACCAATCTCCAAGACCCTACATTTTATTAGAATGTAGGCAACATCTGTTAGTACAAAATGTACCAAGTATCAAAGCTAGCACAACATCATAAGAGCATCTCAAGATGGTTGTTCAACATTAGACATAGTTAATGAGCATAGGAGATAAGACATAATCATATAAGCACGTAAGCAGAATTGACTCTTAGTCATTAATACCATAATATAACCATTCTCAAGTAACCTCAAAAACAAACAAGTGCAAAGCATGAATAGCATCCCATAATACCACCCAAGCCATGTATCCCCTTTTAGTCATCTTAATCATAGTCTATATACATGGTGAAGTCTCTAAGCTTTTCTACCTCAAGAGTATCATACTTATAACAAACCTCAAGACACACTTGTGTAATGCATGAAAGGCATTCCATACTACCCTTCACACTAAGCATAACCTTGAGGTCATCCTAGTCATATTCACACTCATTTGGTATCACTAACACCTAACATCATGTACACAAGGGAACTATCACCTTTAATCAATCATATCTTGGAAGGCACCTATAGCAACAATCTATCAAGCATAACTCATGTAAGACGACACTCAAAAGGTAACTTTAACTTATACTAGTACATGGCATGAGTAGCATCCCATACTACTACTCATACTAAGTACTTCTTTAGGTCATCATACTCATGTTCCTTACTTAGGGACTAGCCCTCTTTTTAAAGTATGGGGACACTAGGAGACACTTTACTAGATCTATCTTAGTCCCTTCTTTTTTGAACCCTAAGAGATACTATACAGGGTACATCTTAGTTCATCATATTGGAACTCTAGGAAATGCTACTTAAAGCATAGTCTAAGTTCATTAGACTTGAACTCCTGGAGATGCTACTTAAAGAATAATCCTAGTTCATTATAAAGTTAGACCCTATGAGATACTTCTTTAAGCATGTCTAGGTTCACTATCATTATGGACTCTAGGAGGCACTACTCAAGCATATCTAAGTCCAATTATACTTTTAAACATTATGAGGTCCTTCACTGACTTGTCTTAGTCCCTCATTACTTGGAACCCTAGGATATACCATATTAAGTACATCTTAGTTCATTAAGGTTGAACCCTAGGAGATACTATTTCAAGCATACTCTTAGTTCATTAGCTTTATCTCTAGGAGATGCTCCTTCAAGCATAATCTTAGACCATACTTACATTGGGCTCTAGGAGATGTTACCTTATGCATAATTTTTAGCCCATAAGGTTTGAACTCTAGGAGATACTACATTGAGCACAATCTTAGTTCATCACCAATCTTGTTTTATTGGGAAATAGCCTTGACCGAAATGACAACATATGAGTTATCACACAATCTCCAATGGTGTTACCCACACCATCAAGGGTTGGTCCACCTGCCTAAGGTAGGACCGGTTTGTTACTTTAGTCGGATCCACTAGCTAACTTTCCCATGGGGCATGTACTTATGGGATACAGAGATTGTTACTAGAAACCCAAACTCCACTAGGTGAGGCCTCCATCTCATGAGACACACTTGGGGAAATCAATACTCTTCTAGGTGAGAGATCCCATGTGGGAAGCCTAAACTAAACTAGGTGGGAACATCCATAAAAGCCCAAACTAGACTAGGTGGAAACCTCTATCTCATTTCAATATCCACTCGGTGCTAGGCATAAATCCCACAAGATAATCATTAAGTCTCTACTTTGACTCAAGTTTATGGAAAGAGGTTCTTGACAACCAATCCATGCTAATACCTCTTTTAGACCATATGTGAGCAACTATCACCATCCATGACCTAGGTATAAAGTCCCTATAGCATAAGGTTCAATTAGTTAGGAGAAGTCCTTCAACCCTAGAACCATTACTATGTGAGAAGTCTTTCATGTTAAGTTCATGTTCATACTTAGTATCATGTCTAGAATTCTTCATTAGACAAGGATATCGTCATGACCTAAGTGATTCTATCACTTCCTACAATATATTATTCATAAGGTGAATTAAGTAGGTAAAGGTCTCTCAACACAACTCTATTCATTAGCCTTGGATTCATATGTAGATTTTACTCTCAAAGCCTAAGGATCTAAAGTTAATCATATTTTCTTCTTTCTTATGCCCTAATGATCACTATTCATAACTATGACTCCTCATTATCAATGACTCTACATCATGGAAGCATATTATGAACCTAGATTACAAGACATTCAATCACATCCATTAATACTAGGTGATCTTATTCATAATTTGCCTTAAAGGTTCAAATTCATATTTACATGTCAAGATCAATCATGTAGAATAGAGTCTAGTTCAATTAATGTCTAGTTATTCCTAATCTTGCTCAATTACTTATAACATTGATTTAGGAACATTACTCATGAACCTTCAATTTCATCTCTGATGGTATAAACCCACAAACATCACATTCATCAATCTAGATTAGGGTTCACCATGGAAATCACATGAAATCATCATAATATCATTAAGCAAAGCTAATTAAATCATAATTGGGTGATATCCACTAGATTGGAATCACACCCAAACCCTACCCACAATGCAAGCACAACCTTAGCTAGAATGGGGGTTTTGATTTCACAAGTGGGGAAACTATGGGGGATCCATGGGTGGAAGAACCCATGGATGATTAAGCTTCACATACCTTTAATAAAATCCCCAAACAGAGCTTTAATCAATGGTAAATTCGACCTAGTTGCTGCCCCTCTTCTTCTACTTCTTCTTTCCTTCTAGATAGAGAATATTTGGAGAGTGATTTGGGGTCTTTAGAAGAATGAGTTAAAGTGATTAGTTTTGGGGTGTATTATAATTATATAGGTGGCTAATTAACTAACTAACCGACCTCCCTTAACGCCTAATTAATTAACTAATCAAATCCCAAACCCCCCAACTTACAACTAAAAGTCACAAAACAGACAGCATCTACGGATCACCTATCCACGGACCGTGGATGGGTCTACTGGCCGTCATTTGGTCTCGTGGTTAGGGACTGATGCTTGAAGTTGCAGGCCTGTGCAGGCCTTGACCTACACACATGACCTACGGGGCGTGGTCTGATCTACAGGCCATCCATAGGTCACACCTTTTTCCAGATTTTTGGGACTATTTTGGGGTCCCCTTCAATGACCCCTTGGGTGGTCCTTGGGGTCGTACCCAGATGTTTAACCACTAAAACCCCTATTCTAAGTATGGAAACCACTTTTACAAGTTTTAACCCTCATACGACACTCCAAAACTCTTACCAAAGGCTCTATAACTCACCAATTCAACGCACTAAATTACAGGCTGTTACATAAATGTATTATAGAACCATGGAAATTATGCTAAATTCAGTACAATAGTATTTTTAAAATTAAAGTAAAATGAAGAGAACGTGAATTAATTAATAATATCATAAGTTCATAAAATAGCCCTAGCTTTGCCTAACAATCTTGAAAATCAAAATACTTCAGGCATAAGAGTGAAGGGATACTCTCATTGAAGCCTTACAAACCTGAGAGATTGATATTTGAAATAAGAACTTGCTTGAAATACTAGAAACCCTAGCTTCGGTCATGCTTACTGTAGGTTCTGTGTTTGAGGGAGTTATGAGTGTAGGACTTGAGTCTTGAGTGTGAAAAACCTTTTTGAATATACATAATTTTGTGACTTAGTCTTAGAAAAAGTGGGAAAATACAAAAGAAAACCCATTTAAAAAGCTGCCAAAAACCTTCGACGGGCCCATCTACGATCCGAAGTTTAATCTACAAACCGTAGATCGCATCCGTGGAAGTCAACCCAAAAATATGATCCAAAACTTCATTCTGCAGACCTGAACTACGGCTCGTAGATGCTTCTACAGCCTGTACGAATAGGACCCAAAAAATGAATTTTAGGACTTTTTCCATGGATGAACAGTATGGGTCGTACTTCGATCTACGACCCGTAGATCAGATCCATAGACACTGACGTTGAGAACTATGTTCTGGTAGTCTTTAGTAAAATGGTAATGACTTTTTACTCTGAAATCCAAATGAGGAAAACTTGGTGGAATTAGTAAGATAACTTATAGACCTTTAATTTGAGAGCTCATTTGTAACACTTTGGTATTTGAAAGAACTAGAATTTATATTGTATTTTCTAATACATTGGGTTGTTATCAATAACCAGCACTTCATTGATCCAGTCGAGTTCTAGAGTCATGTAATGAGCCTCCTTGTTTTCTAGAGGACCCTATTTAATATGCTTTGTGATTTCAGTTTTTAAGGATGATCGGGGGTCTTGTCCTGACATCCCTCATAGTATTAGAGGCTTCATAGATAGATAGATTGACACTAGTTCCTGAGTCTTTTCATTTTCATTCCGTTTATATTGAGACTTGAGTTGCCACTTTGGCTAGTTGAATGTTTATTCCTAAAACATTCCAAGTTTACTTTGAGAAAGTTGAGTAAAGTTTGGATTTGATTTCTTTTATTAATTCTTAAAGTCTTCCGCTGAGAGTCTATCCAGGCCAAGGGTACGCTTAGGCCCATCAGTGGTTCTCGAGTGCCAATCGCATCCAGGGTGTAGGCTCGAGGTGTGACAAACTTGGTATCGTAGCATAGAGTTCAAGAGTCCTAGGGTATCTATGAATCCATGTATGTAGAGTCCTACTTATCGGTGTGAAGCGCGCCACATCTATAATTAAGAGGCTGTAACATTTAAGAACTATCTCACTTCTTTCATACTTTTTTTGTGCGATAGAGTTCATCTCTATAAAGTCTACTTCTAACTCATGCTTGCACGTATATTTCAGATCATGCCTCCACGAAGAGTTGTCCGAGGTCATCCTTCTAGGAGGAATGTCGAGGATCAAGGGGTAACTTATGCATTAGAAGTGAAACCCCAAGGAGAGGTCATTAATGTTGAGTTTCATGAAGCTATCTGGATGTTGAGTCAAGTTGTGACAAAGCAAGCTGGGCAACAAAGAGAGAATCGATAGGAAGTGGCTGATACTTTTAGGATCTGTGAGTGCTTAAGGATGAATCCTCCAAGCTTTACTGGTTCAAGTGTCCCCGAGGATTTGGAAAACTTTATGGAAGAGTTGAAGAAAGTATTTGAGGTGATGCATGTTTCTAATACTGAGCGAGTGGAACTAGCTACATACGAACTTAAGGGTATTACTAGAATCTTGTTTGACCAATGGAAGAAGGGTAGAGCTGAGGGTGCACCGATTCTAAGCTGGGACGTGTTAGAGATTGCCTTTATGGGGCGTTTCTTTCCTCGTGAGCTAAGAGAGGCAAAGGTTAGAGAACTCCTCACTCTTAAGCAGGAACTGATGAGTGTCCATGAGTATAGCCTTAAGTTCACCCAACTTTCCCGTTATGCTCTGGAGATGGTTGTGGACATGAGGAGCATGATGAGTTTGTTTGTTTCTGGGTTGTCTCGTCTGTCATGTAAGGAGGGCAAGGAGCTATGCTAATACGAGATATGGACATAGAGATACTTATGATCCATGTGCAGGAGGTTGAGGAAGATAAGTTGAGAGATAGGGAAGAATTCTGAAACAAGAAAGCTAAGACGGGAGGAAATCGGTCTAGAGAATGGAAGAGTAATGCAAACCGATCATCATTCCAACAGAAGCAAAAGGGACCTGCTCCATCATCTGCTAGTGCACCTGCACCAAGAAAAAGAGGTGAGTTCCATAACCATAATTCACAAAATTTCAAAGCTAGACCTACACAGTCTCAAGGTTGTGTGGCACAAGAAGGTAATGGGACTCCTGCATGTGCTAAGTGTGGTAGGAACCACTTAGGGGTGTGTCGTGATGGCTCCACTGGTTGCTTCAAGTTTGCTCAGAATGGTCACTTGATGAAAGAGTGTCCTAAGAATAGGCAATGAAATGGAAATGGGGGTAATAGAGCCCAATCTTCTTCAGTTGCTCCACCAGACAGCTGCTCCTAGAGTAGCTACTTCAGGGACAGGCGGAGGGGCAAACCGTCTATTTGATATCACTAGTCTCCAAGGGGAAGAAAATTCTCTAGATGTTGTCACAGATATGATCAAAGTCTTTAATTTTGATGTTTATGCTTTGCTTGATCCAGGAGAGAGTTTATCTTTTGTGACTCCTTATGTTGTTATGAATTTTAATATCCTTCTTGAGCAACTTCTTGAGCCCTTCAATGTTTCTACACCTGTTGGTGAGTCTATTCTAACTGAGAGAGTTTATCGTGATTGTACCATTTTCGTCAATCACAAGGACACCATGGCTGACTTAGTTGAGTTAGATATGGTAAATTTGATGTAATTTTTGGTATGGACTGGCTTTATGCTTGTTGTGGCTCAGTTGATTGTAGAACTCGAGTGGTTAAGTTTCAGTTTCCTAATGAACCAGGTATTGAGTGGAAGAGTAGTTCAGCAGTGCCTAAAGGTCATTTTATTTCGTACCTTAAGGCTAGAAATTTAGTTTCCAAGGGGTGCATCTGTCACTTAGTCTAAGTTAATGACTCTAGTGTTGAGACACCACCTATTCAGTCAGTTCAAGTTGTTAGTGAGTTTCTAGAATTCTTTCCAGATGATCTTCTCAGAGTCCCTCCTGAGAGAGAAATTGACTTCGGTATAGATATTTTTCTTGATACTCTTCCTATCTCTATTCCGCCATTTAGAATGGCTCCAGCAGAGTTAAAAGAGTTAAAGAGCAGTTGAAAGATCTTCTTGAGAAAGGTTTCATTCGACCAAGTGTCTCGCCTTGGGGCGCTCCGATCTTATATGTGAGGAAGAAAGACAGTTCTCTTAGAAAGTGTATAAACTATCGTCAGTTAAATAAGGTAACTATCAATGATAAGTATCCTCTTCCAAGAATTGATGATCTCTTCGATCAACTTCAGGGTGTCACTTGTTTTTCTAAGATATACCTCAGATCTGGTTATCATCAGTTGAGACTAAGAAAAAGTTATATCCCTAAGACAGCTTTCAGGACCCGCTATGGTCATTATGAGTTCCTAGTTTTGTCCTTTGGTTTAACAAATGCTCCTTCAACATTCATGGACCTTTTGAATAGAGTATTCAAGCCTTTTCTAGATATATTTTTTATTGTATTTATTGATGACATTCAAATCTAGTTAAGGTATGAGGAAAATCATCTCAGAATAGTTCTCCAAACTCTAAAGGATAGGGAGTTATATGCTAAATTCTCTAAGTGTGAATTTTGTCTTGAGTATGTGGCATTCTTAGTCCATATTGTTTTCGGTGATGGAATTCGAGTTGACACTCAAAAGATTGAGGTAGTGCAGAACTGGCCTAGACCCACGTCTCCAACTGCTATTAGGAGTTTCTTGGGATTGGCTGGCTATTATAGAAGGTTCATCAAGGAGTTTTCATTTATTTCATCCTCTTTAACCAAGTTGACTCAGAAAATAGTTAAGTTTCAATGTCTGAAGCTTGTGAGAAAAGATTTTAGGAAATGAAAAAACGGTTGACTACTGCACCAGTATTGACCTTACCAAAAGGTACGCAAGGCTTTGTGGTATATTGTGATGCGTCCAGAGTTGGAATGGGTTGTGTATTAATGCAGAATGGCAAAGTTATAGCTTATGCCTCCAAACAACTTAAGATTCACGAGAGAAATCACCCAAGCCATGATCTAGAGTTGGTTGTTGTAGTGTTTTCTTTAAAGATATGCGTCACTATATTTATGGTGTTCATGTAGATGTGTTCACCTATCACAAGAGTCTTCAATATGTGTTTAGTCAGAAAAATCTTAATCTCATACAAAGGAGGTGGTTTGGAATGTAACACCTCAAAAAAATGATAGGTCAAGCTAGAGCATAATGTAAGGTTAAAACTCATAAAAATGACTACTTGAATGTTAACAAGTCATTTAGGGTTGAAATGAGGTTTGTTGAGTCTAAACCAAGGGACAAGTGCCATGGAAAAGGGGCCAAGCCAAGGCTGCCCCTACCTAGGAGCACACTACCTCACCTTCACGAAAGGGACCACGAGTCGTGCTCCACTTCACCGCTTGTGAAGGTGGTCATGAAGCTTTCTTAGCTATGGAAAATTGGCCACCCTTTGGCCTAGCAACTGCCTTAGCATCCACGGAAGGGACCACAGCTCGTGGTCATGACCACGGCTCATAGAGGTGACTTAGTCATTGAAGCTAAGTACCCCAAGTGACATGATCACTGCCTCAAGGGACCATGAGAGGGACCATGGCTCGTGGTCTTGACCACAGTTCGTGGAGACCCTTGTGGTAATGCCTTGGGCTTGTGAGCCTAAGGCACCACTTCCCAAGCCACTTCCTCAACTCCAGGGGCAGGACCACAAGTCGTGGTCCTCACCACAACTTGTGGAGTGGCTCATGAGGCCTGGACATGGCTCAATTAATAAGGGTCTTTTAGGTCAATTCTTTTTTAGTCAAATTAAGTCGGGGGGGGGGGGGGGGGTTTTGGATATTTTTAGGGGAAGTATATATATTGTTTTTAAGTAAAATTTCACAAGACTTGGTCATTATTCACAAACACCCAAATTGAAATAAAAAAAACTCGTCAATATTTCTCTCTCTAAACTAAAGGAAGAAAAAGAAACCATTGGAGCTAGGGTTTGTAGATTCTCAAGGTTCTTACCCAAATTTATAAGAGATTCTTGATTGAGGTATGGATGATTTTCATCATTGGGAAGCTATCATCTAAAGAGCCCCTTCAAATTATGTTTTCAAGATTCCAAATCCCCCAAACCTAGGGTTTTCAATCTATGACATGGGTCTTTCTCCAAAACGTTTTCTGTTGATTAATTATGGTCTATTATGATTATTTATGATGATTTATGATTGGAATGTTGGATTATGGATGAATTTTGATGAAAATCTCCCTTGGACCCTTGATTTCCCCTTCTTCCTAAATTGTGAATTATGGTATGGATTGATTGATTATGGGAGCTTGGTAATTGATTATGTTTATGTTAATTAATTTGTTTAATCATGATATCCCTCTATCTAAAGTAGTAATTCTAGAAGTTAGGGTTAATCTTGATTGTTAGCCTTGAAAGGCAAATTGTTACGGTTCATGCATGTTGATGAGTATTGTATATGAACTTGTGATTCATTTAGATAGTGATGATTCTATGACTAATGTGTAAATGTGGTATTGATGCAAGATCCTTCTTCCATATACCCTTACACTTGATTATGCATGAAGTATGTATGTATGTTATGATAAGCTTGTTATGTTGATTGAAAGGCCATTCTCATGAAACACTATGAATACGAGGTGAAAGGTTTACTCACTTATTGAGGATTCTAAGGTTGAAAGGTCATTCTCACCTAATGAATCCATGAGCTACTATGATAGCTTGTTGACTTGAATATCTAGTCCATTCCTTTATAAACATGAACTAAAGTAAAGATTTAATATGACTTTTAAAGGGAATTATGCTTAGCACCAAGTGGATATGAAAATGAGATGGAGGCTTTTACATTTAGCAAGTTTGGCTTCCCAATGTATGTTGTCTCATGGGATGGAAATTTTTTACGCTAGTAGTCCAGGTTTCTAGTAGCAATTCTCATATCCCATAACTATGTGCCCACATAGGTCTTTAGCTAGTGGATCTATCTAAAAAGGTAAATATGTTAGTTCTACCTTAGGCAACTAGGACACCTCTTTTCGATGTGGGGTAAATATCGGATTCCATGTAGTTCACATGGTCTATGTCGGTTAATGCAAATTTCCCTATATGATGTGATTATGAACTATGATAAGAATATGTAGTTTATCTATAACTTCTTTAGAGGTACTACTTAGTATGAGTGGGGTTATGGGACTTCACTTATGCATTGCACAAGTAGGCTTTAAGAGGGGTTATGGTGAGGGTCTCTTATGTTATGAATACTTATGAATTATGTATGCAAGATATGTATGGATGTCAAGGTTGACTTTACTTGTTACAAGTTATGAACATGAATAACTCTTTACCTATGTATGTTGGTTATGGATGAGGCAAATGTAAGATATGTATGTTGTTGGTGACCTAAATGTAATACTTAGCATTTGGTAGGGTTGTGTGATCTTATCTTTGCATTGCACTAGTATGGCTTTGGGTTGCTTATATGTTGGTTTGACTTATGTTTCTTCATATATGAGCATAAGGGCTTTCAAACTTGATGAAGGCATGATTTCAACTAAATGTCCCTTTTATGCATATTTTAAGGATTTTTATGCATGGCTTCTATAATTAGTACTTTATGTGCTAACCCATATTTCTACATCTTTTATGAGTGTAGGTTCCGTTCATTGAGATGTACTTCTTCCTTCAACAGAAGATTAGGTTTACTATTCCCTAGGCTTGGTGAGTCCTCATGTTTAAGGACAAGATGTTATTGTTTCTAGATTTTATTGTACTTTCTATTTTGAGACTTTATTGATGTAAAGGTCTTTTACCTTATTTGTACTCTCTCTGTACTAGATGGTGATTGAGACAAGGTCTAGACTATTATTTTCATTTATGAAAAAAGAAGTTAACTTTTATTGTAAAAGTTAAATTTTTCCGCATCATTCTATGTCTTGATGTTATGATTATGCTAAGGGCTTGTATGCGACCTCTTCGGGGTCAAGTACGACATGTTATGTTCAGGGGATACCCTTGGGTCATGACAACCTTGGTAATCAGAGCATAAGGTTTAGAATGATTCTAGGATGATGTCTCATGAACAACGTCTAGTCGATTCTTGTTCATAAGTGTGAAGTGTGCCACACTTATGAATGAGAGGCTATAAGATATTTTAGAACTTTCACTTCTTTCATTACTCTTTATTCATTCTTTGGAGTCCTAACTCTATGAAATCCTTTTCCTAACCTCTCTCTTGTGATTATAGGCAATGAATACAAGAAGAGGGAGTGCAAGGAGGATGGAAGAGGAGAATGTAAATGAGGGAGTTCCTCCCCAAGATCCTCAAGATCCTCAAGTTCCTAATGATGAAGGGCCTATGACCAATGTGGAAATAAGGGCGGCTCTCCAAACATTGCCTCAAGTCATGACGGCACAAGCACAAGTTGTGACAACTCAATACCATGACATGACGGCACATGCAAATAGGGAAGTTGTGCCCCGTATGAATCCTAATGTGAACACCATGGCTTCAAGGTTGAGAGACTTCACAAGAATGAGCCCTCCTATGTTTTTTTGTTCCAAAGTGAATGAAGATCCTCAAGAGTTTATGGAAGAGGTCTACAATATAGTGGATGCTATGGGGGTGACTTCCATTGAGAAAGCTGAATTAGCTGGCTATCAATTGAAAGATGTGTCCCAAGTATGGTATACACAATGGAAGGATAATAGGGCATTAAGAGCGGGTTCCATAGGTTGGGAAGTATTCCAGAAAGCGTTCCTTGGTAGGTTCTTTCCCCGTGAGAAGAGGGAAGCCAAAGTTGAGGAGTTCATCAACCTTCGTCAAGGAGGTATGAGTGTCCAATAATACTCCTTGAAATTTACCAAGTTGTCTAAGTATTCCCCATCTTTGGTGTCTAATCCTAGAGATGAGATGAACCGATTTGTGACAGGTGTGTCCAACTCGATTGAAGAAGAATGTCATGCAGAAATGCTTCATGATAATATGTACATTTCACATCTAATGGTGTATGCTCAACAAGTTGAGGATACAAGACTTAGGAAGAAGAATAGAGAGGTAAAAAAGGCAAGAACCGATGATGGAAATTCTTCCAAAGGTAAACCCAGGTTCAAGAAAAGGTTTTCCAACCAAGACTCTTCTAATGCTCCAAGGGTCAACAAATATAGGTTGTCTAACCCTAAGCCACAAGGAGGTAATAGTGGTAGCTATTATGTTGAAAGACCTAATTGTGCAAAATATGGTAAAAAAACATGATGGCAAGTGCTTAGTTGGCATGGATGGTTGCTTTAATTGTGGGAAGAGCATCCATATGAAGCGATATTGTTCAATACTAAAGGTCCAAGGAAGAGAGGGCAAGCAGGACTTTCCAAGTGGTTTAAATTCTGATGTTTCGAAGAAGAATCGCTTCTATGCTCTTCAATCCCGAGGTGACCAAGAGAGCTCCCCAGATGTTGTGACGGGTATGTTACAAATTTTCTCTATTGATGTTTATTCATTATTAGACCCCGGTGCCACTTTGTCATTTGTTACACCTTTTGTGGCTATGAAATTTGAAATGCTCCCCGATGTTTTAGAAGAATCTTTTTCGGTATCTACCCTGATTGGTGACTCGGTAGGGGCAAAAAGAGTCTATAGGAGTTGTCCTATTTCTTTGTCTCATAAAGTCACTTTGGTTAATTTGGTAGTATTATACATGCTTGATTTTATGTAATTTTGGGCATGGATTGGTTGCATGCATGTTATGCTTCAATAGATTGTAGGACCCGAGTGGTCAAATTTCAATTTCCAAAAGAGCCAATTTTAGAGTGGAAAGGAGGGGATTATATTCCTATAGGTCAATTTGTTTCATGTCTAAAAGCTAGAAAAATGATCTCTAAGGGGTGTATGTATCACATTGTTAGGGTTATAGATGTTGAGTCTAAGGTCCCTTCTTTAGAGTCGGTCCCCATGGTGAGTGAGTTTTCGGAAGTCTTTCCCGATGACTTGCCCGACATTTCTCTCAAACGAGAAATAGACTTTGGCATTGATCTTTTGCCGGAGACTCAAGCCATATCCATCCCTCCCTATAGCATGGCTCCGGCCGAATTGAAAGAGTTGAAAGAGCAACTCAAAGATTTGTTAGACAAATGCTTTATTCAACCAAGCATATCTTAATGGGGTGCCCCGGCATTGTTTGTAAAGAGGAAAGATGGTCCCTTAGGATGTGTATTGACTACGCCAATTGAACAAGGTGACTATAAAGAATAAGTATCCCCTTCCTAGAATTGACAATTTGGTTGATCAACTTCAAGGGGCTAACTATTTCTCCAAGACAGATCTTCATTTGGGTTACCATCAACTAAGGGTAAGAGGGGTTGACATTCCCAAGACGGCCTTTAGGACCTGGTATGGTCACTTTGAATTTGTGGTTATGTCATTTGGGTTGACCAATGCCCCGGCGACATTCATGGACCTAATGAATGAGGTATTTAGGCAATATCTTGATATGTTTGTGATAGTATTTATTGACGATATTTTGATGTACTCAAGAAGTGAGGGTGAACATATGGATCATTTGAGGATCGTATTGCAAGTCCTTAAAGACCACCAATTATATGCTAGTTTACTAAATGTGAGTTTTGGCTAAGGTCGGTTGCCTTCCTTGGTCATATTATGTCGGGCATGGGTATTGAGGTAGATCCGAAGAAGACGAACGCGGTCAAAGGTTGGCCTAGACCTCTAACTACTACCGATATTAGAAGTTTTTTGGGCTTGACCGGCTACTATAGGAGGTTTGTTGAGGTTTTTTGCTCTATTGCTTCTCCATTGATGGCCTTAACTCAAAAGAAAGCTAAGTTTGTGTGGTCGGAGGCTTGTGAGTAAAGCTTCCAAGAATTGAAGGATAGACTTACAACTGCTCCAATGTTGACCTTACCATAGGGTACCAAGGGGTTTGTGGTATATCGTGACGCTTCTCGAGTGGGTTTGGCATGTGTCCTTATGCAACATGGCAAAGCAATTGCCTATGCTTCAACGCAACTCAAGGTACATGAAAAGAATTATCCGACCCATGATATAAAATTTTTGGTGGTGGTGTTTGCCTTGAAAATTTAGAGGCACTACCTATATGGGGTCCATGTTGATGTTTTCACTGACCACAAGAGTCTTCAATATATGTTTAGCCAAAAAGACTTGAATCTTCGACAAAGAAGGTAGTTAGAACTTTTGAAAGATTATGACATGAGTGTCTTTTACCACCCCGACAAACTAATGTAGTTGCAGCTGCTTTAAGTTGAATGTCCATAGGTAGTGTGGCTCATGTAGAAGATGAGAAGGAGTTAGTTCGTGATGTGCATAGGTTGGCCTGGTTAGGTGTCCAACTAGTGGATTCCACCAAGGGTGGTGTCATGGTCCATCATAGTTCTGAATCGTCTTTCATTGTAGATGTAGAGTCTAAGCAACACCTTGATCCTATTTTGATGGAGTTGAAAGAATCGGTAGTTGGGAAATTTGTTGAGCCTCTCTTCCAAGGGGGAAATGCGGTGCTTAGGTACCAAGGTAGATTATGTGTTGCGGATGTTGATGGCTTAAGAGAGAAAATTCTAGAAGAGGCTCATGGTTCACGATATTCTTTTCATCCGGGAGCCACCAAGATGTACCTTGATCTATGGGAAGTCAATTGGTGGAATGGTATGAAAAAGGATATAGCGGGTTTTGTGGCCAAATGTCTGAATTGTCAAAATGTTAAGGCCAAACACCTAAAACTGGGTGGTTTGTCCCAATATATTGATATTCCCACATGGAAGTGGGAGGATGTGAATATGGATTTTATTATGGGGTTGCCTCATGCTCAAAGGCAACATGATTCTATTTGGGTGATTGTTGATAAAATGCAAAGTCCGCCCACTTTATTCCCGTCAAGACTTCATTTTCGGCAGAAGACTATGCCAAATTGTAAATCAATAAGATAGTTAAGTTGCATTGGGTTCCCTTGTCTATCATTTCGGATCGGGGTACTTAATTTACTTCACACTTTTGGAAGGCATTCCAAAAAGGGCATGGTACCAATGTTAAGCTTAGTACCGTTTTTCACCTCAAACGGATGGTCAAGCGGAACGCACCATTAAAACCTTAGAGGACATGTTAAGGGCATGTGTGATATATTTCAAGGGTAGTTGAGATGACCTTCTCCCATTGATTGAGTTTGCCTACAACAATAGTTACCACTCAAGCATTGCCATGGCTCCTTTTGAAGCACTTTATGGTAGGAGGTGTAGACATTTGGTTGGCTGGTTTGAGGTAGGTGAATTTTCTCTAATTGGTAGTTTATGAGGCCATTGAAAAAGTTCGACTCATTAGAGAGAGGTTAAAGACGGCCCAAAGTTGGCAAAAGTCATATGCCGACAATAAAAGAAGAGATCTAGAATTTGAGATTGGTGATTAGGTCTACTTGAAAATCTCACCTATGAAAGGAGTGATGAGATTTGGTAAGAAGGGGAAGCTTAGTCCCCGGTATGTGGGCCCATATCAAATCTTGAAGTGTATTAGGAAAGGTGCCTATGAATTAGACTTGCCAAGTGAGTTGGCTCCGGTTCACCCGGTGTTTCATGTTTCCATGCTTAAGAAGTGCATTTGTGATCCGGTATCCATCCTTACTTTAGAAGGTTTAGGAGTTGATGAGAGCCTTTCCTATGAAGAGATTCTGGTTAAGAGGTTAAGGAACAAAGAAGTAGTTTCCGTTTAAGGTCTTACGGAGGAATCACTTAGTTGAGGTTTCTACATAGGAGGCCGAGGCTGATATGAAATCCCGCTATCCTCATCTTTTTCCTTCTACTCTTATTCAAACTTGAGGTAAGTAGTTTTCTTGAGTTTGGTATTTTGGAAGTCATTTGTGCTAGAAGTGTTCTTTGTGATTTCCTTATGATATGCATGTTCTTGTGAGAATTCATATTTAGCATAAATTGAGTTTTTATGATTTATATGTTCCTCATGATTTCATTTCCCTTTAGTATGGTGATTGCATATTTGACCTCATGAGGTGATTTATTGAACATGCTTAGTTATGTCTATGATGAACATGCGTAGTTGTGCTTTTTAATGAAATGGCTTATTGACTCCATATTGTTGTGTTGAGCTTGCTTTGAGTTGGAGAAGGTAGCTCCTCCCATGTTTATAACAAGTGATGAGTTTTTGTGCATAATAAGTTGTGGATGTAGTTCCTACTTTCTTGTGTTGCATTGTTATGTATTGAGAATGAAGTTGATGTTTCCTCCCTTGGATTGAGCATTATTATTATGTTTCATACTTGTTGGGCTGCTAGTCTTGAGTCTCTATTTCCGTAAGGTGACTCGATCGTCATTCGAGGACGAATGTTTCCAAGGGGGAGATAATGTACCACCCCGGAAAAATGGTAGGTCAAACTAGAGCCTAACGTAAGGTTAAAAATCATAAAAATGACTCCCCGAATGTTAACAAATCATTTAGGGTTGAAATGAGGTTTGTTAAGTCTAAGCTAAGGGACAAGTGCCAAGGCAAAGGGGCCAAGCCAAGGCCAAATGCCAAGGTTGCCCCTAGCTAGGAGCACACTGCCTCACCTTCACGAGAGGGACAACGAGTAGTGTTCTACTCCACGGCTCGTGAAGGTGGTCATAAAGCTTCCTTGGCCATGGGAAATCGGCCACCCTTTGGCCTAGCTACTTCTTTAGCATCCACGGAAGGGACCACGGCTCATGGTCTCGACCACGGCTCGTGGAGCCCTTCGTGGAGATGCCTTAGGCATTAAAGTTAAGAGACCCGAGTGACATTCTCACTGCATCAAGGGACCACGGCTCGTGGAGCCCCTCGTGGTAATGCCTTGGTCTTGTGAGCCTAAAGCACCACTTCCCTAACCAATGCCTCAACTCCACGGGTATGACCATGGGTCGTGGTCCTCACCACGGCTCGTGATGCCTGGACGGGGTTCAATTAATAAGGATCTTTTAGGTCAATTCCTTTTCAGTCAAATTAAGTGGGAGGTGTTTTGGGTATTTTTAGGGGAAGTATATATATTGTTTTTAAGTAAAATTTCACAAGACTTGGTCATTATTCACAAACACCCAAATTGAAATCTAAAACTCCCTCCTCTCTCAATATTTCTCTCTCTAAAACTCAAAGAAGAAGAAGAAACCATTGGAGCTAGGGTTTGTAGATTCCCAAGGTTCTTCCCCAAATTTCTTGGAGATTCTTAATTGAAGTATGGATGCTTTTCATCTTTGGGAAGCTATCACCCAAAAAGCCCCTTCAAATTATGTTTTCAATATTCCAAATCCCCCAGACCTAGGGTTTTCAATCTATGACATGGGTCTTTCTCCAAAACATTTTACATTGTTTAATTAGGGTTTTTTATGATTTTTTATGATGATTTATGATTGAAATGTTGGAGTATGGATGAATTTTGATAAAAATCTCCCTTGGACCCATGATTTCCCCTTCTTCCTAAATTGTGAACTATGTCATGGCTTGATTGATGATGGAAGCTTTGCAATTGATTATGTTTATATTAATTAAGTTTTTGAATAATAATATCCCTCTATCTAAAGTAGTAATTCTAAAACTTAGGGAAGGGAAAATTGTTACGGTTCGTACATGTAAATGTGAATTGTATATGAACTTATGATTCAATTAGATAGTGAAGATCCTATGACTAACGTGTAATTGTGGTATTGATGCAAGATCCTTCTTCCCTATACCCTTACACATGATTATTCATGAAGTATGTATGTATTTTATAATAAGCTTGTTGTATTGATTAAAAGGCCATTCTCATGAAACACTATGAATACGAGGTGAAAGGTTTACTCACTTATTGATGATTCTAAGGTTAAAAGGTCATTCTCACCTAATGAATCCATAAGCTACAATGATACCATGTTGAATTGAATGTCTAGTGCATTCCTTTATGAACATGAACTAAAGTAAACATTTAATATGAATTTTAAATGGAATTATGCTTAACACCGAGTGGATATGAAAATAAGATGGAGGCTTATGCATTTACCAAGTCCAGCTTCCCAATGTATGTTATCTCATGGGATGGAAACCTTTTACACTAGTAGTCTAGGTTTCTAGTAGCAATCCCCATATCCCATAACTATGTGCCCACATAAGTCTTTAGCTAGTGGATCCACCTAAAAAGCTAAATATGTTAGTTCTACCTTAGGTAAGTAGGACACCTCTTTTCGGTATGGGGGTAGAACACTGGATTCCATGTAGCTCACATGGTCTATGTCGGTTAATGTTAATTTCCCTATATGATTAGATTATGGACTATAATAAGACTGTGGACTTTATCTATGACTTCTTTGGAGGTACTACTTAGTATGAGTGGGGGTATCGGACTTCACTTATGCATTGCAAAAGTAGGATTTAAGAGGGGTTATGGTGAGGGTCTCTTATGTTATGAAGACTTATGAATTATGTATGCAAGATATGTATGGATGCCAAGGTTGACTTTAGTTGTTACAAGGTATGAACATGAATAACTCCTTACTTATTTATGTTGGTTATAGAAGAGGCAAATGTAAGATATGTATGTTATTGGTGACCTAAATGTGATATTTAGCATTTGGTAGGTTATGGGATCTTACCTTTGCTTTGCACTAGTATGACCTTGGGTTGCTTATATGTTGGTTTGACTTATGTTTCTTCATATATGTGCATAGTGGCTTTCAAACTTGATAAAGGCATGATTTCAACTAAATGTCCCTTTTATGCCTATTTTAAGGATTTGTATGCATGGCTTCCATACTTAGCACTTTATGTGCTAACCCATATTTCTACTTCTACTATGAGTGTAGGTTCCAGTTGTTGAGACATACTTCTTCCTTCAAGAGTAGCTTGCGTTGACTATTCCCTAGGCTTGGTGAGTCCACAAGTTCGAGGACAAGATGTTATTGTTTCTTTTTTTTATTGTACTTTCTATTTTGAGACTTTATTGATGTAAAGGGCTTTGACTTTATTTGTACTCTCTATGTAATATATGGTGATTGAGACAAGGTCTAGACTCTTATTTTCGTTTATGAAAAAGAAGTTGACTTCGATTGTAAAAGTTTTAAATCTTTTCGCAATATTCTATGTCTTGATGTTATGTTTATGCTAAGGGCTTGTATGCGACCCCTTCGAAGTCAAGTACTTTGTGTTACGTCTAGGAGGTTTCCTTGGGTCGTGACATAGAATTACTCAAGGATTATGATATAAGTATTGTGTATTACCCAAGTAAGGCTAATGTTGTTGCAGATGCTCTAAGCAGGTTGTCTATGGGTAGCACCTCCATGTTGAGAAATATAAGAAGAGTTAGCAAAAGATGTGCATAGACTTACACGTTTAGGAGTTCGACTAATGAATCCCCACGAAGGAGGAGTTGTGGTGATGAATGGGGCTGAATCATCATTAGTATCTTAAGTGAAAGATAAACAAGACCAAGATCCTATTTTACTTTAATTAAAGGCAAATGTTCATAAGCAAAAAGTGATGGATTTTAAACAAGGGGGAGATGGTGTATTGAGGTACCAAGGTAGATTGTGTGTGCCAAAGGTTGATGAACTCCAAGAGAGGATCATGCAGGAAGCTCATAACTCCATATATTCTATCCATCCGGGTTACAGAAAGATGAATCGCGACTTGAGAGAATTCTATTGGTACAATAGTTGCATAATTCATTGCTAATTTCCTGAATTTCCAACTAGTCAAGGTAGAGCACCGGAGGCCCGGTGGTCTGGCTCAGAATATAGATATTCCGAAATGAAAGTGGGAGATGATCAATATGGATTTCATTACAGGTTTACCACGGTCTCGCAGGCAGCATGATTCGATATAGGTGATTGTAGATCGAATGACTAAATCAGCTCATTTCTTACTGGTAAAGACTACCCATTCAGCAGAAGATTATGCTAAGTTGTATATTCAAGAGGTAGTTAGACTTTGCGGAGTTTCGGCATCCATCATTTCAGATAGAGGTGCACAATTCACCGCATAATTTTGGAAGTCTTTCCAGAAAGGATTGGGTTCAAAGGTAAATTTGAGTACTGTTTTCATCCATAGACAGATGGTCACACAGAGCGCACAATTCAGACTTAAAAGGATATGTTGAGGGCGTGTGTAATCGATTTTAAAGGAAACTGGGATGATCACTTACCTCTCATAGAGTTTGCTTACAATAATAGTTATCACTCTAGCATCCAGATGGCTCCTTATGAGGCTCTTTATGGGAAAAGATGTAGATCTCCTATTGGATGGTTTAAGGTTGGTGAAGTTGGGTTGATAGGACCAGACTTGGTTCATCAAGCCATGGAAAAAGTTGAGACTATTCAAGAGAGGTTGAAAACAACGCAGAGTCGTCAGAAATCTTACACAGATGTTAGGAGAAGAGACTTAGAGTTTAAAGTAGATGATTGGGTTTATTTGAATGTTTCACCATGAAAGGTGTTATAAGATTTGATAAGAAAGGGAAGCTTAGTCCCCGGTATATTGGCCCTTACAGGATATCCAAGAGGATTGGTATTGTGGCTTATGAGTTGGAGATACCGCGAGAGTTAGCAACGGTCCATTCGGTATTTCACATTTCTATGTTGAATAATTGTATGGGAGATCCTTCACTTATCATACCTACTGAAGATATTGTTATTAAGGATAGCTTATCTTATGAGGAGATGTTTGTTCATATTCTAGATTGCCAGGTTCGCAAGTTGAGAACCAAGGAAGTAGCATCAGTCAAGGTTCTATGGAGGAATCAGTTTGATGAGGAAGCTACTTGGGAAGCTAAGGAGGACATGAAGAAGAGATGCCCCCCATCTCTTTGAGTCTGGAGAAATTCCAAATTAAGGTACTAATCCTTTTCTTGGCATTTATTCTAAGTTGACATGTTGTGCTATACATTGCTTGTTGGGTGTTTTAGTTGAATGTTAGATGTCACACCCTTAGTCTACTTAGAGTAATCTCATTCGAACACGAATGTTCCCAAGAGGGAGATATTGTAACACCTTGGTATTTGAAAGAACTATAATTAGAAAGAACTAGTTTGGAAAGAGTAAAATTGGAAATTTCGGCAAGTTATGCTAAGTATGAGTTTTGGGTCAACTTCAAACAACTATAACTTTCAGTACAATATGATTTAGGTGGCCTATAAGATATCAAATGAAAGGTCTTGGAATCCTCTTTCCAACTCCACCGAGTTTGCTAATTTTTGAGCTTGTGTAGGGGAGATATACTCGTTTGAAGTCAGGTTATCTAGTTAAGGAAAGCTACCCAGACTTAAGAGGGGTACTTTGGTCTTTCCTTACCCAATCAACTTAAAACGAAATTTGGTAATATCTAGGGGTCAAAACTGACTTGGTTCAGTTTTACAAATCCTAAAATATGCTAGGTTTTAAGAGAAGTTCAAGAAGAGGAGAAAAGGAGAAAAGTCATGTGTTCATCAAGTTCTTGAGGATTTTGTTGCGGATTTCGTCAAGGGTTTGATCCCAAAGAAGTATGTGAGTTCACATAGCATTGGTTTGTTCACCCACGCGCCAATCATGATTTATTCAGCATAACTTTTTTCTGAAATTTAAGGAATTGAGTTCTAGATGAGTTTTGTTGAAGTTTCTTTCATAATCTTGATTGTTAAGGTTTTGATGATTTCTTGAGATAATCCCTTGGAGTTTTAAGGTTGTTTTTAGAAGATTCTTGTGTACTATTTTTGGATATTCGAAACTACGAGATTCGGAAAGAAACCATTCGATTTTAGGAGATTTATGGTCAAAAAATGACTAGAAAAATTCGTCGGAAAAATTTGGTTTGGAACTGGCGCACCGCGTCAGCAATGTGCCAAAAAGGGGTGTCTGTAGTTTGACCCCTGGGGTGCCATGCCACTCAGTGTGCCCCAACTTCCCTTCTGTATTTTAGGGTCTAGATCCCTTCCCTACTCAATACGCAGGGTCTCCAGGTCTTCTACCGTTTAACACTTCTTTCCATTTGAGTTCCCTCGAATCGTACCTGTGTTTTCTAGTTGATTTCTACACTCTAAGGTACGTCTAAACATCGAGAGATCATCCATAACATGAGATCATAACCCTTGAATCCATTATTCAAATTCAAGGTAGAGCGAATAGTCAAGTCTTGAGTGTTCTTTGAGTCTTTCAAAAGTCTTTTACAATTGCTTTAAACGTGTTTTAAGACTTAAGCTTGAGTTTGAGGAAGAGTAGAGTCAGGTTCATTTTCTTTAAAATGAAATATGGGAACTAAGTATTCCTAAGAGTAAATGTTTTCACATTTGAGATGAGAGGAAACACCATTTTCCGAAAGAGTTTTCATGAAAAGTTCTAGTATCATCTCTTTAAGAGAAAGAATTTTGAGCAATAATCTCAAACCACATAAAGAGTAATATTTTTAAACACATGAGATAGTTACATTTTGGGAGTAGTATTGAGAACCTATATGGGGACGAGTTCAGATAACTCAAAGTCTCCATAAACCATGTAGCCAACGTGGGTAGAAAGGGTCATACTTTTTAGATGATTCCTTAATGCTTTTAGCATAGAATAGTGGATCCATTTAGTAATAGGTTTTATACCCCGACAAAGTATAGGGCAGTTGGGGAAGTGTGGGCTAGATGTTGAATCATCACATAGCTCATAGTGATGGTTGTCAATTAGAGAAATTCCCAAGACTTATTTTGTATCATTATATATACAAACAAAGTTTATATTGTATTTTCTAATACATTGATTTGTTATCTACTGTTTAAAGCTTTTCTTAATACTGCATCTTTACTTACTCTTTTATATTGAAATGAGTTGAGTAGAGTTGAGATGAGGTAAGTGTTTCTTTTGGTTCAAGTTCAAGCTTATGTCTTGTTTTAGATTTCCCCTCACATGCTCGTACATTCCATGTACTGATGCCATTTGGCATGCTTCTTTCATGATCTAGTACAGGTAATGAGGATCCGCATCCAGCGCTTCATTGATCCAGTCGAGTTCCAAAGTCATTTGGTGAGCCTCCTTGCTTTATGGAGGATCCCTTTTATTATGCTTTGTCATTTCAATTTGTTAGGATGATCGGGGGTCTTGTCCTGACATCCCTCATAGTAATACAGGCTCTATAGATAGAAAGACACTAGTTCCTGAGTCTCTTCATTTTCATTCCGTTTATGTTGAGACTTGAGTTACCACTTTGGCTAGTTGGATGTTTATTTTTAAAACATTCTAAGTTTACTTTGAGGAATTTGAGTAATGTTTTCATTTGATTTCTTTTATTAATGCTTAAAGTCTTCCGCTGAGAGTCTAGCCAGGCCAAGGGTTCGCTTGGGGCCAGCATTGGTTCTCGAGTTCCAGTCGTGTCCAGGGTGTAGGCTCGAGGTGTAGCATCATGAGACACATATTTGATTATATTCCTAGTGATATGATCATTTGAAGTTGACCCTTGCATGAACTAATGCAAAAAACTTAGTCGATAGGAAGGTTTTAAACTTACCTAAGTGCTAGAGGTCTTTTATGACCATAAAACACTTCACATACACTTATCACACATAGGAAATGAACCTTCACACATAAGCACATGTCGTACATCACCTGGTTCAGGTTTATATACTTATGACGGGAGAATTATATTCTAAGAATAAAGTTGTCAGGTGATACAATATCTCCCTTTTTGGATCATTCGTCCTCGAAATGATGGCCAAGATAGGATAACCATTTAAACTTACCTTTTCTAAAGGATCTTCCATCAGGTTATATAAATTAGAAAGAGTACACAAGGCATGAATATAACTTAAAACTAGAACATTAAGACACGTGTATATGTGTTAAACATGAAGCAAGGGAAGAACACTTACCTTCAATATCTCCATTATAAGAAAAGAATAAGTGAAGGTATCTATATTTCATATCCTCTTTGGCTTCCTATTTATTCTCCTTAACAAATTGATTTCTTCATAAAATTTTGACCGGTGCAACCTCTTTGGTCCTCAACTTGCAAATCTTTCAAACTAATATTTGAACATGTACCTCCTTATACGATAAACAATCATTCACCCCAATGGTCTCTAAAGGAACAATGATTAATGGATTTACAATGCACTTCTTCAACATGGATAAATGAATTACATAAAGCATTGTTTCCAACTCCATAGGCAACTCTAGCTCATATGCCACCTTCCCAATCCTGGCCAAAATATGGTAGAGGTCAATGTACTGGGGACTAAGTTTACCCTTTTTAGTAATATGCATCACCCCCTTCATGGGGTAGACATTCAAGAAAACATAATCGTCCACATACATCTCTAAGTCTCTTCTCCTTACATCAGAATAAGATTTCTTCTAGCTTTGAAAAATGCTCTCTAATTAATGTAACTTTCTCAATGTCTTGATGGACTAAGTATGGTCTTATCAAAGTATCTTCACCCACCTAAAACAAACAAATAGGAGACCTACACATCCTTTCATGTAGTGCCTCAAATGGAGCCATCAGAATGCTTGAATGATAAGTGTTATTATAGGCAAACTCAATAAGAGGTAGATGATCATCGTAATTACCTTTGAAATCAATCGTGCAAGCCCTTAGCATATCCTCTAGAGTCTAAATGGTTCACTTATCCTGTATATCAGTTTGTCGATGAAAAGTTATAGAGGTCCACTTGGTTCCCTAAACCTTTCTGAAAGAAAATCGAAAAAGGAGAAGTGAACTAAGTACCCATGTCTAGTATGATGGACAAATGAACCCCATGAATCTTCACTACCTCTCAGATATACAGAATGGCATAATATTCGGTTGTATCTAAAGTCTTAACTTGCAAGAAGTGAGCCGACTTAGTCATCATATCTACAATCATCCAAATTGAGTATGATATATGTTGCTACGAGGTAGACCTGTTACGAAATCCACATTAATCATCTACCTTTTCAACATAGGAATACTTATATTTTCAGCCTTACCACTAGGCCTTTGATGTACAACTTTCACTTGCTGACAGTTGGAACACTTTGCTACAAATTCAACAATATCCTTTTCCATACCGCTCCACCAAAATATTTTCGTCACATCACAGTACATTGTAGTGGAATCGAGATTAATGGAGTATCTAAAACAACGAGCCTCAATAAAAATCTGATCTTTAATTCATCTACATCAGGAACACATAATCCCCCTTGACACCGAAGAATTACATTTTCCTTAATTGAGAAAATTTCTGCCTTTTGTTTGCGAACTAAATCTTTCAACTGGAGTAATATAGGATCGCTATCTTACTTCTCTTTCACCTCAATCATCAAAGAAGACTCGAAACCATTCTGCACTACCAAACCACTCTTACAAACTTCCAATTGAATGAGTCTATACACTTCTTTTACAATTTCCTTATTACCTTCTACTATATAAGCCACACTCCGATAGACAACCTACTAAAAAGCTCATAAACCACATTTGCCTTACCTGGGTGGTAAAGCACACTCATATCACCATCTTTGAGGAGCTCAAGCCACCTTCTCTGGTGAAGATTTAACTTCATCTAATCGAAAAACATATCATAGACTCTTGTGATTCGTAAAGTCATCAACATGCACACCATAAAGCTAATGATGCCAAATTTTCAATCCGAACACCACGGCAACCAACTCTAGGTCATAAGTGGTATATTTATTCTCATGAACCTTAATTTATCTACAAGCATAAGCAATGACCTTTCCAGCTTGCATCAATACATAAGCAAGACAAACTCTAGAGGCATCGCAATAAACTACAAAATTGATTATACCCTCGGCAAGGTCAACACACCAGTGCCAAAGTAAATCGAGTCTTTACATCTGAAAATCCCTTCTCACAACTCTCATACCACTGAAATTTGACCTTCTTTTGGGTCAACCTAGTTAATGGGACAGAAACAAATGAGAACCCCACAGGTAACCTTTATAGTAACTAGCTAGACCCAAAAATTTCATAATGTTAGTCTAAATAGTGGGCCTAGGCTAGTTCTTTACTGCCTAAATCTTCAAATCATTAACTTGGATGCCCTCACTAGAAACAGTATGGCACAGAAATGCAACTAACCTCAACAAGAACTCACTCTTAGAGAACTTAGCAAACATGTTTTTATCCTTGAGAGTTTGAAGAATAGTCCTAAGTTTACTAGTATGTTCTTCTTCACTATGGGAGTATAAGGATGTTGTCTATGAACACAATAATAAACATGTTGAGGTACTTCTTCAACCCTGATCATAAGATCCATAAAAGTTGCAGGAGCATTGGTTACTACAAATGACATAATGAGAAACTCATAGTGGCCATACGAAGTTCATCAAGATATCTTTTGAATATCACACTCTCTAACCTTCAGTTGGTGGTAACCGAATCTGAGGTCAATCTTAGAGAAGCAAGTAGCTCCTTGAAGCTGGTTGAACAAGTCATCATTCTAGGAAGGGGTTACTTATCCTTAACAGTTACCTAGTTCATTTGATGGTAGTCGATACACATTCTAAGAGAGCCATTTTTCTCATGCACAAAAATTACTAGAGCACCCCAAGGCGAAACACTAGGTCTAATGAATCCCTAATCTAGAAGGTCTATCAACTATTTCTCCCATTTTTTATGGAGGAATAGAAATAGGCTACGTATAAGGAAGTGTATCTATACCAACGTCTATATCCCTATCAAGGGAAACAATGGGAAGATCATCGAGAAAAACTTTTGAAAACTCGCATACTACAGGAATTGATGGAAGTGATGGGGTCTTGAGATTAGAATCATTGGCCTGAACTATATGTTAGATACAACCCTTAGAGATTATCTTTCTTGCCTTGAGATAAGAAATAAAATAACCCTTACGTAAGGTAGAATTACCCTTCCACTCTAAGACTGGCTTATTAGGAAATTGGAACTTTAGAACTCTGGTTCTGCAGTCAACTAAGGCATAGTGATGAGTGGTGAATTTGCACTCATTTAGAGCTTTTTCCTGATGATTTTGTGGCACACAAAGTAAAGAATGAGGCTAATTATGCTTTGAATTGTGATATTTCAAGTGTTTTTATGTTGGAAAATAAATTACTGATCAAAGTGGAATAGAAGATGAAAAAGAGTAAAACCTAGCAGAAAAACAAGTCCCATATACCGCACCTGCAGAGCACTGGTCGTTTAAGAGAGCTAGTCAATGAAGTCACCTGACCGCTTAAGCAAGGAAGTGGGTTTTCTTTTGCGAACTAGGCCAAAGATTATGTTTTGTAGTAATAAAATGTGATGATTGTGTTTCACTTTTGATTCCTTGAAGCTGGGGAAGTCTAAGTACCCGTAGCTTGTGAATTTGGAAACTATTGCAAAAGCTTAATAAAAAGCCTAAATTATCCCAATGATAGATCAGGTGACATCATTCTTAAGGGGAAATCATCATTTTGTTGAGTTTTGTTGGCTCGGTGGTGCTTTAATATGAGTTAGTGACTTGTTTGGTACTAATAGATTTAGTCAAGCCTATGAATCGTGAAATGAGCACCCCTCCAAAAATTTTGCGAATGATTTTTTTACAATGGGTTGACTCTGTTTGTTACTCCAAATTAGTAGTCGGTGATTCTAAATGACTCTTTTATTCTTGACTAAGAAGTGAAATTAAGTTGTTTTAAATAGCTTCATGCCATGTGTGGGGAGTCTTTCTAAATAATTCCTTGTGTTCACTTGTGCTTACTAGAACTTGCCCGGTTGGTCTTAAAATGTTGGTCTTGATTGAGTTGGTGGGAAAAATGATCTTAGGATTTCTTTGATTGTCCTTGAAGTCCACTTATCCTGAATATCAACCCTTTGCAATAAATGTATCTTTAGTTGTCCCCTTTAAGCCTTATCCTTTTATTGGCAACCACATTACAAGCCTTGATCCTTTTCAAAAAAGTAACCTTCTTTTGAACCCTTTTCCTCCTTCAACTCTAGAATTGTGAAAGTTGAGGCTAAAATCCTAAGTTGGGGTGTTATGGGAAGATTATAGATAGATACTTTCCAGATGAGGGCTTGATAAAAAAAAATTATAAACAAAAAGAGAGTTTGAGAATGATGGAGAAGTCTCAACGAAAGAAAGAGTTGTTACAAAAGAAAGAAAGAGAGATTTTGAATAAATGTGAGACTTGAATCCTCCAAAAAGTTTAAAATGGTTGCAAGTGGGGCATCTTGAAAGAAAAATAGGAAAATGATGTGAAGTGTGCATTGAGTTGAAAATTGAAGAAAAGTGGAAAATTTGTTGATTGAAAAGTTGTTGTGTAGGAGGGTGTAGTCACTTGTACCTAAATGATATGGTAACCTACCCTTAGCCTACATTACAGGCCTAAAAAAGTCCTTTGAGATCTCCAACTAAACGAAATTGAGCCAGTGATGTTTGAAAATATGGGCAAGTCAATGGTGAGACATTTGTGTGCATGAGACGATTCATTTTGAGTGTGAGTGCTTTTATTGTTGTCCCTTGTGTTGTGGTTACTTGTGTGTTTTTGTGGGACACTTCCTTTCTTATGAGGGCATGAATGCTAGGATGGATGGGTGAAGTTAATAGATTCCAAAATTAAGTAAAGGGAAGTTGTTAGAGTACTAGTAATTGTGAGTCACTTCTTAAGAATTCTTGTTGTCACTTGATCATTCTTAGAGCTAATTGAGTTTTGAAATATGTTTTGAGTTTGAGAGAGTTGCTTGAATTGAAAATCACGTGTGTTCTTGCTAATTATTAGTACCAACCAAAGTCATTAACATGATTCTTTGCGAAAATGAATGAGTGTTGTGCTTAAATTGAGTGCATCCTGTGCTTTGCGTTTTTTATTTGCTTGAGAACTAGCAAAGTTTTAAGTTGGGGGTGTTGATGACTGGTGAATTGGCACTCATATTTAGAGGTATTTTCATATAATTTGTGGAACTTAAAGTAGAGAAAGAGGCTAATGATGCTTTGAATTGTGTTATTTCAGGTGTTTTGATGTTTGGAAAGAAAACGTTGGTCAAAAGTTGAACCGGAACTGAAAAAGAGCAAAACCTGGCAGAAAAACAAGTCCCAGCTATTGCACATGTGGAGCACTAGTCTCTTAAGTGAACCAGTCAATGAAGTCAACTGTCCACTTAAGCGAGGACATGGGGTTCGCTTTGCAAAATGGGCCAAAAGGGTGGAGGTCGTGTAAGCGAACTTCAGTTCTCTCTTTTGAAGGTCAATTTTGCGAGCCATCTACCACATTAGTGAAGCCCCCATTTTCAGACACGGGAAGAATGGGAAATTCTCAAGCTTTGGACATAAATTCAGAAAATAGGGTTAGAGTTGAGCAATGATGGATCATCCAAGAATTGTTAGAGAAAGAACATTCTAGAGAAAAAAAAACAAATTCAAAAAGTAGATCTCTAAGTGTTCTTGATTTAGGGATTTAGACATTGAAGGCGAGTTACCTCACATTTCAGTTGTGGATTTGAAAATTAATATGCTCTATTTTAGTAATATTTTTTACCCTTTCTTCATTTTATTGTTCGTAATTGGTAGAAATGTCGGTGTGATGAATAGTATGAAATTAGGGATTTTGTGCTAGAAATAGACAAAGTTATTTGGGTTTGATTAATTTCTCTATTGTTCTTGTAGTTCCTTGTTTCCATGGTTGATTTCATGAAATAGGTTCACTCGAGTTTTCATGTTTGAACTTATAGGTTGAGAATGCACTCTCAATCTTAGCTTCGGATCTTCGATTGATGCTCGAAAAAGATTTATTGGAGTGGAGAATTAGATTGATAATCGCATTTTGACTTGGATCTTGAATTTGAGATCGAAATATGAAAATTTAGGGTTTCATTATTGGGTTCAAGGCTTCCTTTAAAGAGAGATTTAGTTAAGCTAATCGGTAATTTTGTATTTGTGTGATTGAGACCGAAAGGAGATTTCTCAATAAAATGCTTTGAGATCAAAAGATAATTAGTGTAATTGAAGATGACCTAGCTTACCTATTACTGAATAATCTTGGATTGAATTGCAATGGATCATTGAGTGTTAATTGAATCTCAAGTTTTCCCAATTTCAATACATTCCTTTCTTGATATTGTATTTGCCTCTTTCGTAGTATAATTAGAAAAATTGCCTCTTATTTGATATTTTGTAGTTTTTCTGTTTATATTCAAGCTAGTATCTAGTTAGCCTTTATCTTTTTAATTTTCGTTACATTGTTCCTTGTGGAATTTGACCCTGACTCTTAGTTGGTTATTTTTATTGACGACAACTGCTCACTCTTTTAATTTGTTTTGGAGAGTCATTTGAGTGTTATCGCATAGCACGAATGTAACCAGTCCATGCCTAGAATGACATCAAAGTCTGTCATATCTAACTCTACTAGATCAGCAATGGTGTCTTTATAAAGGAATAAGATAGTGCAATTCCTATAAATTCATATAGCCAAAACTGACTTTTCGACGGGAGTAGAAACAAAATTAGGGTTTGAGGAGTTGTTCAGGACTGAAACTAAACTTTACAGACACATACGGAGTCACAAATGACAAGGTAGCACCAGGTTCTAACAAAGCATAAACATCAATAGACAAAACTTTAAACATACCTGTAACAACATTGAGAGAGTTCTCCTGGTCCTTACGATAAGAAAAATCATAGAAGTAGTTTTGACTACCATATGAACCAGAAGTAGTGCATTTTGGGATGTTCTGACATGTTGTTGATATAGTAGTTTGGGGTCTGTTACCTCCATTGCCCTGCCTTGCTTAGGGGCAATCCTAAAGTCTGTGACCTAATTTTCCACATCTGTAACACCTATCCTTAAAATAGACATTCTTTGGAATGATTCTTACCGCACTTGCTACAACCTGAAATAAGCGTGTAACCCTTGGCAACACTACCCTACGACGGGGAACCATACTCTCTTCTTTTGTGATCATTTTTGGGTCTGGGTGCATTAGCTGAAGATGGGGCTGGTTCGGAGGACCTTTTCTATTAAAATGATCAATTCCCATTTGCAGTTCTCTACTGGGCAAACTCATAGTTTGATGTCTTACCTCTCTTATTTCAAAACTCTTTTGTATCCGTCAATTTATTTACTTCGACTTGTTGCACATAAATCATCAGTCTGCCAATGTCCATGTCCTCGATTAACATCGCCATCATACCTTTTTTTTTTAGAGATTGGAGATTCCAGATACAAACAAACTCAATTGGTTCGTTATATTTGCCACCATCTCTACAGCATAATAAGACAACTACGTGAACTTACTGTTGTACTCTTGTATGCTCATAGAATCATGTTCCAGATTGAGGAACTCCCTCATCTTAGCCTCCCTTACCTCTCAAGGAATGAAATGCGCCATCAAAACATTCTCCAAAATAGTCCAACCTGGAGGTCGTGCATCTCCACCCCTAATTTGCTTCCACTAATCAAACCAAATTCATGCAACATCCTTAAGCTGATAAGAGAAAAGCTAAACTTTTTTTGTATTGCAAACATGCATCACTTGGATATCTTCTAAACTTCATATGTAAAACCTTACAGATCCTTATTAAGCTTTGACCTAGAAACTCTGGTAGATTTATTGTATAGAACATCTTTACAGTATGTAAGTCCTACTCCTTATGGTCAACCTTAGCTATCATAGTCTGAGCCAACATCTGGATAGCATTACAAAACTCTGCATTAGTGACATAAACATGAGGTGGTTGTATAGAAGGTACATTAGGACTTCTTGGTCCAATTAGCATTGGTGATTCCTGAGGATTTTCATTCCTACTAGAGGAACACCCTTTGTTCTTTGTTTGCATCTGACGACTGGCATATCTTCTTGTAGACATGATCTGAAATATGCATAAGCACGAATTAGAGAAAATAATAGAGTTTAACTCTATCGTACGAACACGATTAATAAAGAAGGAAATTATTTCTAAAAAATCCTGAAGAATTCTTGAAAATAAAAATATTTTAGGCATGAGAGTGAAGGAATACTCTCATTGAAGTCTTACATACCTGAGAGGTTGATAGTTGAAAGAAGAACTTGCTTGAAATACTTGAAACCCTAGCTTTTGTCTTGCTTACTGTAGTTTTTGAGTTTGAGGGAATTAAGAGTGTAGGACTTGAATCTTGAGCGTGAAAAACCTTTTTGAATATGCATAATGTTGTGGCTAAGACTTATAAAAAATGGGAAAAGACTAACTAAAACCCAATTAAAAATCTGCCAAAACGTTCCATGGGGCCATCTACTGTTCGAGGTTTGATCTACAAACTGTAGATCCTATCCGTGAAAGTCAAACCCAAAAATATGATACAAAACCTTATTCTAAAGACCTGAACTATGGCTCATAGATGCTTCTACGGCCCATAGAAATATGACCCAAAAATGACTTTTATGACTTTTTTCCACGGATGAACAGTATGGGTCATGCTTTGATCTACAACCCGTAGATCAGAACCGTAGAAACTGACGTTGAAAACTCCATTCTGGTAGTCTCTAGTAAAATGGTAATAACGTTTTTACTCTGAAATCCAAATGAGGCAAACTTGGTGGAATTAGAAAGATAACTTACAGACCTTTAATTTGAAAGCTCATGAGACACATAGTTAATTATATTCTCAGTGATATGATAATTTGAAGTTGACCCTTGCATGAACTAATACAAAGAACTTAGTCGGTACGAAGCTTTTAAACTCACTTAAGTACTAGAGGTCTCTTATGACCATAAAAAACTTCCCATACACTTTTGATAAGTACTAACAGCTAATGCAGGAAGTTGTGGAATGAGAAGGACTCACCAAGTACTAGCTAGAACTACTACAACCTCACTAGTCATGAGTCAGGAACGGGTGCCAAAATCTACATCTTAAAAGGGTGTAGCATAGAGAAAAGTATGTGCCAGTACGCGAAATATATTGAGTAAGCAAGGGGCACTAACATAATCATAAAATGGAGTGAGGACAGTAAAATAAGGTTCCCAAAATCATATACATAGTGGAAGAGCTAAGGAGAAAATAGTTGGAGTTCATGTCTAAAAACTATTTATAATTTTCCTTCTGAAGCATATATAGAGGTGAGTCTATTTCAATAGCCTTGAATAATCAGAGTTGTAAATAACATTCTTAAAGTTAATCAAATAAAGTTAAGAGCATATCGTCAAAAAAATGCATAAACTAGGGAGTTTCTTATAACGGATATACACCACGTGAGTTCATGATTTCCAATAGCTAACCTAGTTGGGAGGGCTGCCCTATACCTTGCCAGTGTATAGTACCATATCCTATCTATGTGGGTCCACTAGTATGAGCCTCTCGGGGCTAAAAAGTTAACCGACAAGGTGGTAAAACTTAATCTTGCAGTGGCATGTAATTATCGGACTTGGGTTTTTAAAAACCCATGTCCTCTAATTACTAAATAGTCCTCCCAAACTAGCATATATGTGTATACTAATCATAGGTATGAAAACTATTTATCAGTTTGAATCATACATAATACTAAGCTCATAAGACATATTTAAAGTAACCTGAATTTAGGTTGAAAATCGTATCATACTAGTCTTCATGCTTAAAAATCATAAATGTATTAAGGAACCATGGAAATTGTGCTAAATCAGTACAATAATGTTTTTAAAATTAAAGTAAAATGAAGAGAACGTGAATTAATTAATATTATCATAAGTTAAAGCCTAACAATCTTGAAAATAAAAATACTTTCGCCATGAGAGTGAAGGGATACTCTCATTCAAGACTTACATACCTGAGATATTGAGATTTGAAAGAAGAAATTGCTTGAAGGACTTGAAACCCTAGCTTTTGTCTTGCTTATGGTAGTTTTTGAGATTAGGGAGTTCAAAGTGTAGGAAATGAGTCTTGAGAGTGAAAACTCTTTTTGACTATGCATAATATTATGGCTTACCCTTAGGAAAAGTGAAGGAAGACATAAGAAAACCCAATAAAAAATCCGCAAAAAAAACTCCCAATGCCATCTACGGTCTCTGATTTGATCTATGGACCATAGATCCCATCTGTGGAAGTCATGCCCAAAAATAGGATCCAAAACTTCATTATACGGGCCCGAACAATGATTCATATACCGTTAATTTGATAGGTAAGGGGACATGTAATTAAATATATTCATAGAGATATAGTCATATGAAGTTAACCCTTGCATGAACTTAGTGAAGGGATATTTCAGATTTGATGTCTAGATACTTGACTTTCCAACTGGTCAAGTGTGAGCACCAACGGCCTAGAGGTGTGTCTTAGAGGATTCATATGCCTACTTGGAAGTGGGAACGGATCACCATGGACTTTGTCATGGGTCTGCCTACTATCATGGATAGTTATGACTCTATTTTGGTGATAGCTGACAGGCTAACCAAGTCCGCCCATTTCATCCCAGATTGGCTCAAGTATATTGCGGAGAAGTTAGCCCAACTTTATATCAGTCAAATTGTTTGTGTAGGGTCCCATTTCTTGTGAATTTGCTTTTATTATGAATTGACCATTTTGCGCTTTCCCTTAGTATTTTCATGTTAAGTTTGTGCTTTGGAATGGTTAGTGTGGTCCCTGAAATGATCAAGTGTGTTCTTGGTGATTTGACCCTTTTGAGATAAGAATTCTTGGAAGGATTGACTTTGGTCAACGTTTTGAGTTTCGAGCATTGGATGGTGATTCTATCAGTTCCATTGTGTCAAGAAAGTCTAGTTTGAGCAATTAAGGTTGTTCACATGGTTTTCGAGGCTTGAGTTTGAGTTTTGGGCATTAGGTGAGAAAATGAGTTATAAACCTTAAAAGTGGCCCGAGAGATTAATTCTTTCATCGAACCTCTCTTTGAAAACCAGTCGATTCCATCGAGTCCATAATATCAAATCTAATGGGATAACATGTCTAATTTATTTTTATCAGATTCTGAACAATTTTCGATGGTCCATTCGGAGGCATTTTGCTTATGTTGGACTATTGGTTTTTCTGGTGCCGATCAATTTTTACCTTTATGATTGTGGTCCATAGGTTCACGATCATGAAGCATCTTCTCTGTGGCCTACGTGATCACGGCCCATAGGCTCGCGATCGTGATGATCCAATTTCTTATCCTTCGCAATCGTGGACAGGGGTTTTGCTATCGCGATGTGAACCTTTATGATCTCCGCAATCGTGATGACCATTTTTACCTGGACAGAACCTAAATTTGGTTTCTTATTTCCGCCATTTTCAATCTATTGGAGCTTTGGAGGTGTAATTTCTTGGTTGCATTTAGTGAAAAATCGTGTGGGTAAGCATTCTCTACCAATTCCTTGTTGATTTCATCAATTTTATCTTGTAAAGACACTTTTAAATCATGATTTCAATGTGAATTTTGGGGGGTTTTCCCCTGATTTGGAAACTGATATTTTCTTGAATTGAAACTCATTTGTTGGTTTTAATGGTTCTATCAACCACAAATTCCTTTTGCCGTGTGGAACTTATTTAACTAAAAATCAGATTTTTTGCTTTCAATATTTGAAGTGATTAATGGACTATTTTATCCCTAGTTCCTAATCCTATCAATATGGATATCATTGGACTTCTTTTGCTTAACTCTATCCATTCTTTATAATTGAGGATCACTTTATTAATTATCAGGTTAAGGAAGTTCTCTGTAAGAGTTATTCGAATGAAGTTTTGGCCTTGAAGGTAGGTTTGGCTGTCCTTCTTTTACATGTGGATGAGTAAGTGATCTTTCATAGGAAATCAACAATAATATGAATTATAGTATAAGTTTTAGAGGTTGGAAAGGGCTAACCATCTTGTTTCAATCGTGTGATGACTATTTGTGTTGCTTAGCTTATGTGGAGGCTTGTGGGATATCTTTAACTATTGCTTAAAACCTGTGATATTTGAGTAATTGCCCGAGTGAGGGGTTGTGTGGATTATTTTTATAATTGGCATTGATATGCACGAGCTAGGGGCTTGAGTTGATTTTTGAAAAACTAAAAATAAAAGAATTGATTTTCTAAGTGGTAAAGACAGATTTCAAATAGATTCCTCCACTACCATTATCATTTCAGGATGTGTTTCATGATCTGTGAGTTTGGGAACTTTATGTTATTTAAAATCCTTAATGACTTGATTATGACTTTATGTTGTACTGTGAATCCCCCATGGGTCCTTGTCCGGAAGCTAAAGCTCGGCGAGGTGTATATGATAAGTCGTGCGACGACCTTGGTTCCACCACATCATTCCATCATATCATCATCTCATTGCATCGCATTAGCCAGCTTCTTGTGTTGTGTAACTTTCTTGTATGTTTATTTGAGTATTATATGTACCCTTGTGTGGTTACTTTAGTTGCGTTGTTATTATATAAATTGGCGGCACTAATGCCGGAGTGGGACTTTTCGACATGCACGTGGAAGTGTTTCATAGTTTATTTCTTAAGTTTTGATTAGTTGCTTATAATTAGTTCGTCTAACATACTGAGTACATATGGATTTTACTCACTCCTACTTCTTTTATCCTTTTGATGTAGATCCTAGTCAGGGTGATCTTTGTAGCGATTGATCGGATCTTGCGATTTTTTCTATTTAGGAGTTGTGGTGAGATCCTCTTTCAAGAATTCCATTGTTCTCCATCTATCATTTATAGTCTTTAATGTCCTTTCAAAGATTTGAGATGTATTTAAGAATCTAGAAATGTATTAGATGCTCTTTCTACTTATGATACAAGGTTTTGGGAACTGCTTTGTTGTTTTCTTATTGGTCGTGGCCTAACTTCCCTTCGGAAGTCTCATATGTGTTATGTATTTTGGCTTACACACCATTTTGGGGATTCTTGGGGTGTGACATCATGACCTTGACTTTTAGGTCATGAAAAATTGGTATCAGAGCTCCAGGTTCATCAGTCCCAAAAGTTAAAAAGTAGGGTGTCTAGTAGATTTTTGCAGAATAGAACGTAGATGTTTGTACGTATCTTCGAGACACTACTAGATACATAGTAGGAGAAATTTCTTTCCTTTGATTCCTTTTGTGCAAATTGTTCATATCAAATGTTGCATACCTCTAATCTATTCTCTATATGTAGATGGCGAGGACTAGAGCACACCTTAAAGGGTGTAGTCGTACCTGCTACACGATGCCTAGTTTGTAGGCGAGGTAGGGGACGTAGTAGAGTTAGGGGTCGTGGCCTAGCAAGAGGGGAAGCACCTACTCGAGGAAAACCAAGGGAGGCATCACCTTAGCCTGTATATGAACTTGATGATGTTATTGAGATGTAGAGTGAGAAAAAGAGACCAGCTCAACCTTCTTAGGTTCCCGATAGAACCCCAATGCTTCAAGAGTTGATCGTCAAGTTATTGGCTAGATTGGATAGTGCCCTACTTTTGGTATCCGTCCGGGTACTACAGGTTCTCCTATTATAGTTGGTGCTATGCCGCTAGTTCATGTGGTTTAGTATGGGATTACAGACTCATGGTTTTCTTTGGCACCTCCGAGATTTGTAGCTCCACTTGTTTCTACTAGTTCAGCCATGTCGGTTGCCGAGCAGAAGAGTTTTGAGAGCTTTTTTAGAGTGGCACCGCCCAGGTTTAACGGTATAGTTGGAGAGAAGGCTTGTGACTTCTTAATTGAGTGTCAAAATAGGCTATTCATCTTGGGTATCTTAGAGGCTCATGGGGTTTCTTACACTTCTTATCATTTTTCAGGAGTGGTGAGATCATTTCGGGCTTGTAGGCCCATTAGTTCTCCTGGTATAGGTCAGAAGCAGTTTACTGAGGTGTTTCTTGAGAGGTTTTTGTGCCTTATAACCTTCAAGATCAGTGCGAATATGAATTTGATAGATTGGTGCAAGGCTCGATAGCAATTTCTAAGTATGAGGGTCATTTCTATGAGTGTCCCGCTATGCCATGCATATCGAGTATTCCTACATAGTTTGAGCATATTGGTAAGTTGGTAAAGGGGTTTGCCACTTATCTTTGGGAGGTTACAACCTTTCTTATGTTATCAAGTGGTACATTCTAGAGTATTATTGATCATGTCAGGATGATTGAGAGTATTCTTCATTCTAGATAGGGTAGCGGTATCAAGAGATTCCATCGCCAGGGCCAATTTAGTAGTCATTTTTCCTGAAGTAAAGATTATTTAGGTTAGGGTTCACAGGGTTATTAGGGAAAACCAGTGCAGGCCGCTATTCAGAGTACATATGGTGTTAGTTGATCTAGTCCTAGTCAGACCGATCAGTATATACATAGAGGATCCTCATGTCATGGAGGGTGTGCAGACTATTCTAGTTACTCTTAGCGGGGTTTAGGTGCCCACGGTTGTTTTGTTTGTGAGAAGTTTGGGCACAAGCTAAAGGACTTCCCCAACAATGCTTCTTCTACTATCCGGTCAGGATCACAACCTACTTGTTCTTCATCAGTTATAATGGCATAAGGTACTTCACAGAGTACTAGAGGTGTTACTAAGGGTGGATATTAAGGAGCTAGAGGTAGCGCTCATTGAGGCTCTCAGACTAGTGGTGATCATAAACACTTTTATGTTATACCGCGTAGACCCAAGGCGAAGGCCTCAGGTATAGTGATCACAATACCGCCCAGTCTTTCATCATTTTACTACAATATTATTTCATCTCGGGTCGACCTATTCTTATGTGTCTAATTATTTTGTTGCAATTATTGATCATGTCTGTGAGTCCCTTGCTATGCCTCCTAGTATCATTACCCCGGTAGGCAATTCCTTAGTGGTGGATCTGGTGTACCAGGGGTGTTTACTGAAAGTTTTTTATATTGAGCCTTGGGCAGACCTGATTTTACTTGATATGTTGGATTTTGATGTGATATTAGGTATGTATTTGTTATAGGGAAAATTAGCAAACTAGTCACAACGTTTAACATAATTATTAAAAACATCTACACTTTAAAATAATTATTAAAAATGTCAATATGTCAATATTTTAGAAAATAAATGAAATCCTAATATACTTAATCTTCTTTCCTTTTATTTATCAAATTAGGCCATTATTTATTTCAATATCCCATAAAAAAAATAAAAAATCATCACCCACTTACCCCTCTTTCTAGGTTTTACCCCAAATCATTTTTTTCTCTCTTGTCTTTTCACCATTGTCATCTTCTTTCTTTGTTCAAGAAAACCAACTCTTCGAATTTCCTATACTTTGTTTAAGAAATCTCACAATTAATTCAAAAGATTTTTTACCCATTGATAAAGTAAATTCGAAGTCAACAAGTATTTTGTGAAGTTTTTTTGTGATTTTGTTTTCATATTCACCAAGTATTTTGAATTCGGATTTTTCATTTTTAATCAGTATTGTTTGATCTTTTTTGTAAGTTTGTTTTCATATTCACCAAGTATTTTGTGAGATTTTCCTCTTTTATGTATTTCAGATTTTTCGTCTTTTAAGCAATATTGTTCGGTTTTTTTGTAATGTTGTTTTCATATTTGAGATTTAGTAGATTGTAGAAATCTACATTGGCATTCATACATCATATATTATTTAATTTTTTATACATTCATATTTAATAATTTCGAATTTCGCTTATAGGGTTACTTATGCACAAGTGAATACGGATTTTCAGATTTGGATTTGGTGAACAAAAATCAGAAAAAAAGAATACGGCAAACGAAGAGAAGAAAAAAGAGAGAGTCTGAGAAGAAGGTTGCAAAAATTGTATTCATATTAATTTTGTTTGTCAATTATTTTTCTTTTACTCGGCATTTGTATTTGTATTAAGAACATTGCATTTCTTTTTTAGTTTGTAGTCATTCCAATAGGTATGCCAAAATGATTTGTATTTCTTAAGCATGTATCCTATTTTTTTCATAGTTAATTTGTATTTTTTAAGAATATTTAATCCTTCCTCAACAGATTGTATTATTTTCACCATGTATGCTATTTTTTTCAGAATCTTGTATCCTTTCGTAAATCATATTCATATGTAATGATTGGATTATATAGGGTTGCAATCATGTAGTACAATTTCACTGGAATACAATATTGGTTTTCATTATGAAAGTAATATACTAATTTTAATTTGAATGATAAAGTACATAAAATGTAAAAATTATTGGTATATAGTTACAAAGAAAACATAATAATTTTTTTCTCTTTTTTGTTATTAAATAATTGTATTCTTTTAAATCAAACAAATAAAAGAATACATAAATCAGATGCATAACAAGCTAAAATATTGACATTTTCAATATATATTGAATGTGTGGCTAAGAGGCCCTATTAAATGTCAAAATATTGACATTTTGAAAAATTTTCCTTTGCTATATCCCTATCATGCAATCTTATATTGATATGCAAAGACCGTGACCTTAGCTTACCCCGGTTTACCTCGATTGGGGTAGAAGGGTACTCCAACTTCCTATCCAAAGGGAGTGATATATTTTTTCCATGCCCTTCATATGATGGAGAAGGGATGTTTATCATATAATCTTACCAAATATCCATCCCCTCTAGTGACCACGAGGGTGGTAAGAGAGTTCATGGATGTGTTTCTTAACGAATTACCGAATTTTCCTCCATACCATGACATCGACTTTGCGATTGACAAGTAGTCGGGCACCAAGCCCATTTTCATCTCTCCTTACCAGATGGCTCCAGTGGAGTTGAAGAAATTGAAGGCTCAATTAGAGGACTTGTTGCAGAGAGGGTTTAGTCGGACTAATGTATGACCGTGGGGCGCATCGGTATTATTTTTGAAGAAAAATGATGTAGTATGAGGATGTGTATTGATTATCGACAATTGAAGAAGGCTATGGTCAAGAATAGGTATGTTCTTCCCTACATCAGTGATTTTTTTATTAGCTTGAGAGTGCGTTAGTGTTCTCCAAGACCGACTTGAGATCGAGCTATCATCAGTTGAGAGTTTGAGACTCTTACATCCTGAAGATGGCTTTCAGGACTCATTATAGGCATTATGAGTTTGTAGTCATGTTCTTTGGGCTGACAAATACTCTAGTTGCTTCTGTGGAGTTGATGAGTCGGGTGTTTCAACCTTATTTGGATTCCTTTCTGATTTTGTTTATTGATAATATATTGGTTTATTTCAAGAATGAGGTCTATTATGTTCGTCACTTGAGGATCAGACTTTAGAGATTGAGAGAGGAGAAGTTGTGCTCAAAATTCTCTAATTGCAAGTTTTGGCTTGAGTTTCTGGCTTTCTTGGGTCATGTGGTGACCAATAAAGGTATTATGGTTAATCTGGCCAAGGTTGCGGCAGTTTGTGACTGAGCGACACCTACTTCCCCTATTAAGATTTGGAGTTTCATAGGGTTAGCGAGCTATTATCGTTGGTTGTTTAGAGTTTTTCTTCCATCAGAGCTCAGTTCACTAAGTGACTTAGAAGACTATGGTATTGTTATGGAGCGAGAAGTGTGAGGCGATCTTTCAAACGCTCAAAGATTTTGTCACGGCCCGATCCTATACCCTGGATGTGGCCGGCACTCAAGAACCATTGTTGGTCCCCAAGCAAACCCTCAACCTGGCTGACTATAAGCGGAAGACTAACTTGAGCATATATAAGCATCAAATTGAAAGAAACATTTAAAAATAGTTTACTGAATTTAAAAACTTCGTTGAATATACTGACTATGAAACACAAGTTTTAAATAAAATATTTACAATTGAAAGACTCTCCAAAATTGTCTATCTATGAAGCCTCTACTATGTATAGACGAGTGTCAGGACAAGACCCACGACTACTCAAAATGTTAATAATACTAAAACCTCTTAAAGCTAGAGTCCTCCAAAAGCAAGAAGGTCTTACTCAAAAGCAAACAAACGGATGAAGTGATCTCAACAAACTCTTGTTGAGATTCCTAAGAACCTGTATCTACATCATAAAAATATGCATGTCGAATGACATCAGTACATTGAATGTACGAGTATGTAATATAGTTGCATAACAAATAACTGAAAGAAAGGACTGCAATAGATAACAACGTACTCTAGCTGAATGTGAAGAAATAAAAGAGTTAAATCATTTAAAACTTAAAAAAATAATCTATCATCTCTGAACTTAACATCATAAGTGATTTATAAAAATACACTTTAACTCTATTGGGAGATTCTCTAACCGACAATCATCACTATGAGCTACATGATACAGCGTCTCATCCATGCTTCCAGAACTGTCCTATACCTTGCGGAGGTATAGAACACCTTAACTAAGTTAATCCACTAAGCTACGCTTAAAAAAAATAAGGAATCATCTAAAAAAGTGTGACCATTTACCCATGATGGCATAGATAGTTTATGAGGACTTTGAGTTGTCTAAACTCGTCCCCATATCGGTGCTCAATACTACTCCCAATAATATATACTTATTCTCATATGTTTAAAAACATAACTCTTCCTCTGGTTTGAGATAATTGGTCAAACTACCCTTTTAAAGGAGGTAACTTCTCTTGAAATATCTTTTGAACTCCTAACTCATTTAGAAATCTCAATATCTCTTTTATCAATGTAAAAATTGATACTTCTAGGAATACATATTCCCATTATACTCTTACTCAGTTCATACTTGAAAACTCTTTCTCAAAAACATATCAAAATCATATTTTACTATGATTATTGATGACTCGAGAAGTCATACTGCATAAACATTGATGGTATATCTAGATACCATACTGCTCAAAATTGATGGCATACTCAATTGCCATACTAATCATGTTTTAGAAAATATTTTATCAAAACTCATCTTTACTTTCTCAAAACTCAGTTTAAGAACTCAAGTGTTGACATTAAAAAAGTTTTTCAAAATTTATCACTCAATATTGGGTTCATGCTGAAAAATAGACATGAACAAATCAACTCAAGGATCTCAGTAATAATATAGAAACTCAATAATTAGGAATATAATTTTTAAAAGAAACATTAACTCAAGAACTCAAATCAACTTATCTCAAGAATACTCAAATCTGGGGGTATAATCCTAGATTTCTCTATTACTGATTTGAAAGAAGATATAGGGTGTGAGGACAAACTAGTCCAACACTATGATAGTGTTACATACATGTAAGAACAAGGTTATTGAAGAATCTTGAAGAAGAACTTGATTAGAAGCCTTGAAACCCTACCCTGAATGAGAAAAATCAAGAAAACCTTTCTTGAGATTTCTTGAATTAGTTTCTTGAAACTCTATGAACAAGAATTATTATTTTCATTTTTTATTCGTAATTGTATGGAGGAATTTGAGTTGGAAAGAATGGAATTTTTGGAGAAAGACTTACCTTAAAGAAGAATCTTGAAAAAAGATCGAAAGAATCTTAGATAGAGTCTTCTACTTTGATTTTTTTGCTTAGGGTTTCTGCCCTAGGGTTTGAGAGAGAAGAGAATGATGGATTAAAAAATAAAAATCTCATTATTTTTTTTAACCTTTAATTAGTCAAGAAATATTTTGGGCTTTCTTAGAGGTAAAAAGACAAAAACGACCCTTTTAAATGTTTTCCCGTCGGCTAAGTCGTCACTACACTGTACCAGGTTACTAAAATGGTCATAACTTTTTACTCAAAATTTGGATTGATGTTAAATTGGTGGCATTGGAAATAGGATTCAAATACCTTTCATTTGATAGGTTATGTCCATGTAATTCTTTATATTCTAAGAGATATAGTCGTTTGAAGTTGACTTAAGTAGAATCTTACATCAAAACTTAATTGGTAAAGAAGCTTCCAACTCAACTTTGTGCTAGGAGATTCTAGTGACCTTAATTGATATCCAAAACCATTAACACAGTAAAGAATTTACCTTTACAAATATGAGTAATTTAAGAATCACCCGATACGATCTTATTCACAAATAAAGAATAGCTTGAATTTTATCTTAAAAAAATTTGGGATGTTATAATATCTCCCCCTTGGGTTCATTCGTCCTCGAATGATGGCTGGACTGAGAATGGAAGGGGTTACTATTACGATATTCAAGTTTAGAAACTTAACCACTCCATAGACTCCTACTAACCCAGTTTCTAAGAACTTCTCATCATCTTCACCAATTAAACTTTGATGCATTACCACTAGGAAGCTGGCTTAGTACTCATTGTAAAACCTTATCTCCTTCCTCCTCCACATTTATAACCTTAGATGGAATAAACACTCCATCACTATCACAATAAGATATAGCAATCCTTTCCTCCATCATCATGCAACTACTATTAACAACACCCCTCTCCAAAACTAAAAAGGATTACTGAAAGAACTTTAGGGTAAAAGATCATAAGCACGATTCATTTGAGAATGCTGATATAAGAATATGCATGGCATAACATTATGTTGCTAGCCATTGAGATTAAATCATGAACTTGTGAGACTAGACATACTATGAGACATGAATACTTATATGAATAGGTTCATATCATGAGACTGATATCCACGACTTTATGGATTAAGCTTGAGGTTAATGGGCTAGAGTATTTGCCCCTCATTATGGAAGCTGGGCATAGATGTGAATCTCTCTGAAGTGTATGAGCATAGGTGATAGACACAATTCTGATATTAGGAATATAAACAAGATGTTGTAATAACTAGACTTGAGGAATACGCAAGGTTATGAACAGATTCATATAGTTTTAAAACTCTTTCTCATGACATCACTCTCTCATTCTCAATACTGACGTAATTTCTCATCTTATCATCTTCTCCTTAGGTCTAAAACTGACACTTGGAAACAATGGACATATTCCCTCATCTATAAACCGGTCTACATTCCCTTTAATACTCAAAAAAGCTCATCTCATGGCTACGGAACTTTCCATAAGCAGGTACTAAGACTCGTTCTAGGACCTCTGTCTAAGATGCTTCTATTAACATCTTCTCATTGGCTTATTATAAGGTCGATTCATCCAACTATTTAGGAAAATTACACTTGCACCAACCTATCCCATATTGTCAACTCAATTATACCATCTAGGAACACATGAAAAATCATAACCTCAATTAGGACCTCGTCTAGCCACCTACTATCTCAGGTGTACCTCCTATTGCTCTACCTTCATTTTTCCTCTATGGGTTATAATACCACATTTTCATTGCAAGGTACCACTTTGATCTCCTCACCAATTTCAGGTCAAACCTACTAGATCAGTTCTGAAAACTAACATCATCACCCTCATGTTGCAATTCTTTTTATCACAACACTCATCTCAAATTCAAGCTTAGTGTCTATTACTAAACACAGATATTGATATAATTGTCCGCTTACTATACTAACTTACAACTACTAGATAAAATTAAGAAATACTCGTACACTAAGACCTCATGAAAAGTAGTCAATCTTTACCTCTCAGCCTTTATACTTACAATTTACTGTCACACTTCCTTTCACAATTAAAGTACTATTTACCCATTCACTATGCATCATTGCCTAATTAGTTCTATAACCCTTTGAATATTATGAGCTCTCCCTTAAAACTCATAATCCTAGCTTAGAGCTATCATCTCATGAATACTCTTTCTCTTCTATTCAACACCTACACTTGGTCGATACTAACACAATGACACATCATCATAAACTCCTTTCTAGTTAAAGTATACTCTAACTCATCCTTACTAGTAACTCTTCCTCTACCTCATATCCTGAATGTTAAACAATATTATTATTCATTAGTCTACTCATAAAGGAAAACTCATCATTAATAACTTAATGGGTGCCTAACTGCAATAACATAATTTGCCTTATCACTATCACCCTTACTTATATTAATGAATCTCTACATGCATTCTTCTAACTCTGGGCACTTTTACTACTACTTCTTATAATCCCATAACACATGCTATATTTTTGGGTACAAATGCACCAAGCTCTAAAACACACTTCCTCACAAAGGCCTCAACAAAAACAAGTTTAGGGAAAAGAGTCTGGGAATACTTCTCGCTTTTAGCTCGAAAGCACGAATCATATGGATAAGAGTGCATTCTTTGGAAACTCCACACTTAACTCACTCATGGGCTTCTCTCAAGCCCCTCTACATTTTCATGAGTTCCTCAAGACTTTTGCTGAGAGTAAGTCATCGATATAGAACTGACTTTGCTTTTCAACCACCTCTAATATAAGAGGTAGTCGAATAGATATGAGAACGCACGAGTTAGATAAGTCTCTATGACATAGCTCTATTGCACGATTAAGAGTATAAAGAAAGGGAATTTTTTCTTAAATGTATGTAGTCCCTTACTTATAGAAGTGGGCCCTCACAACTATAATAAGATCGTACTAGCATGACTTCATAGACACCCTAAGACACTTGAACTATGTGCTCTGATACCAAGTTTGTCACGACCAGAGCCTACACACGTGGATGGCACTCAAGAACCATTGTTGGTCTCCAAGCAAAGCCTCATTCTGGCTGACTACAAGCGGAAGACTAACTTGAGCATATATAAGCATCAAATTGAAAGAAAATTTTAAAAATAGGTTACTGAATCTCAAAACTTTGTTGAATATACTGAGTATGAAATACAACTTTTAAATAAAATATCTAAAACTGAAACAGTCTCCAAAACTATCTATCTATGAAGCCTCTACTATGTATATACGAGTGTCGGGACAAGACCCACGACTACTCAAAAAGTTACTATTACTAACAACTCATAAAATTGGAGTCCTCCGGAAGCAAGGAGGTCTTACTAAAAAGCAGAAGAGTGGGTGAAGTGATCTCAACAAACTCTTGTTGAGGATCCTAAGAACACGTATCTACATCATTAAAAGATGCAGGTCGAATGACATCAGTACATTGAATGTACGAGTATGTAATATAGTTGAATATCAAATAACTGAAAGAAAGGAGTACAATAGATAACAATGCACTCAAGTTGAATGTAAAGAAATAAAGGAGTTAAATCATTTAAAGCTTTACAAAATACTTTCTCATCTTTGAACTCAACATAATAAGTGATATATAAAATACACTTTAAATCTATTGGGAGATTCTTGAACCGACAATCATCACTATGAGCTACATCAGGATACAACATCTCGCCCACGTTACCAAAATTGTCCTATATCTTGTTAGGGTATAGAATACCTCAACTAAGTGGATCCACTAAGTTACGCTTAAGAGTAATAAGGAATCATCTAAAAAGTATGACCCTTTACCCATGTTGGCATACATGGTTTATGAGTACTTTGAGTTGTCTGAACTCCTCCCCGTATCGGTGCTCAATACTACTCCCAATAATATATATTCATGCTCATATGTTTAAAAACATAAATCTTCCTCTGGTTTGAGATAATTGCTCAAACTACCCTCTTAAAAGAGGTAATTTCTCTCGAAATATCTTTTGAACTCATAACTCATTTAGAAATCTCAGTTTCTCTTTTATCAATGTAAAAATTGATACCTCTAGGAATACATAGTCAGTCCCCTTATACTCTTACTCAATTCATACTAGAAAACTCTTTCTCAATAACATATCAAAATCATATTTTAATATGATCATTGATGACTCGAGAAGTCATACTGCATAAACATTGATGGTATATATAGATGCCATACTGCTCATACATTAATGGCATACTCAAATTTCATACTAATCTTGTTTTAGAAACTCTTTTCGCAAAACTCATCTTTATTTTCTTAAAACTCAGTTTAAGAAATCAAGTGTTGGCTTTAAAAAAGTTTCAAAATTTATAACTCAAAATAGGGTTCATGCTAAAATATAGACATGAAAAAATCAACGCAAGGATCTCAATAACAATATAGAAACTCAACAATTATGCATAGAATTTTTAAAAAAACCATGAACTCAAGAACTCAAATCAACTTATCTCCAGAATACTCAAATCTAGGGGTAGAATCTTAGATTTATCTTTTACTGATTTAAAAGAAGATGTAAGGCATGAGGACGAACTATTCCAACACTATGATAGCCTTACATACCTGGACGAACAATATTCTTGAAGAATCTTAAAGAATCTTGAAGAAGATTTTTATTTGAAGCCTTGAAACCCTAGCTTGAAGGAGAAAAATCAAGAAAACCTTTCTTGAGATTTGTTGAATTGGATTCTTGAAACTCTATGACCAAGAATTATGATTTTCATTAGTGATTCAGTATTGTATGGAAGAATTTTAGTTGGAATTCTTGGAGAAAGACTTACATAGAAGAAAAATCTTGTAAAAGAATGAAAGAATCTTGAATGGAGTCTTCTAGTTTGATTTTTTTTTCTTAGGGTTTTTTCCCTAGGGTTTTAGAGAGAAGAGAATGATGGATTAAAAGATGAAAATCTGATTGATTTGAGCCTTTAATTAGTCAAGAAAATTGTATAGGGTTTTCTTAGAGGTAAAAAGACAAAAATGACCATTTTTAATGTTTTCCCGTTAGCTAATTCGTCACAGCACTGTAACAGGTTACTAAAATGGTCATAACATTTTGCTCAAAATTTTAATTGATGCGAAATTGGTGGCTTTGGAAAGGATTTAAATACCTTTAGTTTGATAGGTCATGGGCCACATAACTCTTATATTCTAAGAGATATGGTCCTTTGAAATTGACCTAAGTAGAATCTTACACCAAAACTTAATCCGTAAGGAAGCTCTCAACTCAACTTTGTGCTACAAAATTCTAGTGACCTTAATTGATATCCAAAACCATTCACACACTAAAGAATTTACCTTTACAAATATGTAATTTAAGAATCTCCTGATACAATCTTATCCACAAATAAAGAATAGCTCGAATCTTATCTTAAAAATTTCTGGGATGTTATTGAGTTATTAACCTCAACAGCGATCTTAGCATTACCCATGAAGGGTATGACATTTGTTGTATTATGTGATGCTTCGGGTGTTGGTCCATGTGGTGTATTGATGCAAAAGGGGAGATACATAGTCTATGCTACCCGACAGTTAAAGGTGCATGAGAAGAACTACCCTACTCATGATTTGGAGTTAGTGGCAGTAGTCTTTCTCTTAAAGTTATAGAGGTATTACCTCAATGGTGTACATTGTAAGGTCTTTACCGATTATCATAGCCTTAAATATCTCTTTTCTTAGCCCAATGTGAACATGAGGCAGCGTAGATGGTTAGAGTTGTTGAAGGACTATGACATCACCATTCTTTTTCACCACGGTAATGAAAATTAGGTAGCAAATGATTTCATTCGTAAGGCACCTAGTGTGGGTAGCTTAGACTTTCTTAAAGGCAAAGGGAAATCTTTTGCTTAAGAGGTCTAGTCGTTCGCTAGACAGTTGGTTTGACTCGATATTTCTTCACCTTACCATGATTTAGCCTTTTTTCAGGCTAGGTCTAGATTGATGAATCAGATTTGTGCCCACCAATTTGAGGATTACAAGCTGAGAGTGATTCATGACCAAGTGTTGATAGGTGAAGCTAAGCCAGTGTCTCTTGATCCCGAGGGAGATTTGAGGATTTGTGTCCACAATTGTGTTCCTAAAGTGAGTGGTTAGGTGCGTATGATATTGGAGGAGGCTCATTATTCTAAATACTCTATTCACCTTGGGGCAGCCAAAATGTACCATTATTTGAAGTAACATTATTGGTGGTGTGGTATAAAGACAAATATTATGGCCTTTTTTCCAAGTGTTTGAACTATTAGCAAGTAAAGTATGAATATCAAAAAATGGGTGGTATGATGCAAAGGATGCCCATCCTTGAGTCGAAGTGGGAGCACAACTCTATGGACTTTGTGACTGGATTACCCTTGACTTTGGGTAAGTTTTATTCTGTTTGGGTTATTATGGAACGGTTGACCAAGTCGACTCATTTCATTCCAGTGAAGACTAACGATAATGTGGAGTAGTTGGCCAGGTTCTACATTCGTGAGATTTTTTGGTTGTATAGAGTGCCATTTCTGTTATGTCTGATAGAAGTGCACAGTTCACCTCTCATTTATGGAGTTATATGAAGGATTAAACTAATACCAAGCTTGAGTTCAGTATTGCCTTCCATCCTTAAATTGATGGCAGTGTACTAGTCAAGTGCTTGAGGGTATGATTCGGGCTTACATCATGTACTTTTGTGGCCATTGGGACAAGTCCCTTTATTGAAGAGTTTGCTTATAACAACAGTTACCATTCCAACATTCAGATGGTACTATTTAATGCTTTGTATGGGAAGAGGTGTAGCTATCCCGTTGGATGGTTCGATTCATTTGGATTATGACCTTGGGTCACTGATTTGTTTAGAGACTTCAGGGATAGGGTGAAGTTGATTAAGGAGACCCATGTGACAACATAAAGTAGGTAGAAGAGGTATGTGGATAGGCAAGTTCAAGATATGTCCTTTGCTATTTATGAGCGATTTTTTCTTAAGATGTGACCCACCAAGGGCATGATAAGGTTTGGGAAAGAAAGTAAAGCTCATTCTGCAGTTCATTATACCTTTTGAGATTTTGGGAAAGTTTGTAGTGATAGCCTATAGGTTGGCCTTGCCTCCAAGTCTTTCAATGGTCCAACCCAAGTTCCACGTCTCGATGCTTAAGTGATATCGTCATGATGAATCTCATGTGATTCAGTGGGACTTAGTTGCTTGGATCAAAATCTATCATTTAAGGAGGAGGTGATTGCTATCTTGGAACAGCAAATTAGATCATTGAGATCCAAGCATATTGACCTGGTGAAGATGTAGCTAAGACACCAACCTATTGAGGAGGCGTCATGGGAGGTGGATTATGACATGTGTCATAGATACCCTCAACTTTTCACCCATTCAGGTACCTTATTTTGCTTTTTTCTTGAGAATGAACATGTGTTTTAGTGGTCGATAATGTAATGTCTCATTTCTTGTGAATTTGGTTTTATTTATCACTTGACCATTTTACGCTTTACCTTAGTATTTTCATGCTTAGTTTGTGTTTCAGGTATGGTTGGTGTGGTCCCTAATGTGATCTTGCGTGTTTTTGGTGATTTGACCCTTTTGAGTTTGAGAATTCTTTGTAGGATTGACTTTAGTCAACATTTTGAGTTTTGAGCATCGAATGGAGATTCTGTTAGTTCCATTGCATCTAGAATGTCGAGTTTGAGCTAGTAAGGTGGTTGGTAAAGTTTCTAAGGTACTAGGTTGAGTTTTGAACGTTTGGGCGAGAAGATGAGTTTTAAGCCTTAAAAGTGGTATGGGAGGGTAATTTTGTTATTTAATATCTTTTCGGAAATCTAATGATTCCATTTAGTTCTTTTTTTTTTTTTTAAACGACCCTTGGAAGGGTCAGGGGCTTAGCAACACCCCCAGGCCTTATCATAAATAAAAAACAAAAACGGGATACACGGAGGGGGACATAAAACCTTACCTCCAATCCTATGGTAGTTCATGAGTCTACTTTCCTACTAAGGAGAGTCTACTCATCCCCATAAATCTAAGATGAAACCTAGAACTAAGCACCTATAGAGAGGACTCCTCTCTGTACATAATTGTAAGAAACATAAATGAGGGAGACTCTCCCCTTACAGTTAGACCTAAACCTAGCCACAAAAACTAGAAAGACGCCTAAAAGAACCGGAATGAAAAGCTTCAAGGTGGTTTGTTAATCATTCCATTTAGTTCCATTTGCTAAATTTTTTGGGATAGCAAGTCCAGTTTATTTTTATCGCATTTCGAATAGTTTCTCTGGGTATATTCAGAAGCATTTTCCTTGTGTTAGAATGTTGACTTTTTAGTTTCTGGTGCATGTCTTTTTTAACCTTTGCGATCGAGGTCAATAGGTTCGTGATTGCTGCCCATAGGCTTGCAATCGTGATGAACCCTTTTCTTAGCCTTTGCGATTGCAGACAGGGGTCTTGCGATCAAGATGTGAACCTTTGTGATTTTCGCGATCGTGAGTGTTAGTGGCTTGCAATGACCATTTTTCCTCGGACATAACCTAAATTTGGGATTCTTCCCATTCTTCTCATTTCCACCATTTTCAATCTTTTGGAGCTTTGAGGAGGCGATTTCTCTGCTGCATTTTATGAAAATTAGTGTGTAAGTGTTGTGATGCATTCATTCTCATTCAGCATATCATTGTTCATGGGAATATGAGAAAATAGAGAAATACTATTTTTGAGAAAGGAAATGTGACACCTTACTTATATCCTTGACCACGATCTAGGTGGCAAATTGATGACATATTGAGATTATGAGATTTGTATAAGGACTGTGAGTCCCCCATGGGTCCTTGTGTGGAAGATAAAGCTCGGCAAGGTGTATACGACAAGTTGTGCGACCACATTGGTTCAACCACAGCAGTCCATCATATTATCAACTCATTGCATCGCATTGGCCAGCTTATTGTGTTGTGTAGCTTACTTATATGTTGATCTGAGTATTATTTGTAACCTTTTGTGTTTAATTTATTTGCGTCATTATATTAAAAAATTGGCGGCACTGATGCCAGAGTGGGAACTTTTATGCGTGCTGGTGGAAGCATTTCATAGTTTATTTCTCAAGTTTTATTAGTTGCTCCATACTTCAGATATTCTTTTGATGCAGATTCTAGGTAGAGTGTTTTTCATAGTGGCCGATTGGATCTAGCAATTTCTTCTATTTTAGACTTGTGGTGAGATAATTCTTTTCGGATCACCATTGGTCTCCATCTATCATTTACGGTCTTTAATTCCCTTTCGAAGACTTGAGATGTATTTCAGAATCTAGAAATGTATTAGATGATCTTTACACTTACGCTACCAAGATTTAGGAACTCCTTTGTTGTTTTCATATCGATTGTTGCATGAATTCCATTTGGAAGTCTCATATGTGTTATTTATTTTGACTTACACACCATTTTGGGGATTATCGAGGTGTGTGTCATCATCACATCGACTTTAGGATCATGATAGTTTGACAACATGGACTCTCTTTGTCCATTGTCTTTGATCGAGGTTCATTGTTCACTTCTCACTTCTGGAGGGCCTCACAGCATAGTTTGGGTACTTAATTAGATATGAGTACGACCTTCTACCCTTAGACATATGGGCAGTCCAATTGGATGATTCAGGTGTTAGAGGACATGCTTCAAGCATATGAGATAGACTTTGGTGCTCGATGGGATTAGCTCTTACCCTTAGCAATATTTTCCTATAACAACAATTATCCATTTAGTATTTTGATGGCCCTATTTGAGGTGTTGTATGGAAAATGGTGTAGATCTTCCATTGGTTGGTTCGATTTAGTTGAGATGGCCTCCTTAGACACAAACTTTCTTAGCGATGCCATGGAGCAGGTCCATATGATTCAGGGTAGACTGTTGACAACCCAGAGTTGATAAAGATCTATGCAGATAGAAGTGTTCGAGACTTAGAGTACATGAAAGTTGATTATGTTTGGCTCCAAGTGTCATCCATGAAGGGTGTGATGAGGTTCGGTAAGAAGGAAAATATTAGCCCTAGATTCATTGGCCCTTTTGATATTTTGAGTCAAGAAGGAGAGGTGGCATATATGTTGTCCTTACCAATTATCTTTTTAATTATGCATCACGTGTTTCATGTCTCCATGCTTTGGAAGTACGTGTCGGATAAGTCCCATGTGTTTTTGATTTATTCAGTAATGTTAGGTCCAGACTTTTTATTTGAGGAGGAGCCTACATCGATATAGGCAAGTTCAAAAGCTTAGGAAAAAAGAGATTGCTTCACTAAAGGTGCAATAGAAGTATTGTTCAGTTGTCGAGGTGACTTGGGAAGTGAGTCAGACGACATGCATTCCAGATATCCCCATCTTTTCAAGGCTTCATGTACTTTCTTTTACTTAATATTTTAGGACGAATAAGATTTTAGTGGTAGATAATGCAATGACCCGGTTGGTCATTTCTGAAAATTTTCATGAAATTATCATTTTAACCCCTTCAAATTGTTGCCCTAATTAATTTATGGTTGGTTTGTTAAATTGTTTCAAGTTTTTAGTAAAAGTTGTGAATTGTGGGAATTTTAGAGTATTGAAAAGCAAAAGTTGTTTAAAAGTGGTTTTAGTGTCTTTTGAAGTTTTGAGTATCAGTGATTCCATCAGTCCTAAAATGTGGTTTGGTATAAGAGATCGTCAGCTTTGGATTCAAATTCTTTTCATGAAATTGAGGTCTTATGCTTGAAATTATTGGGATTTTAGCTTTTCGGTTTACTTTGGTCAACATGTGGGGTTCGAATGCTCCGATCGGATTTTTGACAGTTCTATTAGATTTGGGAGATGATCGTAGGCCTAGGGGATATCTAGGTTTAATTTTTAGAGGTCCCCAGCTTGTTTTGGCCTTTTTAGGCATTAAGTTTGTTCATTGTGACTTTTATGGGTTTTGGGTCAAGGAGACCTCATATACATGATTCGCTAGTTTCATTGAGTTTGGAACATCAAATTTAGATGGGTAACACATCTAATTTGTGTGTACGAGGTTCCAAATACATTTTGTGGGTCCATCCAGAGGTTTTAGTATTGCTTGATATTGTTGTTGTGTTGTTGTGTTGTTGTGTTGTTGTGTTGTTCTGTTGCTGGTGTTAACCCTCCGCATTTGTAGAGCTTGTGACCGCGTTCGTGGAGATAGTGTGGGGAGTCTAGCACTTGCAGGGGCTCGACCGCGTTCCCAAAGGGTCAACACGTTGACCTCTGTGTTTGCGGGAGCCCTACCGCATTTGCGGCGGGTCGAACTTAATTAAATTTCACGTTCACGGAGCACTTCAGTGTCTTATTTGCCAAAATGAGGGTTTAACCCCATAGCCTCCATTTTTATGTTTTCAAGCTTGGTATTGGTGATTTCAAAGTGGATTTTAAAAACACTTCGATTGGGTAACGAATTTTAACTCCCCTTCATTTTTATTCCTTGATTATGGCAAGCTTTATCACCTAAACTGTTATTTTTAAATCAAACCTTAGGTGTTTTTCAAGAACTTGAGCTTTAAGAAGAAATAGTGATTTTGGGTGAAATACAACTACGTTTTTTAAATGGTTCTTACCAATGGATTCCATGTTTGGGTAGCATTTTTATGTAACAATTTCAGATTCAACCCGTACTTTTGGAATCGGGTTTTTGAGCTAGTTAGACCTATTTATCCAAATTACTTGATACGGGTGTGTTATTTTTTAGATCTCTTTGTGAATACTTATTCGACTAGATTGTATTGATTTGGATATTGTTCGGAAAGGAAAAACTCAAGTCTTGGATTGATTTTGATTAATTAAGGCCAGTGAACTTTTAAACCTTGTTAAAGCTTGTAGAATCTTGAAAAATCATTGTTGTATGTGTTGGGGAGTAATTGGAATGAGGTTATGGGGTTAATTGCTCAAATTGAATAACTGTAATAATAAAACTAGGATAAATAAAAAAAGGCAATGTGTTGATAATGTTGTTTTGAGTAGTGTGAATTACCTTAAGTGTTGATATTGAATGGGTGATTTGATGTAATGCTTTGATAATATTGTTGTCGATGTGAATTACTTGAACTTTGTATTTCCTCATTATTGTGTGAATATGCCTATTTGCATCGGTTCGTGAACGCTATGATGAGATGTATTATAATTACGCCAATGTCGATTTTGGTAAGTGTTATTGATGTCAAGGTCTATATTGGCAAGTGCTATTGATGCCAAGGTCTGTCCCGGCAAGTGTTATTGATACTGAGGTCTATTCTGGTAAGTGGTATTGACGTCGACGTCTGTTCTAGCAAGTAGTATTGAGGTTGAGGTTACTTCCGACGGTTATATGAACAATTGGTGTTCCAATGGATTCCGATTTGATAATTGTGATTGATGAACTTGATTACTAACATCGATGACTTGATTATTGAGAATCACAACTTGATACTTTTCATTGATGACTTGATACTAGTGATTGATGAACTTGATTATTGTTATTGATGAACTTGACACTTGTGATTTGATGAAATGTTAATATCGAACTGTGATTATGGAATCTGGTGAACTGTATATCCTGAACCATTAGTTGGGCAAATTTGTGTGCATGTTAAAGTTGTGGCAGTTCGGTCGGATTGAAAGGAGTTCTCGTATTCTAGCTAGTTTTACCTTGTGTTTAGTTGGTTACTTGTTGGGTACCGTGTTGTTTGGTACTCACTCCTTGCTTCTACACTTGTGTAGTTTCTGAGTCCGGATCTATGTGATTACTCTTCTTTTGTCTATGTCTGAGGCTTTCTTTGGATACTTGAGAAGTAGATGTTTGTCATCCCAGCTGGCCCTCTTGTTCCGTATTTATATTATTATTCTATTCTAATTATTATTCTATTCGAGAGACAAAGACATTTGAGACTTGTGATTATCTTTCAAACCATGTTATTATACATTAGTGGCTTGTACACATGACAACCAGATTATGGGGATATTTGAGAATGATCAATTTTTCCGTGCTTATGTTATTGTTAGTTCATTTTCACATTTCTATCGTATTGTTAATTTTTGGGCTGACATGTCTTGGTGGGATTAGATGAGTATCATCACGTCCATATTTGGGTCGTGATATTTTGCCCTTCCGTACATTTATATATATGTGGTTCAGTTTTGCAAGTGTCTTAATTTTGAATTTATAGGTCATTTCTAATAAATTTTAAAAGACTAACAAAATTGACAAATATTTGATTTTTCCTTCGTGCAATCTTGTTTCAAATTTTTTTTTTGCTGAGGGAATATTAAAGAAAATATCTCTACCCCAAAAAGGTAGTGGCAAAGTTTATGTACATCTTATGATTTTCAAACCCTAGTTTGTGTACATCGTACCCTTTCCAAACCTACTCATGTGATAACATTGGGTATGTTGCTTTTGTTGTTTTGTAACGATATATGTGAACAATCTCATTTAAATACAATGAGATTGTCATCAGTTTATCCAACGGCATTCACTCAAGTTCTAAATATTTCCATCCTGATTTGAGGAAATCTCTAACCATACTTTGGTGTGAGAAAGCTTAGTGAGGTTAATTAAGACTTCATGGTGAGGACCTAAGAAATGGGCCATTGGCTTAGAGTTAAAAATTGTCTTATCTAATTGATTTCTCATTTAAGGGTAGAGCTAGAGATAGTCTAACTCACTCAAGCAATGTTTGGTGTTTTGTTTGTGTGGTCTTGGAGTTGGAAGAACCCAAGATATACATATCCTTAGTTTGATGGAATATGGTATATAGTAGCTACCAAATTCTATCCATGAATACATGTGATATGACTCTATCTCTGTCCAAATCAAAGAAACGGTTGATAAATTTGCATTTTTCTTGTGTTTAGAGCGGGGTGTGTGTGTGTGTATATATATATACGATTGATTTATATTGATCATTGATTTTATTTGTGTTTGGGTTTATACAAAACTAAGAACGATAGTTAGACGTGGTTGTTCACCTTCCCATCCCTTTAGATATTGGGTTTAGTATAGCTATTTGGCTTAAAACGATAAAGTTTTACTTGTTACTTAATATATTTTTCGATTATGAAAGCATGAAGTTGAACTTAGGAATAAATTTTTCTTTTCTTCAAATATAATGTATCTATTTTTATATTTTCCTTGGTAAAATTAAGAATTAAAACTCCACTTTTGGCAGTTTATAAGTGCAACTTTGCAGTTCAAAAGTGCAGTATTTCAAGTTGAAAGAAGCGCAGATTTTTAAGGTTAAAGCATCACCTTTTGAGAGTTTTAGGGGTTGTTTGGTAGAGTGCAGTAAAATAATACTAAATACAGTGTATTAGTAATGCTTGCATTAATATTGTAACATCTCCTACTTCGAAAAGTCAACTAGAGATTTGTACAAGTTAAACTTCAGCTTTTAGTTTTGTGTCAACTTCAAACGACCATAACTTTCATCACAGAATGAGTTAGGTGGCCCATGAGGTATCAAATCTAATGTCTTTAAGTCCTCTTTCCAACGCCGCCAAGTTTACTAAATTTTGAGTTCGGATGAAGGAGTTATGCATGTTTGAGTGCAATCTCTCTAGTTACGACATTTCATCCGTTTGAAGGAGGGATATTTGGTCGTTTCCTTACCCCCCCCCCCCCCCCCNNNCCCCCCCCCCCCCCCACTAAGCCTAAGCATTTTTCTCACCTAAATAGGGGTCTAAACTGATTGAGATCAGTTTTCATTCATTCTAAATCATTTAAAAAGTTAGGGCAAGTTCAAGAGGAGAAACAAAGAAAACGGTTCCAAGCGTTCATTCAAGATGTATGGATTTTCACCAAGAACTTAGTACTTTCGAGGTATGTAAGCTTTCATAGTGTTGGGTTTGTTCACCCTCACGCCAATTATGTAACTTTTACCTATGATTTTTTTCTTGAAGTTGATTTATTGAGTTCTGGAGAAGTTCTTGAATTTTAGTTAACAATGGAGGTCTATTGTGTTCTTGAGGTAAGGGTTTTGCGAATGACTTGAGTCTCTTGATAGATTTTTATGTTGGTTTCATTGAAATTGTTCTGAGTTGTGAAATTTCGTGAACTTGGACAATGAAATTGCTTTGGGTATGAGTTGAATCGAGTTTCGGAGAGGAAGAAAAGATCGGCCAAATAATTGTGCCCAGGCCCGCGTTGCGGGGACGTCTCAAATTTTCCATTTCTAGGTGACCACCCCCTCTCCGCATAATACGGAGTCCTCTATCTCAAAATTGTTTTCTCGACCAAAAATTAGATCCCTCCTCCGTGTCGCGCTAGTTCCCTTCCAAGTCATACATTTGTGTCACGACCCAAAATCACTAGTCATGATGGCACCTATGTTCCCAACCGATAGGTAAGCCAATCATAAAGTTAATCAATTCCACTTAAAATATGGAAAAGTAAGTAGCAAGAAAATACTTACATACTAAGTCTTTTAAATAAAATGTGAAAAACTGAAATACCACCCCCAAGATTTAGTGTCATAAGTACAAGTTTACTAAATACATAGAGAGAGGTGTGGGCCACAAAACATCCAAGTAGCTCACCACAACTCCAAGAGAATTCAAAACTCAACTCTGAAAGCTCCACGAAATGCGCTCGAATTAAATTCAATCTGCACCACAAAAGAGTGCAGCAAGTGTAGTATGAGTACGAAACCACGTGTACCCAGTATATCTCATACATCGACAACAAAGAAGTAGTGACAGGATTAAATAAGAAAATAATCCTTTAATTTCAAAAGTCCACATATACTTATCAACCAATTTTTTCATCAATAAGGATAATCAAATGTCACGTAATGTCCAACCACAATTAAAACACATAGTCAACAAGAATGACGGATGTAATGAAATGCAATGAAATGTGACACCATGAAATCATATATGCCTCAGATGCCAAGTACTCTCTCAACCGTATATATATGGTACTCCTCCAAAATACATCAATATTTCATGACTCATGGGGGAATCGCAAGGTCCATATACCGACATGGACAATCTCCACGTGTCTGTGCGGACGATCTCAGCGCACTATCATAAAATCAAATAATTTTCACACGAACAATCTCCACGTGCCAAAATTATGATCATAATTTCTCCCTCGAACGGACGATCTCCACGTGCCCATATTATAATCATAACTCGATCTCAACATGGACGATCTCCACGTGTTAGACCTTTACTCACACTCAATCTCATGTCAATGCATTTGCACAATATGATATTAATAAAAGGGGATGATGATGGATGTCAATAAATCAAATGTCGCTATGACATATAATCACCTCAATTATCACAAATATAATTGTTCAATGAAGAAACACAACCACACAAAATAAATCAAGTCACTAAATGCATCAGCTAATGCACATATGCTTTGGCATTCTCAAATTACAATCTATCATATTATAGTAATATATTTCCCTTTAATAACACCGGTACTCGTACCAATGCATGTCACACCATTGGTATGAGACCCCCATCTTTCACCCTTACACATTGTATATTCTATTTTTTATCTTTAATTAGGAAACGTCCATCAATGAAGTCTCGGAAATCTTAAAATACCTCAAAAGTCGAACACGTGCCACAAATTCTTCAAGATTTCATCTTTACTTTTTGTAAATCTTCAAAGCCTTTCCAATCTATCAAATATGTAATCCTCATAAGAATAAGAATCTAATGACACTCATATTACTATATTTAGTTTCGGCTCGAAAATTGGGTCAAAAAGTCATCTTGAGCCACCAAATTTGAATCTGAAATTTTCTTTCATATTATCTTTATCCATGATAATACAAACTAGCATGCAAAATTTCAACTAAAAAGGTTCGTTATTCGACCTCCAAATCAAGATTTTGTTCTAAGAACCTAGACCTATATTTTCTTAAATCAGTATAAATTATACACATCTCTACGCTAAGAATCTGTTCATAATGACATAAAAAATTAATAGAAAGGATGATAATAATTACCTTGATGTTTTAGGATGAAATTCCTATTTTTCTCTTCTCTTTTTCCTTTTTCTTTCTCCCTTTCCTTTCTTTTTCTCCTCTATGTTATAGAATTTTTTTTTCTGCATATTATTTCTGCCAAACAGCAACCAACTTTAACCTACTACTATTATTTTATTATTATTATTATTAAGGGCTTGGCCGATTTTACTTTTTTCTTTTCCTTTATTATTGACAACAAAATAATCCTTTATTAAATTTGAAAATTATATCACTCATTTTCACAAATCATAAATTATTTATAAAAGCTACTAAAAGGTTTAAACTTAGAAAATGGGCAAAATATATAAAATGACTAAGAGGATCATTACATCATCCACCACTAAAGCACACGTTCGTCCTCGAACGTAAAGAGAAAGAAAGTACATGGAATATCGAATAGTTGAGAATATCTTCTCTGCATGTTGGACTCAACCTTCTAAGTGGATTTTAAAACTTTTCATCCATAATAACTCTAGGACCTTCCTCAAATGCCAAACTTTTGGTCGAATTCTATTAAGTCACACTAAATCACATGACCACCATTAACACAATACTTCTTCAACATCAAATCATAGAAAATCAAATGAACACCTCATATGTCTAGTGGCATGTCAAACTCATAAGTCATTTCTCCAAAATGTAGAAGTAGCTCAAATGGATCAATGAATCTAGGGCGATAGTTTCAACAAAACTTTCTCTCCAATCGATAACTTCAGATCGTAATATTCTGATCCACATAACCTTTATTTTATCATGGGCTATGAGAAGTCTATCTTAAATTCACTTTACCTTATCTAACAATTTATCAAAAGATCCATGCCTAAAGGTCTAACCAAGAATGCATCAAATCAATAAATTGGAGAACAACATTTTCTATCATATAAAGCCTCAAATGAGACCATCTAGATTCTAAAATGGTAACTGTTGTTATAAGTAAACTTTGGTAATGATAAGAATTGATCCCACCAACCATCAAAATCAATCACGCACATCTACAAAATATCCTTCAACACTTAATAATCTAGTTTGACTGGTCATTTATCTGTAAATGAAAAGTTGTGTTAAGATCTATCCAATATTCAACTTGTTGTGTATTGACTTCTAGAAGTTAGATGTGAACTAAGCACCTTAGTTCAAAATGATGAAAATGGACACACCATATAAATGCACTATCTTTTGAAAGTAAATAGTAGACAATCTCACCACATTATATGGAAAAAAATCAACAAAGAGTGTGCTGATTTGATTATTCTATCCATGATGACGTAAACAATATCAAATTTTCTCAAAATCTATGGCATTCCTATCACGAAATCCATGTCAATTCACTCCAACTTTCACTCATGTATAGACATCTTCTGAATCATAACACCTAATCCTAGTGACCATACTTCTCATGCTAGCAATTCAAACATCGAGAGACACTCTACAATGTTCCTCTTCATTTGATATCACTAATAATACTTCAGATCATAACATATTTTCTATCCACATTGATAAATAAAATATTTAGAGTGATGATGAAATGACCCAAGAGGTTCTTAAAAATGTGCTTCGGAAGTTACCGGAAACTTGTTTAGCTATATCAAAAAAATCCGTTTCATTTTTCGAAAATCCGACTTCATATTCTTGTTTAGGAGGTCAAATTGAGTGGGAAATGGGTCTAACCCAAATTTTAGAGCAACTGTATCAAAATCCAAAATTTCCAAGTGAAGCCTTTTTCGAGGGTCTACTTTGGAGGGTCATATCTCCTAGCACACAAATAATTGGGTGGTCCATAACATATCCATGGAAAGCCCATTGAGTTAGCTACCTAACGCACTTAGTTTCACCTCATTCGGAGTTCGGACGAAGAAGTTATACCCATTTTCGTAAAATCTGTCCGGCAGAAAATGCAATTTCCATTGAGCATTTTTACTGTTCACCCGCCTCATTTTTTTTTGCTAAGTGTTGGACCATTTATCCAAAGGGCATATGTTATTTCCTATATACCATTAGTTCAATTCCCATCTCTAAAACATTTCCCAAAATACCTCTCCCATACTTAGACACATTTTCTCTCAAGTTCTCTCAAGAACCCTAATCCAAAACCTTCCTCAAGATTGAAGAGACTCTTGCTCCAAGTTCCAAGCTTCCATTGAAGACACTCTCAAGACCTTCACAAGAACTCAAGGTATGTGGTGTTGAACTCATGGGTCCTTCCACCCATAGTGCCTAGACTCTATTCTACTCACTAATTCATGGTTTAAGTTAAGATTCATAAATTAGTCTTGTTCTTTGTAATAATTTCCTGCACATTGAATTTTAAACATGAAAAGTGATTGTTTTGAGCATGTTGTGACTCTAGAACTTGAATCTAAATTTGGAATGGATGTGGAGATTTTCATGTGGTATTGTGGGTGTTAAAAGGTGTTGTTGTAGGTTGTTCACTGGTTTGGCTGCATAATTACTACCCTATTTTCCATGCTCTTTGATTCCATTACATGCCTTCAAGGTGTTTGACAAAATGTCCAACTATGGAGAATTGATGAATCGATGCTTTAAAGCTTGAGTTATGAGATGTATGGCAATCCAGAGATGTGTTGATGACAAACTAAGCTTGTGTATATGTTCATTCCATACGTGAGATTGCATTAGAGCCTAATGGGAATTTCCTATATAAAGTGTTGCATGACCATGCCCGGTCCGGGGGAAAAGAACCGGACAACCATGTGAGAGGTTTATATCTCACCACCTAGGATGCTTGGGGTGTGACCAACATCAACCATGTGAGAGGTTTATATCTCACCACCTAGGATGCTTGGGGTGTGACCAACATCAACCATGTGAGAGGTTTATATCTCACCACCTAGGATGCTTGGGGTGTGACCAACATCAACCATGTGAGGGGTTTATACCTTGCCACCAGGGTGTCCGGGTGTGAACGGCATCCCCCATCCTAAGTTGGGGTTATAGATTGGTTGGATCATGCATACACATATGATATCTACTATTAGTATAGATTTACTTAAACATGTTTTGACTTCACTTTGATCATGCATCCTCATATTGTTATTCATAATGCCTATGAAACTATTTCTTGTATTTCGATTGTGTCCTTGTCTATTGTTGTGTTGCACCCCGCATACTTAGTACATTCCAAGTACTAACGCATATTTTGCCTACATGATGTCACCATGTAGGGACCGGAGCTACTCTTGATCCTTCTCTCCATTCACGTGGCTAGTACGGTGCTTATCCGAGTTTGTTGGTGAGTCCTCAATGATTCGAGGGCTATGTTATGTTTCCTACTCCTATGTTTTGAGACTTTAGCTTGCAATTGTATTTTGACTATGAGGGGAGCCGGTAGTATGTCATGGCCCCCGTCCTATCTATGTATGTAGAGGTGTGCGTTGGACAAGTATTTTGTAAATGAGCTTGACTCTTGTTCTATGATGTCATTTTGAAATGGTTTGCCCTTAGTCCCTATTTCCCGCTAATTAATGTTGATTGTACTTCCGCGACCGATGAAGTGTGATGACAAGTTTGAGAGGCTTGTTTGGGGTTCCTTCGGGTTCCTCATTCGCCATGTCATGTCTAGGCCCTAGGCTTGGGTCGTGACAAGCTTGGTATCAGAGCACTAGTTTGTTAAATCCTCGGAGTCCAACACACCGCGTTGAGTAGAGTCCTAATCATGATTGTGAAGTGCGCCACGACTATGAATGGGAGGCTACAAAATGTTTTAGGAAAGGTTTCCCTTCTTCATGTTCTATGTTGTGCTTAGAGTGCGATAAGGTGATTCCTCCTTAACGCTTGTTCTTTGGATTTCTAGATCATCATGCCAAACATGAGGGGAAGACGGGCCCGATCACTGGAAGATTCACCCACCAATGGTGAGCTCTATGATGCACTCACCATGTTTGCACAAGTGGTAGCTAACCAAGTGCAACAAGGAGCCCAAGCTCCTTGAACTACCACCCCGGGGGAAAGGGTGAGAGATTTCATGAGGATGAACCCTCCGGTCTTCCATGGTTCAAAGGTGGATAAGGACCCACAAGAGTTCATCGATGAGGTATGCAAAATCTTGACCATTATGGATGTTGGTGCTTGTGAGAAGGCGGAATTGGCGGCCTACCAACTCAAGGGGGTTGCTCAAATTTGGTTTGATCAATGGAAGAGTGACAAAGGTAATGGCTATGTGGTGTTGTGGGAGGAGTTTAAACTTGCTTTCCTTAATAGGTTCTTCCCTCTTGAGCTTAGGGAGGCAAAGTTGGTGGAGTTCATGAACTTGAAGCAAGGAGCTATGAGTGTGAGGGAGTATGCCCTCAAATTTGTCCAACTCTCCAAGTATGCACCTCACTTGGTGGCTGACTCTAGGTCGAGGATGAACAAATTTGTGATGGGTGTATCCGCAACAAGGTCCGAAGTGCTAACACTACTCCTTTGGGTAGAGGTGCTTCTCAAAGTGGTGCCCCAAGGGACAATCGATTTTATGCTTTGCATGGTAGACAAGGTGTTAATGAGACTTCGGATGTGGTGACGGTATGTTGCAAATCTTTGATCTTGATGTTTATACTTTGATTGATCTGGGTGCCACCCTTTCCTTTGTTACCCCCTTAGTTGCTAGAAAATTTCATGTCGAGTCGGAATTGTTGCATGAGTCATATGAAGTATCCACTCCCATTGGTGTCGCTATTGTTGCTAGAAAAGTGTATAGAAATTGTCCGGTTTGCCTATTAAATAAGTTGTTGCCTTGTGATCTTGTTGAGTTGAACATGGTAGATTTTGATGTTATTCTTGGGATGGATTGGTTGCATGCATATTATGCTTCTATTGATTGTAGAACTCGTAAAGTCAAGTTCCGATTTCCTAATGAACCCGTCCTTGAGTGGGAGAGCCGGGATGTTGTGGTGAAGGGGAAATTCATTTCTTGCATTAAAGCCCATAGGTTGATTTCCAAAGGGTGCTTGTACCATATTGTGAGAGTCAATGATGTGGAGTCTAAAGTCCCTCCTATTGAGTCTATTCCGGTTGTTAATGAGTTTCTAGATGTCTTCCCAGAAGACCTTCCCGGTGTCCCTCCCGAAAGGGAGATAGATCTTGGTATAGACCTCCTTCCCGATACTCAACCTATTTCTATCCCCCCTTACCGTATGGCCCCGGCGGAGTTGAAAGAGTTGAAAGAGCAATTAAAAGATTTGTTAGAGAAGGGGTTTATTAGACCTAGTCATTCTCCCTGGGGTGCTCCGGTTTTGTTTGTGAAGAAGAAAGATGGGTCTCTTAGAATGTGTATTGATTATCGACAACTTAATAGGGTCACCGTCAAGAATAGGTATCCTCTTCCAAGGATTGACGATTTATTTGACCAATTGCATGGGGCTAGTCACTTCTCTAAGATTGATCTTCGGTCAGGGTATCATCAAGTGAAGGTGAGGGAGTGTGATATTCTCAAGACGGCCTTTCGTACTAGGTATGGGCACTATGAGTTTGTGGTGATGTCTTTCGGGTTGACTAATGCTCCGGCTCTCTTTATGGATTTGATGAATAGGGTTTTCAAACCCTACCTTGATTCTTTTGTGGTGGTGTTTATAGATGACATCTTGATCTATTCTCGGGGTGAGGAAGAGCACAAGGGTCACTTGAGGGTTGTACTCCAAAGATTGAGGGAAGAGAAGTTGTACGCTAAATATGAAAAGTGTGAGTTTTGGTTGAAGGAAGTTGCTTTCCTAGGCCATGTGGTGTCGGGGGATGGTATTAAGGTGGATCCTAAGAAGACCGATGTTATTAGGAATTGGCCTAGACCTTTGACCCCGTCGGATATAAGGAGTTTCTTGGGTTTAGCGGGTTATTATAGGAGATTTGTGGAAGGGTTTTCTTCTCTTGCTTCTCCTATGACTAAGTTGACTCAAAAGAAGGCTAAATTTGTGTGGTCGGATGAGTGTGAGGAAAGCTTCCAAACTTTGAAAGAAAGGCTTGTGTCCGCTCCTATTTTGTCACTTCCGGATGGGTTAGAAGGTTTTGTTGTTTATTGTGATGCTTCCCGTATTGGTTTGGGTTGTGTGTTGATGCAAAGTGGTAAGGTTATAGCCTATGCTTCTAGGCAACTTAAGGTTCATGAAAAAAATTACCCAACCCATGATCTTGAATTGGCCGCCGTGGTTTTTGCTTTAAAGATTTGGCGTCATTATTTGTATGGGGTGCATGTTGATATCTTCACCGACCATAAGAATCTCCAATATGTTTTCACGCAAAAAGATCTTAACTTGAGACAAAGGAGGTGGTTAGAATTCCTTAAGGATTATGATATGAGTGTTCACTATCATCCGGGGAAAGCTAATGTGGTGGCGGATGCATTGAGTAGAGTGTCCATGGGTAGCTTGGCTCATGTGGAGGAAGATAGTAAAGAGTTGGCTAAGGAGGTCCATCGGTTGCCCAAATTGGGAGTTAGGTTAAAAGGGGTGGATAGTGGAGGAGTAGTTGTTGTTGATGGTTCAAGGTCTTTCTTGATTGATGAGGTGATAGTCAAGCAAGATCTTGATCCTTCTTTGGTAGAATTAAAGGCTTCGGTGAGTAGTGGTAAGGTGGAGGTTTTCTCCCAAGGGGGAGATGGTGCCCTTAGGTACCAAGGTAGATTATGTGTTCCTTGTGTGGATGGTGTGAGGGAAAGAATCCTTGATGAGGCTCATAATTCTTTTTATTCTATTCATCCGGGGTCAACAAAGATGTATAGAGACTTGAGGGATGTGTATTGGTGGGGCGGTATGAAGAAAGACATTGCAAAATTTGTTCGGGTTGCCATAGTTGTCAACAAGTCAAGGCCGAACATCAAAGGCCGGGTGGCCTAACTCAAGACATTGAGATACCTACTTGGAAGTGGGAAGAAATCAACATGGATTTTGTAGTGGGCTTACCCAAGGCTAGAAGAGGCTTTGATTCGGTTTGGGTGGTGGTTGATCGGATGACAAAGTCGGCTCATTTCCTACCGGTTAAAACTACTTACGGGGCTGAAGAGTATGCCAAGTTGTACATTCATGAATTGGTAAGGAGATAAAGCTTAGCACGGCCTTCCACCCTCAAACGAATGGCCAAGCCAAAAGAACAATTCAAACCTTGGAGGATATGCTTAGAGCTTGTGTATTGGAGTTGAAAGGTAGTTGGGATGATCATCTTCCTGTGATTGAATTTGCATACAACAATAGTTATCATTCTAGTATCGGTATGGCTCCTTTTGAGGCACTTTATGGTAGACGGTGTAGGTCACCGGTTGGGTGGTTTGTATTTGGAGAGGTGGCCTTGTTGGGTCCGGATCTGGTCATAGATGCTCTTGAGAAGGTAAGGATGATTAGGGAGAGGTTGAAAACAGCCCAAAGTCGTCAAAAGTCTTATGCCGATATGAGGAGACGGGATCTTGAATTCAAAGTGGGTGATTGGGTTTATTTGAAAGTTTCTCCAATGAAAGGTGTGGTTCGTTTTGGTAAGAAGGGGAAATTAAGTCCTAGGTATGTCGGTCCTTATGAGATAATAAGAAGGGTTGGTAAAGTAGCCTATGAGTTGGGGTTGCCCAAGGAGATGGAATTAGTTCATCCGGTATTCCATGTATCGATGTTGAGGAAATGTGTTGGTGATCCTAACGCTATTGTACCTCTTGAGGTTGTGGGTGTTGTAGAAGATAATTTGACGTATGAAGAAGTCCCGGTTCAGATCTTAGATAGACAAGTTAAAAGGTTGAGGAACAAAGAAGTGGCGTCCGTTAAGGTGCTTTGGAGAAATCAACAATGGAGAGTGCTACTTGGGAGGCCGAAGTGGACATGCAAAGACGTTATCCTTATCTATTCAACTCCACTCAAGCCTAAGGTATTAAATCAAGTCCTTTGTACTCCATTGAGTCTTACATTTCAGCCCCTGAATCATTAATGTGCATATACATTTAAATTGTTGAGTTATGGATGCTTCACACTAAGTTTTAAAATCTTGAAGTGATGTTTAAATAAATTTTTTGCATTAATGTTGGGGCTGATATGTTCTTACTAAGTCTTGCCTTGTACGTCTCTTCCACATTCGAGGACGAATGTTCCCAAGGGGGAGATATTGAAATGACCCAAAAGGTTCTTAAAAATGTGCTTCGGAAGTTACCGGAAACTTCTTTAGCTATATCAAAAAAATTCGTTTAGTTTTTCGAAAATCCGACTTCATATTCTTGTTTAGGGGGTCAAATTGAGTGGGAAATGGGTGTAACCCAAATTTTAGAGCAACCGTATCAAAATCCAAAATTTCCAAGTGAAGCCTTTTTCGAGGGTCTACTTTGGACGGTCATATCTCCTAACACACAAATAATTGGGTGGCCCAAATAAAAATCCATGGAAATCCCTTTGAGTTATCTCCCTAACGCACTTCGTTTCACCTCATTCGGAGTTTGGACGAAGAAGTTATGCCCATTTTCGTAAAATCTGTCCGGCATGAAATGCAATTTCCATTGAGCATTTTTACTGTTCACCCGCCTCAATTTTTTTTCTAAGTGTTGGCCATTTCTCCAAAGGGCATATGTTATTTCCTATATACCATTAGTTCAATTCCCATCTCTAAAACATTTCCCAAAACACCTCTCCCATACTTGGACACATTTTCTCTCAAGTTCTCTCAAGAACCCTAATCCAAAACCTTCCTCAAGATTGAAGAGACTCTTGCTCCAAGTTCCAAGCTTCCATTGAAGACACTCTCAAGACCTTCATAAGAACTCAAGGTATGTGGTGTTGAACTCATGGGTCCTTCCACCCATAGTGCCTAGACTCTATTCTACTCACTAATTCATGGTTTAAGTTAAGATTCATAAATTAGTCTTGTTCTTTGTAATAATTTCCTACACATTGAATCTTAAACATGAAAAGTGATTGTTTTGAGCATGTTGTGACTCTAGAACTTGAATCTAAATTTGGAATGGATGTGGAGACTTTCATGTGGTATTGTGGGTGATAAAAGGTGTTGTTGTAGGTTGTTCACTGGTTTGGCTGCATAATTACTATCCTATTTTCAATGCTCTTTGATTCCATTACATGCCTTCAAGTTGTTTGACAAAATGTCCAACTATGGAGAATTGATGAATCGTTGCTTTAAAGCTTGAGTTATGAGATGTATGGCAATCCAGAGATGTGTATATGATAAACTAAGCTTGTGTATATGTTCATTCCATACGTGAGATTGCATTAGAGCCTAATGGGAATTTCCTATATAAAGTGTTGCATGACCATGCCCGGTCCGGGGGAAAAGAACCGAACAACCATGTGAGAGGTTTATATCTCACCACCTAGGATGCTTGGGGTGTGACCAACATCAACCATGTGAGAGGTTTATATCTCACCACCTAGGATGCTTGGGGTGTGACCAACATCAACCATGTGAGGGGTTTATACCTTGCCACCAGGGTGTCCGGGTGTGAACGGCATCCCCCATCCTAAGTTGGGGTTATAGATTGGTTGGATCATGCATACACATATGATATCTACTATTAGTATAGATTTACTTAAACATGTTTTGACTTCACTTTGATCATGCATCCTCATATTGTTATTCATAATGCCTATGAAACTATTTCTTGTATTTCGATTGTGTCCTTGTCTATTGTTGTGTTGCACCCCGCATACTTAGTACATTCCAAGTACTAACGCATATTTTGCCTACATGATGTCACCATGTAGGGACCGGAGCTACTCTTGATCCTTCTCTCCATTCACGTGGCTAGTACGGTGCTTATCCGAGTTTGTTGGTGAGTCCTCAATGATTCGAGGGCTATGTTATGTTTCCTACTCCTATGTTTTGAGACTTTAGCTTGCAATTGTATTTTGACTATGAGGGGAGCCGGTAGTATGTCATGGCCCCCGTCCTATCTATGTATGTAGAGGTGTGCGTTGGACAAGTATTTTGTAAATGAGCTTGACTCTTGTTCTATGATGTCATTTTGAAATGGTTTGCCCTTAGTCCCTATTTCCCGCTAATTAATATTGATTGTACTTCCGCGACCGATGAAGTGTGATGACAAGTTTGAGAGGCTTGTTTGGGGTTCCTCATTCATCATGTCACGTCAAGGCCCTAGGCTTGGGTCGTGACAGATGAGTCTCTTTCATAATAAAAAAATTTTAAACACAAATATGACTCTTAATTTTCAAAATGCCCTTCAAATCCAACTATCCTTCCTTATATCCTCNCCCCCCCCCCCCCCCCCCCTTTAACACCATGTCTTGAATTATATTCAACCTCTCATCTTCAAACTATCTAGCCTTGATATGACCCACTAGAGGAGAGTGTACCTCAATATAAGCAAAAATCCTATCAAGATTCAAAATATCAAGTCTCATAAATCTATTACTCAAGTAGTGAACATCTATTTCACTTGCAACATAATCAAGCTACCTATACTGACCGATTTTCGTCTCAATGCATTTGCTACTTCACTTACTTTGCCCAAGTGATATAAGATAGTGATTTCATAATCTTTAAGCATATCTTATGTCTGATGCTTATCGTGACTAACGACACTAACCTACGGTATGAGTGTCTACGATCGTCGATAGTATAGTAACACAACTAAATGTTGGGGTCTTGTCCATGGGAGTGGTTTTGAGAATTAATAGAAAAACAAAAGTATGCTCTAACTAGTCATACCTAAAGACATTAACGAACAAAAACATGGTAAATTAAAGTGGGTGACACGAAATTGTCAACTATCAATTTGGGGGTTTTGCTACAAGTAGTAAAAGCAACAAAAATTAACAAGAAAATCAAGTATGGGGAAATGTTCTGGGGGTGTGACCGCAATACAAGTTGAGATAAATAGTTGGGGACATGTTTTTGACAATAAATTTGTAAAATAATAGTGACTAGGTTAAGCTTTAAAAGGAAATAAGTTCCCTCTCAGGCAACTTACCCCGTTACAAATGTGTTCTTCTCGAACACCCATTTGTCGCATGAAGACCAGCTTACGCCTTACCCCACTCACTCTCTCGAGCTGAGTGTTAGGATATGGGACTAGGACTCACCTTCTCGGGCTGAACCTCATGTCGACCCACACCTTAGGCCATCAGTCTAGTGGTTATGGTTTTGCGACCTCCCTCTCGGGCAACCCAAAAACATATGAGTGGCTTTGTATTTGCAACCTCAAACCCTTTAGATTAAACCATAACCAGTAGGTGAAATCACCATTAAACTACATCTAACCTATCAGCAAGCAAGACTAAATAATAATGTCAACACATATTTGCTAAACCACACCCCAAGAATGGGGATTTTAGCCACACATCAAGAAATAACAAAATACACCTAAAATGATAGTAAAATCAAATGGGCATAAGAAATTAAACCTTAATTTAAGCAAAGGAAGAAGAATAGAGAAGACCCACTTCCAACTTGGGGAAGATGAACTCCTTTCTTCAAATTCCCAAAAACCCTCTCCAAACTTGAGAGAAAATATCTCAAAAGTACTAGTCTATTCTGGAAATTAAAATAAAAGTTTGACTCTTAAAAATAATAATAAGTTCAGTATTTATAAACTTCAGAAAATAGCGCTGGCAGATCTTTCGACGAAGTTAGTTGATGTCGCCGAATGACTTCGGCGACTCGCCCTTCGTTTGTCTCATCGTCGTTTCATGCTTGCCTTCAGCACCTTCACGTTCTGGACCATTGCATGGTATAGTACTACTTCACGAAACTATTCGGCGAAGCGCCGACTACTCTTTTTATCGCCTTTTTTATCTGTCTCCTTCAGGGCTTCGCGTATTGAAACAAAGGACGAAGTAAATCCCTTCGGCGAATCGGTAAGTGTGCTTGGAGATGTTCAGGCTTCAGCTTCGTCATTCTTTTCAGCCTTTTTGTTCCTTTTTGCGCCTAAGTGTCCATGCTTTCACTAAAACTTCAAATACCTGAAACTTAAGAGTTTTCATCAGATATTCAGACAAAATAAGCATTCGAGGATACTATTCTTATCAAAATAAAGCCCTAAATTAGTCCAATTTGTAGACTCATCAGTGCCTCAAATTTGGATCTCTCTACCTAGAAATATATTGAATACTGCGATAACTCATGAATAGTTCATATTGCTTTCCAAGTAATTAATGCCTCCAAGTTTTCAAAGTAAAAAAAAAAATCATTATCAAATCTAAATAATGTGTAGAGTAGATATTCGTCTACACCTTTAACCATCTCAAAGTATACTTTATTACCTTACCCTTATATATCAAAACGTTTCCAAGATCAACCTATGAAGAATTATAATACTCCGTGAACTCCTTATATTTCATTGATAAGGTAAAAATCGAGTCGAAAGTGAACAAAGCCTTACGTTTTTGAAAGCTAGCCTCACTCTCCTTAGACCATTAGCAAGTTAAATTCTTCTGAGTTAGTTTTGTCAATAGTGACACAATAAAAAGGAAAGTCGTCCAAATTCCATCTGTAGTAACCTATCAAACCCACAAAACTCTGGATCTCTATAGATAAAGTAGATCTAGCTCAATCTCTAAGTGTCTCAATTCATTGAAAATCCATCATATTGTCATCCTTAGTCACCACATATCCAAAAATATTACAAAACTGAGATAGAACTCACACTAAAAAAAACTTTATATAATGTCACTGCTTCTTCAAATTTTGGAGTAAAATTCCTAAATGTTACTCATGATCCTCTCTACTATGAGAATAGATCAAAATATCATCAATGTAGACAATAGCAAAGATTTTTAAATAAATCATGAATATCCTATTCATCAATTTCATAAAAATTGATGAGGAGTTAGTTATCCCAAAAGTCAAAATTAAGAGCTCATAATGTCATAAGAGGTCTTGAAGGCTATCTTAAAGATATTATTCGTCCTAACCCTGAATTCTATAGTAATCAACTATCAATTCAATCTTAGAGATTACCAAACTCCTAAACAGATCCTCAATACGCGAAATATGATACTTGTTCTTAATAATCTCCTTGTTTATTTTTCTATAGTTGATGCACATTCCTTTGTTTTCACAATTAAGACTAGAGCAATTCAAGGAGAAATACTTGGTCTAATAAAAGTCACTTACTCAACAAATCTTTTACTATTTTTTTAATTCCGTTGGAGCGTTCAAATTAGAAGTGATACAAATGGCCTAAACTCTCAGCTCTAAATCAATACTGAAATTAAAATCATGATAAGATGTGTAACACCCCGAAAATTAGTAGGTTATACTAGATCTAAACATGAAGGTTAGATTCAAGGAAGGAGGGAAAGAGACAAGGCAAAAGGCCAAGGTTCAAGGCTACCCAAGCCTTTGCCAAGGCACTGCCCATGACCACGAGGGTCTTCACGACCCATGGTGGCCACCACGCCTCACGGTGCCACTCATGGTGGTGAGGTAGTAGCCAGCCCAAGGCTACCCAACATTAGCTCATCTCTATGAGCCATTTCACGGCCAGTGGTGAAGACCACGGCTCGTGGGAAGGCTCGTGGTGATGCCTTCACTACTTGAGAGGCCAAGGCATGATGGCAATCCACTGTCTCAAGGCCTACGAGAGGGACCACGGCTCGTGGCAGGAACCACGGCTCGTGGATCCCCTCGTGAAGTTGCTTTGGGCTTGTGAGCTAAAGGCACAAGTTTCCTAGCCACTGCCTCAAGTCCACGAGATGGACCACGGCTCGTGGGTCCCTCGTGGCACCTGGGCAGCTCACTTTTAAGTGAGGGGTGATTTGGGAAATTTTGGTTTAAGTCCGTTCAAAGTGAAGTTGTTTTGGGTAAGTTTAGGGTCACTATATAAGTCATTTTTTAAGTCAAATTTACCCAAAACTAAGTCATATTTTCACAACACCCAAATAATTCCCAAAGTTCATCTCCTCTTCAAAAATTCTCTCTCTAGAACTTCAAGGAATAAGAAGAAGGAAGTTGGAGCTAGGGTTCAAGAAACAAGTTATTCTCATCAAATTCATTGGGCTTCATTGTTAAGGTATGGTAGTCCTTCATCCATGGAGTCCCTTCAAAACTCAATTTCAAAGTTGTAAATCCCCAAAAGTTAGGGTTTAATTTCAAAGTCATGGGTTCCTTTCAAAAATGATTCTAATGATTGAATTACTTTGTACTATGATTGAATTGATGATTTATTATGGTTTTTATGTTGAAATCCCCAAGAACCCATGAAATACCTATTTCCCCAATTATGATCTTGTGATGTGGGTTTGTTGATTACAGGAGAATGTTATGAGATTATGCTTTTAGTAGTTGGATTACTTGAATTGTGTTAATATCCATGTCTAATGTAGTGAATTCTAGATGTGTTTATATGATATGAGTTTTGACCCTTGAAAGGGCAAATTATGATATTATGCATGATTATGAGATTTATGTATATGATTTAAGAACACTTTGAGAGTGAAGTGATTATGATTATGATCTTGTTGTGTGTTGTTGAAAGGTTATTCTCATATACACACTTATGTATGATTATGGTATGATGTGAAAGGTTTTCTCACAATATGATGATTCTAAGGTTGAAAGGCTATTCTCACATATTGAATCTATGAGCTATCTTATGAATTATATTGGATTGAGTGTCAAGATATTCTTCCATGTATATGAACTTAAGTTAAGACTTAATATGTAATATGTGGGATAAATGCTTAGCACCGAATGGATATTGAACATGGGATGGAAGCTCTTTCGATAGAAAGGCCAGGTTTCTAGAAGCAATCTCTTGAGATGGAAGCTCCCCCGTTAGAAAGGGCGGGTTTCTAGTAACAATTTCCTTATCCCATAAACTACATGCCCCCGTAGGATATTTAGCTAGTGGATCCACCTAAAGCTAAAAACCATGGTCTTACCTTAGGCAAGTAGGACAACCCTTTACGGTGTGGGTAACACCGGATTCCATGTTACACTCACTTGGTCTATGTCGGTTAAGGCTTAGTCCCACTATGACAACAATATGAACAAGAATATGAATTGTGTACTATGGTTACTCAAGAAGCTTTATTTAGTATGGGTGAGATTATTGGATCTTATTCATGCATTGCACAAGTATGGTTTGAGGGTACTTATGGTATGTTTCTCTTATGTTATGATGATCTATATGTTGATTATGCTTATGACTTATGTTTTTCCACTATCTTCAAATGATGTTTCAACTTAGTAAATTGCATGCATTCAAATGAAATGTCCCTTTTAGTATGTTTTAAAGGTTTTTATCCATTGCTATCATACTTGGTGCATTTTTGTACTAATGCCTACATTCCCTACATTTTTCCCAAGTGTAAGGTCCAGTTCTCAAGGTGGTCCTCATTGTGGTTAAAGCTTGGATTTGCTCATTTCTCCTAGCTTGTTGGTGAGTCCTCATGATTTGAGGACGGATGTCATCTCTTTGTAGTTCTTTCATTATATTTCCTTTTTGAACTATATTGTATGGACTATGATCCTTTTCATTTCGACTATGGTAATAGATGGCTAATTGAGACAAGTCTAGACTTCCGCATTCCTCTATGAAAATTTTGGACTTGAAAATGCGTTTTTACTCTTTATTGTTCTTTGCTTATGTCCTAATATGATAAGTGGCTTACATGGTGCCCTTTCGGGGTTCTATGTGCCTTGTTATATCTAGGGGATACCCCTGAGTCGTGACAAGATGGGACACCTTCAAAAAATTATTTCATCACTGACACTGATTCTAAAGAAGAAGTATCGATACCCATATCATGAAATTAAGCCAATCATACACTAAGTCTTTGAAAATGATATTACGTTCCTCGGATAGATACTAAGAATGACCTACCACTTCAGTTTAAGAATACCCAACATATTTAAGGTCACAATCTAAAATTTCATAATATGGATGAAGTTATCTATACCAAATGTGATATCAACATCTATCATATTCAAAATAATTAATTATATCCACGTGTTTTATCCTATAAAATCAACAACTTAAGATTGATGTAATCAATCCACTACTAAGAGCCATCTAAGGGTGTCTAAATACGTACAAACATAGAAGGAGGATCATGAAACATATTCATTCAAGTAGGTCCATAGTCAAAACAAAACTACAGAAGATTGAAAGCATATTGAACAGTACTTGGAACAACCTTGGTTACTCCAACACAGTTAGTTGTCTGACTTTATAATATTTACAACCACCATAACATTGATTCATGATTCGTAGGGTGATTCTTTTCCACTATGTTCATGTATTTATGAATATTCCCACATAGTTTCATGCATGTATCCTTGTACGAACTTCTTTAACTAAGAACTCTATTTCCCTTTTTGTTTCAACTTATACTATTCATCCTCAATTCAATTTTCAAAAGAAATTTTACAAGTTGAATATGTCAATATATCTCATTAACCACCACTTTAGAAGTCTCTGCTAATTGAAACTCAACTTATCTCATATCTCTTGATGTATTATCTGGAGACCACCTCGCGACTTACATCAAAGAGACAGTATATCAATATTGTCATTATGTCATTCAAATTAAACTAAATAACTTCTTTTTAGTACACCACTACACTATAGAATGGAAAGAAAATATTTCATATGAATCTTATAACAAGTCTTGTAACCTCAAACGTCATTATAAAGAATCATGATCTTTGTCTTTGTCAACGCTTAACTTTTTATCTACCCTTTTCAAGATAACTATTCTCTTAGTTGGTTAAATAATTCTCATGTCACGCCTCGAGCTACCCCCGAGACACGGACACGGGATCTAGGATCACAAGTGACCCCAAGCTAACCTTGCTGGCATGACATGAGCATACTAAGACTAATAATAACATATGCGGAAGCTAATCATAAAGTATATCTAAAATGATGGGGAATACCCATATACTAAAACTGCATCTATCAAATCTGAGAATTTAATACAAAGGACATATCAAACTCAAATACCAAGTTGAATCTAACTATGTTTGAAAATAGCCTCTAACTGACTAGAAGTGTTGGGACATGCCCCAGCTAAATCTAGCAAAACTGAAACTAAAAGACTGAAAACTAAAAGATAACATGACTATTGTCCTTAAAGAATAAGGACTCACCACTGATGCTGCTGAATTGGAGATCGAGAATCAATCTAAGCATGATCTGGAAGCTGAGAACCTGAACCTACATCACAAGAAGATGTAACGCAGAGTATGCATCAGTACATGAAAGGTACTAAGCATGCAGGATAGAGTAAAGCTGAAATAAACATATAACTGAACAAGTAATAAAGCTAGGATATATTCTGAACGTGATATATATATATATACTAAATATTGAACTAACTGGATGCAATGACCAAATTTGTAACATTCTAAGAACGAATACTGATTGTACTAAAATGTGGTCAATGCAATGGAGTCTAACTGAACTGTGAAAGCTACCAATAACCGACAATAAACCACATGAGCTAAATGAGGAGTCTGATGTATACGCCCCATCGAAAGGACCCAATATACCCTGCCACAGGTATAAAGGCATGTCTGGCTTGATCACTAAATAATGCCTACAGAGGGGACTTACAACCTATGTGTCTCGTAGTTCTGGGACTACATGGGTGAATGACCCAAGTCCAACTCGGTATTTTGCTACTCCTAAGAGATTAAATGTTAACACATCATGACTGAATTTTTGTAATATACCAGATAGCTCAAAAATGACATGCAAACTAGGAATGCACATTAATATATTGATAATGACACATTCAAGACTGAAGCATGTATATTTGAAGTACTGAAATATCTGACCTAGCATGTATAATTCAAGAACTACATAGCTAGGGTTCTGAAATTTATTATAGAAACCAAGTAATAACATGATAATCTGATTTTGAACATTTAAATAACTAATTCATGATAATCTGCTGAAGTTCTAGAAACCATAGGTCTAGTTAATAATAGGGAATCAAGAATTTGACTGAAATCTAGGGACCTAATGGGTTAAAGGAACCCACAAGTGAAATCCCACATACTTGGTGACAAATTCCACGGAGAAATCTTTCAATTTTGGGGTTGGAACTGATGGAATCTTGTTGCGTTCTTGAACTAGGGTTCTTGACAACTTCCTCCTCTTAGCATTCTAATTTTTCTAAGTTCTGAAGAATAATTTGACTTAGTTAAGTTCTAGTTATGTTTCGAGGCGAAAACTAACCAAAACCACGTAGTTTTGGGTTAAAACGACGTAGTTTAGGGGTCGAACAAAATAGAAAAGGACCAAATGACCCCTAACTAAAAAGCTATCGAGGTCGCCGATGGACGGGACTGACAGACCGTCGATAGACTGAGAGTCCGTGCTAGTCAACCATCAGTTCGAACTGGGAGCTAAATTTTGGGGGCCCAACCTACGGCCCTGGACCACGGACCATGGTCTGACCTACGGTCCTAGCGTGGTTCAGGACTTAGCCAAAATTTATATGCCTTCTAGGGAGGAGCTACTAGTTTTCGGGATCAGATCCATGGACCGTGGCCTGGCATACGGACCATGGGTTCGACCGTGGGTCGACCCTTAGAGGAATTTCTGGGGGTTTCTGAGGAGAGGGTCAAAGTTGCGAACCACGGACCACTAGCACAGGCCATGGGTCACCCTACGGTCTGTGGGTGGCAACTGTGTGTTGTACCGACAAATACGGGGTGTTACATTATCTCCCCCTTGGGAACATTCATCCTCGAATGAACACTAACTAGCTGAAAATGGAGGGAAGAGCTGAAACCCTACCACTAAAAAAACTATGACTGATTTCTAACTGAACTAAGTTCCAAGAACATGTAAATATGCTGCAAATGCAAGTATATCTGAAGGAATATGCTACTAAGACTGAATCTGCGCTTGAATAACTGAAAAACTAAAGAGGAACTAATACCTCAAGCTGGAGTGGAATCGAAAGAAAAGAGGTGAGGATACTTGGCCTTCATGGCTACTTCTGCTTCCCAAGTAGCTCCCTCTATGGACTGACTCCTCCACAAAACCTTGACTGAAGCGACTTCTTTGTTTCTTAACCTTCTAACCTAACGATCGAGAATCTCAACTGGTACATCCTCATAAGTGAGACTATCCTTCAGAGCCACACTCTTTAATGGTACTACAGATCCTGGATCACCCACACACTTCTTCAACGATGAAATGTGGAAAACCGGATGCACTGCTACTAGTTTTGCTGGCAACTCTAACTCATAAGCCATTTTATCAATCCTTTTCAGTATCTTGTAAGGGCCAACATATCTAGGACTAAGCTTCTCTTTCATTCCAAATCTCATCACCCATTTCATAGGTGACTCTTTCAGGAAAACCTACTTATCAACTTGGAACTCTAGTTCCCTTCTCCTTACATCTCCATAAGACTTCTGGCGACTCTGGTTGTCTTAAGTTTATCTCTAATGAGTTGCACTTTCTCCATAGCATCAAGAACTGAATTTGGCCCTATCAAGGCTGTTTCACCTACTTCAAACCAACCAACTGGAGATCTACATCTACGCCCATACAATGCCTCATAAGAGGTCATTTGAATGCTGGAATGGCAGCTATTATTGTAGGCAAAATCTATAAGAGGAAGGTAATCATCCCAACTACACTTGAAATCGATTACACAAGCTCTCAACATGTCCTCTAAGGTCTGAATGGTACGTTTTTCCTGACCATCCGTTTGTGGATGAAATGTTGTGCTAAGATTAACCTGAGTATCAAGACCTTTCTAAAATGACTTCCAAAAATGAGATATAAACTGAGGACCTCTATCTGAGATGATAGACAGAGGAACCCCATACAACCTGACTATCTCATTAATGTAAAGCTTGGCGTAGTCCTCCGCTGAATCTGTAGTCTTGACCGCCAAAAAGTGAGAAAACTTTGTGACTCTGTCAACTATTACCCAAATGGAGTCATGTTGTCTGCGAGTACAAGGTAATCCTGTAGTGAAATCCATGTTGATCACTTCCCACTTCCAAGTAGGAATGTTGATCTCTTGAGTCATACCTCCTGGTTTTTGATGTTCTACCTTCACTTGCTGACAATTGGGGCACTTAGCCACAAAATCTGCTATATCCCTCTTTATACCCTTCCACCAAAAGACTTCTCGCAGATCACAATACATCTTCATAAAACCTGGATGAATAGAATACCTAGAGTTATGGTCTTCTGTAAGAATATGTTGTCTCAACTCGCCCACATTAGGAACACATATCGACCCTGGTAGTGAAGCACACCATCTCCCCCTTGGGAGAAAACCTCAACTTTCTGTTGATGGACTGCACCCTTAAGTTTAAGCAATATTGGATCACTGTCTTGCTTTTCCTTAACCTCCGCTACCAATGAAGATTCTGACCCATTCTGAACTATTACACCTCCATATGATATGCTCATAAGGCGAACTCCCAAGCGAGCAAGCCATCTTCCTCAACGTGTGCTACACTACCCATAGATAGTCTACTAAGGGCATCTACTACTACATTTGCCTTACCAGGATGGTAATGCACACTTATATCATAATCCTTGAGGAACTCAAGCCATCTTCTCTGGCGAAGATTCAACTCTTTCTGGGTGAACACATACTGAAGGCTCTTATGGTTTGTGAACACATCTACGCGAACACCATACAAGTAGTGTCTCCAAATCTTGAGTGCTAACACCACTACTGCAAGCTCGATGTCATGAGTTGGATAGTTCTTCTCATGTACCTTAAGTTGTCTAGAAGCATAAGCTATAACCTTACCTCGCTGCATCAATACACAACTTAGGCTGATTCTAGATATATCACAATAGATAGCATATCCATCTTAACCCTCTAGTAGAGTCAAAACAGGAGTTTGTAGTCAACCTGGTTTTCAGTTCTGCAAAGATTTTTTCATAATCATCTAACCACTGAAACTTAACATTCTTCTGAATCAACTTAGTCAATGGAGAGGCTATGGCTGAAAATCAACCTTCTGTAATAACCAGCCAAACCCAAGAAACTTCTGATATCTGTAGGAAAGGTAGGTCTGGGCAATTGTTTCACTACTTCTATTTTCTGGGAATCCACCTGGATCCCTTCGCTGGATACGATATGCCCAAGGAAAGCAACTGATTGTAACCAAAACTCGCACTTGTTAAATTTAGCTAAAAACTGGCTATCTTTAAAAGTTTGCAGGACAACCCTCAAATGACTCGCATGTTCTTCCTCATTCCTAGAGTATGAGGATATCATCAATAAAGACGATAACGAACAAGTCTAAGTACTGCTTGAACACCCTGTTTATCAAATCCATGAAAGTTACAAGAGCATTGGTTAGTCCAAATGACAAAACTACAAATTCATAATGACCATACCGAGTTTTGAAGGTTGTCTTCTAAATGTCACTATCTCTGACCTTGAGCTGATGATAACTCGATCTGAGGTCTATTTTTGAGAAATGACTATCACCCTAAAGTTTGTCAAACAAGTCATCAATCATGTGGATGGGATACTTATACTTGATTATGACTTTGTTCAACTGCCTATAGTCAATACACATCCTGAGAGAACCATATTTCTTCTTCAGAAATAATATTGGTGCACCCCATGGCGAAATATTAGGTCTGATGAAGCCCTTATCTAGAAGGTCTTTCAACTGCTCTTTCAATTCCTTAAGCTCAGCTGGAGCCATTCTGTAAGGAGGAATAGATATAGGTTGGGTATCTGGAAGGAGATCAATTTCAAAGTCGATTTCCCTTTCGAGAGGAAATTCGGGAAGATCTTCTGGAAACACTTCTGGGAACTCATTAACTACTGGAACTGACTCAAGAGTTGGAGTTTTAGAGTTTGAATCCTTTACCCAAACTAGATGATAGGGATAATCCTTAGAAATCATCTTTCTAGCCTTAAGGTAAGAAATGAAATGACGCATAGGCGCTAAGTTACTACCCTTCCATTTTAAGATTGGTTCGTCTGGAAACTGAAAATGAAACAATCCTAGTTCTACAATTGACTGAGGCATAATAGGAATGTAACCAATCCATGCCTAGAATGACATCAAAGTCTACCATTTCTAACTCTACAAGATCTGCTGAGGTGACTTTCTGAGAGACTGTGACAGGGCAATTTTTGAATACCTTCTAGCTATAACTGGGTCACCGACTAAAGTAGAGACTGAGAAGGGTTCTAAGATAGTTTTTGGGCTAATATTAAACTTAACTGCTATATAAGGAGTTACAAAGGAAAGAGTAACCACTGGATGTAAAAAAACATACACATCGAGATTAAAGACTCGTAACATACCAGTGACCATATCAGAAGAACCTTCCTGATCTTGGCGAGCCTGAAGAGCATAGAGCATGTTTTTGTGTTGTCTGCCACCTGTACCAAATGAGTTACCTACTAAGTCAGGCGACCTGTTGGTGCTGCTGAAGTTGTAGACTCAGCTCTACCATTATTAACTCTTTGGCCCTGTTTAGAAGGACAATCCCTCAACCTGTGACTTGACTAACCACACCCAAAGCATCCTTCCCTTTCTGCAAGGCACTCGCCCAGATGGTTCTTACCACACTTAGGGCAAGTTGGGTAGGTTTTGGTACCTGAAACACTTTCCTGAGACATAGAGCCTAATGCCCTACCCTTCTGATCTTGTCTGAACTTGGATGACGGAACACTAACTGATGAAGGGGCTGGGGCTGAAAATTTCTGCTAACCTTGCGAGCGATTTCCACCACCTATTTCATGTTGAGAATAATCATAGTTTCATGTCCTAGCCTTCTTGTTCTCCTTGGCCTGCTCCCTAAGCTTATCACCCTCAACCTGCTCAGCATGAGTCATGAGCCTAGAGATGTTCAGATATTCCAGTAACATGGCATTCCTACACTCTGTTTTCACCAAATATGTCACTCCATATAGAAACTTATTCATCTGAGCCCTAGAATCAGCAACCATGTGAGGAGCATACCTGGAGAGTTGGGTGAACTTGAGTCCATACTCTTAGACAGTCATGTTACCTTGCCTCAAGTTCATATCCTCCTGAGCTTTTGTCTCCCTTAGCTCTCTTAGGAAAAACCTGTCCAAAAAGGTCTTACTAAAGCAATCTCAAGTGATAGGAGTTGCATCCATACCCCTATTCTCTTTCCACTGAGTATACCAGATATAAACCACATCCTTAAGTTGGTAAGATTCCAACTCAACCCGATCATTCCCGGTTACCTGCATCACTTCAAAGATCTTCTTGACCTCACTATGAAGTTTTGAGGATCCTTACCAATCTGCGATACTAAGAACTCTGGCGGATTCATCCTAACAAAATCTTGCACTCTGGCTACAGCTGACCCAACATTAACATTTGCTAGAACTGGAGCCTGCTGATTGTTCTGGTTGGCCACACTCTGAGCCAACATCTAAATGGTGTTCCTGAACTCTGCATTAGAAACTTCTTGATCTGGGACTGAAAGAGTTGCGTTTGCGTTCCTGGCATTCACATTCCTGCCGTTAGCTCTACGATGAGGCATGATGACTAAAATGTAGAACGTCGAGTTAGAACGGAATTAGATCATACCTTGCACACGACAAGAGTAACAAGAAAATGAAGTTTTTTCCTAAAACACCTTGAAGCCTCCCTCACGTTTGTTGTGGTGCGCACTACACACCTAAGAAAAGAACTCTACCTAGTGCGGATTTTCAAACATCCTAGGACACTTAAACCTAGGGCTCTGATACCAAGTTTGTCATGCCCCGAGCAACTCCCGAGACGCTGACACGGGACCTAGGATCACAAGTGACCCCAAGTTAACCCTGTTGGCATGACATGAGCATACTAAGAATAATAATAATTGATGTAGAAGCTAATCATAAACTGAATCTGAAATGATAGGGAATACCCGTATACTAAAACTGCATATATCAAATCTTAGAGTTTAATACAAGGGAAATATCAAACTCAAAGACTAAGCTGAATCTAACTATGTCTGATAATAGCCTCTAATTGACTAGAAGTTCTAGGACATGCCCCAGCTAAATCTAGCAAAATAGAAACTAAAAGACTGAAAATTGTAAGATAACATGACTATTATCCTCGAAGAATGAGGACTCACCACTGATGTTGTTGAACGGGAGATCAGGAACCGATCTAAGCATGATATGGGAGCTAAGAACCTGAACCTATATCACGAGAAGATCTAGCGCAGAGTATGCGTCAGTACTTGGAAGGTACAGAGCATGCAAGATAGTGTAATGTTGAAATAAACATATAATTGAACAAGCAATAAAGCAAGGATATATTTTGAACATGATAAATAAATATATATATATATATATATATATATATATATATATATTGAATACTGAACTAACTGGATGCAATGACCAAATTTATAACATGCTGAGACTGAATACTGACTATACTAAAATGTGGTCAATGCAATGGAGTTTGACTGAACTGTGGGAGCTACCAATAACCGACAATAAAACCACATGAGCTAAATGTGGAGTCTGATGTATATGCGCTATCGAGAGGACCTAATATACCCTGCCACAAGTATAAAGGCATGTCTCACGTGATCACTAAATGATGCCTACAGAGGGAACTTACAACCTATGTGGCTTGTAGTTCTGGGACTATATGGGTGACTGACCCTAGTCCAACTCGGTATTTTGATACTCCCAATAGATTAAATGATTAACACATCATGACTGAATTTCTGTAATATACTAGATAGCTCAAAACTGACATGCAAACTAGGAATGCATATTAATATACTAATAATGACACATTCAAGACTGAGGCATGTACATCTAAAGTATTGAAATATCTGACCTAGCATATGGAATTCAAGAACTAAAGAACTACATAGCTAGGGTTCTTAAATTTATGCTAGAAACCAAGTAATAACATGATAATCTGATATGGAACATTTAAATAACTAATTCATGATAATCTGCTGAAGTTCTAGAAACCCTAGGTCTAGTTAATAATAGGGAATCAAGAATCTAACTGAAATCTAGGGACCTAATGGGTGAAAGGAACCCACTAGTGAAATCCCACATACCTGGTGACGAATCCCACGGAGAAATCTTTTGATTTCAGGGCTGGAACTGGTGGAATCTTGTTGTGTTCTTGAACTAGGGTTCTTGACTTCTTTCTCCTTTTAGCATTCTATTTTTTCTAAGTTCTGAAGAATGATTTGACTTAGGTAAGTTCTAGTGTTTCTAGGCTAAAACTGACCAAAAGTACGTAGTTTAGGGTTAAAACAACGTATTTTAGGAGTCCAACCAAATAGAAAATGACCAAACGACCACTGACTTAAAAGTTGCCGAGGTCACCGACGGACGGGACTGACGGACCGTCGATAGATTGACAGTCTATGCTAGTCAGCCATCAGTTGGGACTGGGAGCTGAATTCTGGGGGTCCGACCTATGTCCCTAGACCACAGACCGTGATCTGACCTACGGTCCGTAGGTCTTGGCGTGGGTCAGGACTTAGCTAAAAATTTTGGGCCTTCTGGGAGGAGCTACTGGTGTCCTGGGTCTGATCCATGGACCAGGACCACGGACCGTGGCCTGGCCTATGGATCGTAGGTCTGGCCGTGGGTCGACCCTTAAAGGAATTTCTGGGGGTTTCTGAGGAGAGGGTCGCAGTTGTGAACCACGGACCACCAGCACGGGCCGTGGGTCACCCTACGGTCTGTGGGTGGCAACCGTGGGTTGCACCTACAACTCCTTGAAATCTACACTAAGGTCTATTTTCTGATACGGGGTGTTACATCTCCCAAGCTTACTCTTGTCTTTAAGACATTAATATCTAACCATTTTGTTGCTCAATTGTTGACTTGCCATTAATACATATGTATTATAAGACTGTTGTAATAAATTTGAATTCATTTAAAGTAGTTTCTTCCAAATCACACCTCAGACAAATCATCTATACTATGCCCAACATTCTCAACATCGAAACTCTTATTACTTAGTAATTTTTCTAACCACATCATAACATCTTGCACCATACCACGTAACATCAATAATATCGTTGACCTATGAATTCGAGAACGTCTCTTCACTATTGGTGAGAGAATGAAAGAATGAAGTTTAGATCTCAAAATGAACCACATACGCATGATAAGGAATGAAATAATAGAAGTTTTCTAAAGTCCCATAGCCTCTCGAAGATAAGTAACGGACTTCTCTTCACTGATCCGCAAGACTCTACTAGACTCAACTCTTATACTCGTGAGATTGATGAACCTAGGGCTTTGATACCAGTTTGTCATGACCCAAAATCACAAGTCAGGATGGAACCTATGTTCTCAACCGAGCCAACCCAATAAGTTAACTAATTCCACTTAAAATATGGAAAAGTAAGTAGCAAGCAAATATCTTACATACTAAGTATATTAAATAAAATGCAGAAAACTGAAATACGACTCCAAGATTTAGTGTCATAAGTACAAGAGCTTCTAAACTATGATACAAGTCTAGAACTAAATGACAACCTGAAACATAAGGAATATCCTATCTAAATACTAAAATAAAATGATAACTAAAGATATAGAGGGAGGTGTGGGCCATGAAACATCGAAGTAGCTCACCAAAACTTCAATATAATTCAAAACTCAAGTCTAAAAGCTCCACGAAATGCGCTTGAATTTGATTCAATCTACACCACAAAAGAGTGCAGCAAGTGTAGTATGAGTATGAAACCATGTGTACCCAGTATATCTCATAGACCGACAACGAAGAAGTACTAACATGATTATATAAGAAAATAATCCTTTGATTTTACAAGTTCACATATAGTTATCACCCAAGTTTTTCATCAATAGGGATAATTAAATGTCACGTTATGTCCAACCACGAATAAAACACATAATCAATAAGAATGAGGGATGTAATGAGATGCAAGGTAATGTGACACCATGAAATAATATACCTCAGATGACAAGTACTCTCTCAACCGTATATACATGACACTCCTTGGAAATACATCAAGAGTTCATGACCATGGGGGGTTCGTGAGGTCCATATACCGACAGGGACAATCTCCACATGTCTATGCAGACGATCTCAATGCACTATCATAAAATCAAGAAAAGAATCGCATAGACATCTCCACGTGCCCAAATTATAATCATAGCTCGATCTCAACACGGACAATCTCCATGTGTTAGACTTTTACTCACACCCAATTTCATGTTAATGCATGTGCACAATATGATATCAATAAAAGGAGATGATGATGCATCTCAATAAATCAAATGCCACTATGACATATAATAACCTCAATTATCACAAATATAATTGTTCAATAAAGAAACACAACCGCACAAAATAAATCAAGTCACTAAATACATCAATTAATGCCCAAATGCTTTGGCATTCACAAATTATAATATATAATATTATAGTAATAACCTTTCCCTTTAATAACACCGGTACTCGTACCAATGTCCATCACACCATTGGTATGAGACCCCCATCTTTCACCCTTACCCATTGTCTATTCGATGGAATATCTTTAATTAGAAAACCTTCCTCAACGAAGTCTAGGAAGTCTTAACATACCTCAAACGATGAACATGTTCCACAAATTCTTTAAGATTTTTCTTTTACTTTTTGAAAAGCTTCAAAGTCTTTCCAATATATCAAATATGTAATCCTCGTAAGAATACAAATCTAATGACACACATATTACTATATTTTGTTTGGCTCAAAATTTGGGTCAAAAAGTCATCTGAGCACCAAATTTGAATCTGAAATTTTCTTTTAGCTTATGTTTACCCATGATAAAACAAACTCGGATGCAAAATTTCAGCGAAAATGGATCGTTAATCGACCCTAAAATAAAGATTTTGTTCTAAGAACCCTAGACCTATATTTTCTTAAATCAGTATAAATTATACACATTTCTACACCAAAAATCTGTTCATAGTGAAATAAATAAAATAATTGAAAGGATGAGAATAATTACCGTGATGTTTTAGGATGAAATTTCTATTTTTATCTTCTCTTTTTCCTTTTCGTTTCTCCCATTTCTTTCTTTTTCTCCTGTACGTTATAGATTTTTTCTGTGTCTGCGTACTGTTGTTGTAAAATAGCAACCAACTTTAACCTATTACTATTTTATTATTATTATTATTATTATTATTATTATTATTATTATTAAGGGCTTAGACCATTTTACTTTTTTGTCGTTTCCTTCATCATTGACAACAAAATAATCATTCATTAAATTTGAAAATTATATCACTCATTCTCACAAATCATAAATTATTTATAAAAGCTATTAAAAGGGTTAAACTTAGAAAAATGGGCAAAATATATAAAATGACTAAGAGGGTTGTTACGATTTGCTCACTTCTTATTATAAACTGTCTAAGCCTTCCTTAATCATTGAGAGATCGTATACCCTAATCATAGATCTTAAATTCACATTTCCAATCAATTTAAAGTAAAGAGGAAAGTTCAAGAAAGTCCTTTTGAGAAGTCTTTTGCAACTATCTATAACTTGTTTCAAGACTTGAGTAAATGAGTATGAGAATGAGGAGAGTTTTTTTTCATGTTTCAAAAGGAGTATAAGGGAACTAAGTATTCCCGAATATGTAATACTTTTACATTTAAAAGAGAGAAATACCAATTTCTATATTAGTTTACAAGTTAAGAGGAGTTTCAGAGTATTACCCCTTTTAAGAGGATTTTTGAGTAATTATCTCAGATTAAGGAAGAGTTATGTTTTAAAATATTTGAGCATGAGTTATATATATTATTTGGAGTAGTATTGAGCACCGATATGGGGACAAGTTTAGACAACTTGTCCTCATAAACCAAGTATGCCAACATGGGTAAAGGGTCATACTTTTTAGATGAGTCCTTATAGCTTTTAAGCATAGCTTAGTGGATCCACTTAGTTGAGGAGTTCTATACCCCCCAACAAAGTATAGGACAGTTCTGGCAGCGTGGGCGAGATCATGTATCATCACGTATCTCAAGTGAAAGTTGTCGGTTAGAAAATCTCCCAAATAAGAGTAAAAATTTTATTTATTGTACTTTTATTCATATCGAGTTGATATCTAGTGTTTTAAAAGCTTTATACATTGCATTGTTTTTCCATTGCTTTTATATTGAGTATAGTTGACTTGAGTTTAGTTTAGGTGAGTATGTCGTCTCTTTCTGTTAGTTCAGCTATTTATTCATATGTTTCAGTTTTCCCCTTACATGCTTGTATATTCAATGTACTGATGTCATTCGACATGCATCTTTTCATGATGTAGATACAGGTGTTCAGGGTCATCAATAGGCGCTTCATTGATCCCATTGTATTTCAGCTAAATTTGGTGAGTCTCCTTGCTTTTCCAGAGGGATTCACCTTATGGTTTTGTTCTTGTTAGGTCGTCAGGGGTCTTGTCCCGACATCCATTGTATTACGTAGAGACTTCATGGACAGTAGTAGTTGATGAGTTTTTTTTTCATTTTCCCTTATTGATGATTTAAAGACTTGAGTTGAACACCTATGTTTATTTGAGTATTTCAGACAGTTTTGAGTTAAACTACTTTATTAATAAGATCTTATGAGTTAATAATTGTGTTTGAGTTAATTAATATAAAAAATTTAAAAAGTATGTATGAAATATCTAGATGTCATAATTCACCTTTGAAATAATTAGATAGCAATTTTGAACCTTTTAAAGACAAAAGCATAAGAACCATTAAGTTGAGTGGACATCAATAGTTAAGCCTATTTTTTTATATAAAAAAAAAAAAATCAATCCCCTTATTAAAAAAAACAGATTTATTGTTATTATTATTGTCATATTTCTAACCAAATATAGCTCAAATATTTTAGTTTCTTAATATATTATTTCAAGATTTCTTTAACAGTTTCAAAAAAATATAAGGTATATATACACATGTTTATGTCATGCACGCATGGTATACATTTTATTTTTGTACTTAGTTCTCTCTATTCTTGATGTATTATTTTGTCATACACATCGTATTATTTTTTCCATATCTACAATCTCTTTTATTAGTGTTATCTTTTTTTATAAATTGTAAATTCCTACACTTTAACATACACTTTTTTTTTTGCTACATATATATGTATTGTCATTTTGTCCCTACATATAAATAAAATAATAAGTACATATTTTACTTTATAATAAATATATATAAGATCACTAACTTTATATAATATTTTGAAGCTCCATTTCTATTGAATTGTTTGCTCAAATTATATTTATTATATATTGCTATATAGTTACACCCCATCTATTATCTTTATATATATATATATACAAACTCTCATACCCTTTAAACTCAATATTTATGTATTTGCTTGCGATAATTATGTAAGTTCATTCACTTCATATGACCTTAAATATACATCTTCATTTTCTAATATATAAAATTTTCATACCTTTGTAGTTTATTTATGTTTTGTTTATTTTTATTGTACAATAAATATATGGTTATTGAATTATTTATACATATTATTACTCTTATTTAGAAAATAGGGTTATACTTGTCACTGAATGGACACGTGGGTTGAAAAAGAAAAAAAATAGTGAGTATGTGTAGCAACTCTACAAATTCACACTATTTAATAATCCTGCCATTCACACGTGGATTCTTTTTTTTTAGGTGATGCACTTTAATTTACAAAATCTGCTTTGAACTAAAGGTGACATTAAGATGTCAAAATAAAGGGGCGGTGACATAAGTCTTAATTATTGAGTGTAGGTGATAATTATGTGATTAATGATTAAGGATTGTGGAGTTGCCCTCAGGTTTATAAGTTGGCAGTTTGAACCATTGAATTAAATGAGGGGTAAAAGAATAAATGACCAAAACCTAATTCAACCAATTTTGGTGAGAACCAAAACTAGAGGGAAGCCACCAGTGAGGTGTACCAAAAGGAGAAATAAAAGACTTTTCCCCCGCCTCCCGCCGAATTCCTCTTCTGCTTCGTTCTTGCTTGCTTGCTTACCTTTCTTCCCGTTCTCTTCATCTTCTTCATCTTCTTTTCATACATTGTTGGTCGTGACTGCTAGTCCTTGAGCTTTCTTCTTCTTTTTGAATCAGATTTAGCTAATCTAATCAGTGGACCAGACTTCGTTCTGTATCGATTGAAATTACTTCATAAGTGATTGGGGTCACACAACATTGTTTTGAATTAATAGTTCTTTGAAATCATTCATCATCATCTGGGTACCTGTAATTTTTTCAATAATTTGCATTCCCATTTCCAACAAATAGCTATATATGTTGCAACAGAAAGGCTATTTCAATCGCAACAGAATAGACATATGTTGCAACATATAACTTACACAAGCTGCAACATATAACTTAGACATGTAGCAACATATGACTTACATGTGGCAACAGAATTATATATTTTGTCACAACATGTGATTTACGTTTCGCAACAGAATAGTTATATGTAACAGCATATGACTTACATTTCGCAATAGAATAGTCATATGTTGCGACATATAACTTACACATGTTGCCACATGTGATTTATTTGTCACAACATAACAGTTATATGTAGCAACATATGACTTACATCTCGCCACAGAATAGCCATATGTAGCAACATATAACTTACACATGTTGCCACATGTGATTTATTTGTCACAACATAATAGTTATATATAGCAACATATGACTTACATCTTGCCACAGAATAGTTATATGTAGCAACATATGACTTACACATTTCTTCATTAGTACTAATTATTTTTTTAATTAATTTCTTCAGGTACAATAAATGGAGGGATTATTTGTAGGTATTGATTGTCGTGGTGAATGGGTCGAGAAGAAAAATCGATACATTTGGCGTTGGAAGGATAGTTAGAAATGGGGAGGGTCAGTAGGAATGACTGTCGAAAGAAATATTTTGTATGATGATTTTATTTGGAAGGGTGTCAAAGCCTCATTTGTTGGGAGAAAGACCAATTTGTTGTATTGTTCATCAATTCTATCACTTTCGTTGTGAATTATGCAGTTGTGATTTAGAAATAGATGAAGTAGTTAAATTTCTATATTAATTAAATTTTCATGTGTGGCAACATATATACATTTCTTGCAAACTCATGGGAAAAAGGTGACCTTTTTGTGTTTTGTACTGATTTTTAAATTTATTCTTTATAAAATGTTTAATCTAAAAAAATTTGACATTTTTTCATTGCTAAATCACTCAATTTATCGATTAACTCATCATTGAAGTGACATATGTGGCAACATAAGCACATTCTGTTGGAAAAATTGCAACAGACAAGTCATATGTGGCAACATATGTATATCATAAAATAGTCTTTTGGGGGTTAATTCAATTAAATTGTCATCTAATTCAACAAGTAACACTAATATATAGTCCTACAACATGCCTAAGTACAAAATTATAGTCTAATACAACAATCTTCATCAATTATATCAATTATTTTTACAAAGACTATCATACCACTAGTTCATCATACAATAACCAAGTACTTCATATGATAGTTATATAACACCTTTGTAAATCGTTGCTCCAAGTGTTATAGCATATTTTTATTGCTTAATTATGGTCCAAAGTACTAAAATTTGGTTCAATTTGACATTTTCCATTCCTAAATCACTCAATTTGTCAATTAACCTATCCTTGAAGTGACATATGTCGCAACTTATGCACGTTCTGTTGGAAAAATTGCAACAGACATGTCATATGTGGCAACATATGTATATCCTAAAATGTGTTTTTTGGGGTTAATTCAATTAAATTGTCACTTAATTCAACATGTAACACTAATATATAGTCCTACAACGTGTCTAAGTACAAAATTATGGTCTAATACAACAACCTTCATCAAATCTACTAATTGTTTATACAAAGACTATCATACCACTAGTTCAGCATACAATGACCAAGTAACTCCATATGATAGTTATATACCACTCTTGTAAATCGTTGTTTCAAGTGTTATAACATATTTTTATTGCTTAATTATGGTTCAAAGTAATAAAATTTGATCCAATTTGACATTTTTCCATTCCTAAATCTCTCAATTTATCAATTAAGTCATCCTTGAAGTGACATATGTAGCAACATATGCACGTTCTGTTGAAAAAATTGCAACTAACATGTCATATCTGGCAACATATGTATATCCTAAAATGATCTTTTAGGGGTTAATTCAATTAAATCGTCACCTAATTCAACATGTAACACTAATAGATAGTCCTACAACATGTCTTAGTACAAAACTATGATCTAATACAACAACCTTCATTAATTCTATCAATTATTTTTACAAAGACTATCATACCACTAGTCCATCATACAATGACCAAGTAACTCCGTATGATAGTTATATAACACCCTTGTAAATCTTTGTTTCATGTGTTATAGCATATTTTTATTGCTTAATTACGGTCCAAAGTACTAAACATATGTGGCAACATATACACGTTCTGTTGGAAAAATTGCAACTGACATGTCATATGTGTCAACAGATGTATATCCTAAAATGGTCTTTTGGGGGTTAATTCAATTAAATTGTCACATAATTCAACATGTAACACTAATATATAGTCTTACAACATGTCTAAGTACAAATTATGGTCTAATACAACAACCTTCATTAATTCTATCAATTATTTTTATAAAAACTATCATACCACTAATTCAGCATACAATGACCAAGTAACTCCATATGATAGTTATATAACACCCTTGTAAATCATTATTCCAAGTATTATATCATATTTTTATTGCTTAATTATGGTCCAAAGTACTAAAATTTTGTCCAATTTGACATTTTTTCATTCCTAAATCGCTCAATTTATCGATTAAGTCATCCTTGAAGTGACAAATGTGGCAAAGCACGTTCTGTTGGAAAAATTGCAACAGACATGTCATATGTGGCAACATATGTATATACTAAAATGTGCTTTTTGGGTTTAATTCAATTAAATTGTCACCTAAATCAACATGTAATACTAATAGATAGTTCTACAACATGTCTAAGTACAAAATTATGGTCTAATACAGCAACCTTCATCAATTCTATCAATTATTTTTACAAAGACTATCATACCATTAGTTCATCAATGACCAAGTAACTCCATATAATAGTTATATAACAACCTTGTAAATTGTTGTTTCAAGTGTTATAGCATATTTTTATTGCTTAATTATGGTCCAATGTACTAAAATGTGGTCCAATTTGACATTTTTTCATTCCTAAATTCCTCAATTTATCGATTAATCCATCCTTGAAGAGTCATATGTAGCAACATATGCACGTTCTGTTGGAAAAATTGCAACTGACATTTCATATGTGGCAACATATGTATATCATAAAATGTGTTTTTTTTGGGTTATGCTTTTTGAAATTAGATAATATTTTCAAAGGAATAACAACCCAACCATCCTACAAACAAATAAGTGATAAAACCACTAAAAATGTCCTGATTTAACACTAGTAAGTATTTCAAAACCCTAATTAAATTTTACCTGTGAAGATATCAACAATAAACTAGAAATGATGAGGGAAACGACGCCTTGTTGTAGAAGTGGATCGCAATAGATTACCACTGATGTTGTAGAAAATATCGCAACAATTTGATCTGTGAAGGAATAATGGAACGAGAAAAAGGAAAGAAGAGAAAAGAAAACGGAAGTTAGTAAATATAAATTAAATTTGGAATATGAAATGAAACGACCTTTTATAGAGGAGGGGAGAGAGGGAAAAATGAAGGGACGATTGTTTTAAACCTTTTTAATTGTTTTTTGTGAATTTTGACAATTCAAAGTGTGACATATGTTGCCACATATATCCTTTATATTGGGGCACATACAGATAATTATGTGGTATTTCTTACAACAAAGGTTATAGATGTTGCGACAGACACCACATTTCTTCCTTTCCATCATAATTGACATTTGTTCCAACAAAAGAAAAATAATAATAATAATAATAATAATAATAATAATTAATATTAATATTATTAGCAAAAATGAACAATTGGTGCAATCTAATGTTGCCACATATCTCATTTTTGTGACATATGTTACTTCTGTGACATATGTTGCCACATATATCCTTTTTGTTGGGGAACATGCAGGTAATTCTTTGGTGTTTTTTACAACAAAGGTTATATATGTTGTCACAGACACCACATTTCTTCCTTTCCATCATAATTGACATTTGTTCCAACAAAATAAAAATAATAATAATAATAATCATTAATATTAATATTATCAGCAAAAATGAACAATTGGTGACAATATAATGTTGCCACATATCTCCTTTTTGTGACATATGTTACCACATATCTTCTTTCTGTGACATATGTTGCCACATATATCTTTTCTGTTGGGGCACATACAGATAATTATGTGGTGTTTTTTACAACAGAGGTTATATATGTTGCCACAGACACCACATTTCTTCCTTTCCATCATAATTGACATTTGTTCCAACAAAATAAAAATAATAATAATCATTAATATTAATATTATCAGCCAAAATGAACAATTCACCAATTATTTTATACAACTTATCAACAAAAAGGTAATTCACAATGGTACACATAACCATCAATCTAATAAATGGTGGTAACCACAATATTTGCATCGAACTTTGCTTTTTTAGGTCTAGGCCTCTGTGGGTCTTCATTGAAAACATAGCCACTCTGAGCCTTTAAAATACCATAGTTTCATTGGAGGGAAGCATATCTCATGCGGAGGGTTTCAAAACTAATTTCATAAGATGGTACTTGTAGTCCATCACTCAAAAACTCAGCGTATGCAGCAATAAAAAGTCCACAATCTCTGCATGGAATATCATCAATTAAAAAATATAATAACATCATATTTCAATAGTGGTAAGACAAAGAAATTAATGTGATACTTACAGACTATTGCTTGCTTGTTGGTATTATTAATGTGATACTTACAGACCATTGCTTTCTTGTTGGGCAAAACCAATAACATGTCTGACTTCAAATGGGTGAGATTTATTCTTTTCTTGGTAAGATTTAAGAACTGACCAGTTGGTTCGGTCTTTTTTGATAAAAAAAAATTCAAGGGACTTTGGCAACAATGTAGACAACTTTTGAATCTCGGAGCAAAATTTCTCTTAGTCCTAGATGAGGTGCCAAGGCAATCCACCAGGTATACCAAACCCTTTGATAGTGCCAACAATTTTATTCTCATATTCAGAAACAACACTGACATTATCAATGTATGTTTTGAAAATACAATTAGTAGTAGTATATCAATATTTAGAATGACTCTGTTGCTTCGACTTCTTCTGCAAACAGTATAAAATGACATCCACATGTTACACAGATGCATCAACAAGTGTATTTTTGTATCAATTTATTTGTATGTATTCATGTCTTAATTAAAAGATAAAAGTGGGCACGGATTTACCTGATCAATCCAGCACTTATTGGGTTGAGACATTATGTAAAACCAATCCTTCTTCTTTGAAAATGAAACTACAAAATCAAGTTGTTTGAACTCAAGATCCGAGCAATTGGCTAAGTAGTGATTGTCCTTGTCTCTTCTGCAATTGTGTAATCATTATAAATAATTATTTAGTGGACAACAAGAAGAAATACTAATAATAGTTGAACGACTTTACTTTTTTACATGATGCTTGTAAAGACCCTCGTTTATCCATTGCGAGAAGGATGACATTAGTTCAGTTGGACCCTCGCCGTCAATGTTAAAACCTTCAAATAGATATTTTTGCTTCACATCACAACTGACGACTTCGACTTTCTTCTCTTTCTTTTTCTCTTTCTTTTTCTCCTTCTCCTTCTCCTTCTCCTTCTCCTGCTCCTTCTCCTTCTCCTTCTCCTCCTCCTCCTTCTCCTTCTCCTTCTCCTTCTCCTTGCGTTTTGGTTTTGAGTGTGATACTGGAGTAGTAGTCATTGATTTTTTACTTTCACTAATTATAGATAGTGATTGGGAAGTAAATTTTTTCAACATCCTACACTTCAAAGGTTGTGAAATCTTCTTGGATGTATGGACATCAATATTGTAAGTCATTTCCTTAAAAATATTAGTGAGTTCCTTAACACAACTAATAAAATAATTATGTTGCTACTCACATTCTTCGCATAGACAAAAATAGCATTTGATGTTAGCAGAGGAAGCAACACCAATAAAAGATTGAGTTGTTGTCATGGATGAAGCTTCTTGTATCATTTCATCTACAAGGTAAATAAAAAAATGTTGAGAGTTTACAGTTGATTATAAAATAATAATGGGTAGCAATACTTATGTTGACACAGATGGATATTATGTTGCCACAGATGTACCTTCTGTTGCCACAAATGAATCTTCTGTGGCCACACATGAATCTTGATGTGCCACAAATGAAACTTCTGTTACTACATATGACCATTTGTTGCCCTAACACATAGGTGATATGTTCCAACATATGTCAACTTTGTTGGAATATATACCAACATATCACTAAAATGTAGCAACATACGACACATCTTTCAACAAATGAAATATATGTTGGACAACTGAACAAGACTATATTTCTAAAATCATATGAACAAAATGGTCACAAAAAAACAACAAAACCAACAAAAAATGAATTTTCACTTAATGTTAACAATACATATACATTTCTTCAAAATTAGGGCTTTTTTGGGGTTTGTTGATTTTCTTTCAAAAACAATAAATAATAGGCATCATTACACTATTATTCAATTTTCATATCTATAGAACGATTTATTGTTCATTAACCCAAGAAAAAAACTTAGTATTGTTCGAAAATTGTAAAATCTTTCAAAAAATGACTTACCCATTTTAAGTCGAACACAATCTTCAGTTCAGAAAGAAGAGAGAGTCACGGCCGGAGATGAGGATGAAGATAAGATAATAGGGGAGAATATTTGTTTTGATAGTCGGATTTTTGGATTTTCTAAGGAAGAAGAAGAAGAGAAAATTCTATTTTCTTTTACTTTTTTTTAAATGGTTTGGATAGAATTATAAAAGTTGAAAAATGAAGTGTTTTTTTGTATTTTACAAAGCTTTGAAAATGTTAATTTGGTCCCAAATTTACTTAATTACATTTTAAAGTGAGTTTGACCCTTTCTTGGTCAAAGTGTTACCAAAAACAAAACCCAAACTGGATTCTTTTTTTTTTAGGTGATACACTTTAATTTACAAAATCCTCTTAGTTGCTTCTTTGTATTCATCTCTCTCAAAGAGAATCCCCCCCCCCCCCCCCCCCTTGTATTGGGCTTTATTATCCTTGAGGTGATTAATTAAACTTTACTAAGAAAAGCTAATAAAGATATTGTCCTTTCTATTAGAGCATTTTGAAGCTCATTGATAAAGTCAATATTGCTTTAAACTACAGAGCTTTGCCCAACATGATTTGGAAATTCCAAGTCAATTGCAAAACATAAGATTTTTCATGTCTCTTTTAGTTCCAAAACTTGTGGCCTGAACAATTAACTAAATTGCTAAGAGAGGATTGCTCCAGTCCCTAGTCATACCAAAACTTGTGACCTGAGCAAATTTGCAACAATGCACTAATTTAAGAAAGTCAGCGGTCTTATATCCATTTAGTGATTTTAGCATGCAATCAGGGAAGACACAATTCATACAAGCTTACTATGACTTTTCAAGTCAAAATACTATGAAATTTATTCAATTTGAATGTTGCTTTCAATTGGACTAGAACAACATTGAGCATAATATATTATATATTTGAATCAATGCCCAGGTGCCCATTTAACTGAAGTTGAATTTTAATTTGTGGTTATCAAATTTTGAGCAGTTTCCTTCTTTTATATACTTGAGTGAATAGAGTGACTTCTTGCTTACAGAGTTGACCGCAAACATTTACTCTTTTATTCTCCTAGTGTTATAATTTCTCCATTCCAGTATTAAGTGTCATATAGGATTATTCAAAAATTTCACCGGGTGTGTCTCGTATATGGTCATTTGATTACTGTTCATTTAGAAGATGTGTTTGATTAGAATATAGAAAAGATTTATGAACAAAATTTGGAAAGGTAAGTAACACAGTTATGTTCTACAAAAAAATTATGTTCCCTTTATAGCCTATGTTTCTCATTGGATCTTGTTAAATTATTAGTTACTTAATATTGTCCTATAATTGAATTGAGGAAGGTCTGACAATATTGATTTATATATAAAGTTCTATGAGCTCACTTCTATTTGCATAAATCAAAGAAACTATTCCAACATAACTTTCAACAGGTTCCGCTTAGGTGTGAATTGAAGAGCTCACTGATGACACTATCTATAACAACACACATTCCTTTTCTTTGATAGTACCTTTAATCACAAGGTTTACAACACTTTGTAAATGTCACAAGTCTTTATACTCCACTTTTATTGACATGTAGCTCCAGTTCTAAGAGTGGACAGGTAGCTCTAGTTCTAATAAGACATGAAGAAATGTGAATAGTAAGGAAACCAAAGAGCAGTATATACACAAATTTGAACACAAAGTAAAGTCAAAGTTGCATAACTCCTCACAATTGCTAGATGAAAAAGATACTTAGGTTACTAGTGATATGTATAAACTATATGTGTTTAGTTTTGTTGTGGTTTAATTTTATTATAATGGAGTCCGGATAGCTTCAGATTTGAAAAAAATCTTAATAGAAATCATAAATTTTCCCTCGAGTTATCTAAGCTAGGACTTTTCTTGGTAGTGCAATAACTGAAACAAAATAGTGAAAGGGTCATGATATGATATTTACAGGTTTTGTTGATTTTTTAAAAGTTATTTCTCATGTATTGAGATTATTATGCGATAGACTTACTGTGAGAGTTCTTTAACGATATGAATTTTTTCATGCTTTACATGATATATCTATTTGAGTAGGCTTTATGTATAACTTTTTCCTTGTGAATTTCTACTACCACCTTCATTTTGTCCCTTTATGATAAAGGATGTATATTAAATAAAATTGAAGATTTCAGAATATATAAAAGAAAATTGTTGGGCCCCGTGCCCCGTGCGATGCACGGGCCTCCCTTCTGGTAGACATATATATAGCATAACTTGTATTTCACTCTTTCACTAAAATTAATGAAAAATTTACTTATCACCAAATTTTAAGCAAATACATAATTTACATTCGCATTTTTCTCAAAAAAATATTTTCCTTGAAGGTGATCCCTCTAAATAATTTTCAAAATCAGAGAAATAGTCATTTTATGTTACGAACTATTTCGACCTGTTAGAAAATGGGATGTGAAAATTATAGCTCTGCTTTCATTTCTTTCTTCGAAATAAATTAAAACATTTTCTTGTGTTAAGTCTAATATTTGAGCTTGATCAATTAGAAAAGCTACAATGGCAATATCCTGTGTTCAAGATAGATAACAAGAGAAGAGTTAGTTCTTTCTCATAGCTATGATCTCTTTTTCCTTCATCTTCTAGTTTTCGATACTCTTCTTCTATTTCCTCTGTTATAATCACACTCCTACAAAGTGGACAACTTGCTTTTATATCCTTTTGCATTAGCCATTTCTCCAAGCAATTTTCATGGAATATATGTTTGCAAGTTTCAAGTTTTCTCCCCTTTTCTCCGTGCTCGAATTTTGATAAGCATATTGCACAATCAAGTGAATCAACATGCTTCTTTCTTCTAAACACAAATTTAGAGCTCTTCTTGTTGAACATTTCTTTGTACTTGTAGTACGCAATTGCGTATCTACAAGAGTTCCAAAAAACAATAGTAGTCAATATCATGAACCTTAACACTTGAAGAATCCATGAACAGAACAAAATGGGATACACTTTGTAGAAAAGAAAGAAACATCTAGTGAGAGCTGCCATTAAAAATGGCCGAGGTGATTCTATTTTACAAGCACAAGCAATATAGATATAATATTTATCCAATTGATCTTATAATAACCTCTTAGCAAGTAGTGGTTCATCTAACATGCTGACTATATTGATGAATCACAAACTAAAGTTTATGTATCAAAAGAATAAAATATGAAACATGAGTATTTTATAGAGAATGAGGCAACTGCTACATGTTAAATGCAACACTACAAATCTAAAATATTATCTTTGTTTAGTGTGAATCTTCTAAAATAAGTGGGAAAAGGGTTCGAAATATATCCGAATTTTGACAGAAATTGTTGTAACAATCCCAAATTTTTGGCAGGATTTATTACCGCTGCACTATTTAACAGTGTATTTTAAAAAAAAAATATATATATATAGGTCTTGTCCAAAGCTTGAGATTGTTACAGCAATTTCGGTCAAAGTTCGGATATATATCAAACTTTTTTCCCAAAATAAGTTGAAATATTTGCTTTTTAATGGCCAAATCAGAAGTGTTGATTGTGGTTTTCTTTTTTTAGAAATGGGATCAACTACAAAGTTCAAAAAGGACCTGGATATTTCAATAACTTGTACCATTTCATGAGTAATATTTTGAAGTGATCCAAACGAAAAGTGATTAGTGCTACAAATATTTAATTGCAAATTAAGCTATCAACTTTACTACAAATTCAAACAGTTAGGTAATAAACTTCAGTAATGGTCTTTCTTTTTCATTTTAAAATGGGGGAATGTACATCATTTTTGCCAAATCATATAAAGAGAATAAAGACAATCTTTCCTATTTCATCATTGCTAATTTAACTTTCTTATCAATTTTCCTCACCAATCAGTGATGCAAAACTATTTTGCTTGCCCTCTCTAAAAATATTGTCACGCTCGTGTTGGGTGTTTTAAAAATTGCACTACTTTTGGAGGATGAAACGACTTTTTTTTTTTTGAAGAGTCAAGCAACATATGTTCAAAAATAATCCCTCTATAACAAATGGAAAATTCAAATTGAAAAGGTTTGCTTAATAACAAATGATGAATCTAGTTTTATTATTTTTGGTATCCATTGAGGTGACAAATCTGTTTTGAGTCCGCGTGGGCCCAATTTAATTATGAAGAGGTCCCTGTCATTAATTTCTCCATTTTCAAGACTCAAACTCAAGATCTCTTGTATTTTCAAAGGGATTAATTGCCAACTTGAACAAACCCATAACCTGCTTCCATCTGTATTAAGGGAGTGAAAGAACTCCATATGCAATATTATTTGATTCCAAGTTTTGGCTTGTGAAGGACATGGAACAAATGACAGAAGGTCGTCATGGTACTGCAAGTTTGGGTAAACAATTATTGGGCGAGCACTTCCGATTCTAAAGTTCTTTTCTATTCTTAAACCACTTTCCACTCAGTTGCTAAAAGATAGAGATCATGTTTTCACTACATTAAAATTATCTTTAGCGGCAATAGCTTAATTGCTCCTAAATATGTATTTTTAGCGGCAATTATCACTCTTTATATATATCCCTAAAGCCTTTAGTAACATTGAATTCAATGGCAATTAACTAATGTCGATAAAGACTTTAATACTCTATTAATATGTATATTTATTGCCGCTAAAAGTTGTTTTTGTTATAGTATTTCTAAATGAGATTGAGTTCCACAAATATGCAAGTTAGCTTCTGAGAAGAAAAACTTGAACTTATTTACCTGTACCTTATTTTGTACATTTTTCCTATGTGACCAAGTTATTTTGCCCGGCCATGTGGAGGATCTACTTCTTATGTTCCTCTGTTGTTTCTATATGTATCACATCAAAAATGAAAACACAAATTCTCTGAAAACAGAGTATATTTGTCTTGAACCAATGAACTGTATAGATGTATAGATATGATCAAAATAATGTCACGATCCAAGGGTACACTCTAGACGTAACATGGCGTACAAGACCTCAAGAGGCCCCATACAAGCCACTTAGCATACATAGTCAAGATAATAGAATCAAGAGATTTAAAAGAGCATTGCAAACATAGAGTGTTATAAAACGAAGCAGATGTCTAACAATGTCTCAAGCCATCTAGTACAAAAGAGAACTCAGGACGTAACCCATACATCAAGTTCAAAACTAAAATGAAAAGACATAATGAAATAAAGTCTTGATCCTCGAAACATGAGGCCTCACCAATCTTCAATCTTCAACTACTAAGAGATCCTAGCCACTGAGGTGCGAATCAGAATCGTCGGACGCTACATTTTAGGATAAGAAATATAGGCAAAAGTATGTGTTAGTACAAAATGTACCAAGTACGATAGTCATGCATAAAAATATGAAATCATGCTAAAAAGGACATTTGCGTGATATGCGAAGGCCAAGTTAAAACATAAGATAAAAGGGTTAGAAAACATGAGTCGTAAACCATGGTTAATGCAAGTAAAATCATATTTGAACACTTGTGAAATACGTCTTAAAGTAACCTTAGTTCATTATTGTGGGAATTAGCATTAACCAACATAAAGACCATGTGAGCTATAACATGATCTCCGGTGTCTCCCACACCGAAAAAGGTTGTCCTACTTGTCACGATCCGAGCCTACACCCTGGACGAGGCCGGCACTCGAGAACCATTGTTGGTCCCCAAGGAAACCCTCATCCTGGCTGACTACAAGCGGAAGACTAACTCAAGCATACAAAAGCTTAAAAACTGAATAAAAATTCATAGAATTTAGATACAAAGTTTTAACTCAAATGATTAACTCTGAATATAATAGAATATTCAACTAGCCAAAATAGGTAACTCAAGTCTTTAAAACATTTAACAAAATAAATGAACAGACTTCTCAAACTCTAATGTTTATCTATGAAGCTTCTACTATTATAGAAGGATATCGGGACAAGACCCACGACATCTCAAAACTACTAACTGTAATATAAAGGTGAAGTCCTCCGGAATATATGAAGGCTCACCAAAGCTGACTGAATATCAGATGACCTCAACGAAACGCCTATTGATGATCCTGAATACTTGTATCTGCATCATGAAATGATGCAGGCCAAATGGCTCAGGATGTGGAATGTACTAGAATGTAAGGGGAATTATAAAGCATAAACACAGGCTTGAAATTGATAAAAATGAAGCATACTTACCTCTTCTTAACTCAAGAATAAGATACTGAACTCAAAAATACTCAACTCAACTCAAAGGTACTCAACTCAAGCTACTCAACTCATGATACTCAAGGATAAAGCAACAATAAAAGATGCAATATATATGGAAAGCTTTTAAAACAGTAGATAGCAACTCAATGTATTGAAGAATACAATAATAACTCAGTTTGTATATATAAAAATACAATATAACTCTGTGGGGGTTTCTCTAACCGACAACCATCATTATGAGCTATGTGATGATACAGCGTCTCGCCACGCTACCCGAATTGTCCTATACTTTGCCGGGGTATAGAACCTCTCAACTAAGTGGATCCACTTGTCTATTCTAAAAAGCATTAAAGAATCATCTAAAAAGTATGACCATTTCTACCCACGTTGGCTACATGGTTTATGGAGACTTGAGTTATCTGAATTCGTCCCCATATCGGTGCTCAATACTACTCCCAAAATATACTCAGCTCACATGTTTAAAAACATAACTCTTTCTATGGTTTGAGATTATTACTCAAAATCTTTCTCTTAAAAGAGATGGTACTCAAACTGCTGAAAACTCTTTTGGAAATCTCAGTTTCCTCTCATCTTAAATGTAAAATCATTTACTCTTGAGAATACTTAGTTTCGGTATATCATTTTAAAGAAAATGAACCCAGCCTTCCTCAACTCAGTGCTCAAGTCTTTAAAATAAGTTTTAAAACAATTTGTAAAAAGACTTCTTAAAATAGGGTTCATGCCGAATTATGGACGTGAACGACTCAATTCAAGGTTTTCAATAACCATGTATAGAATTCAATACTTTGAAACTCAACAACTCCAAAACTTAAGGAGTCAATGATACTACTCATCACAAGAATGCTCAACTCGGAGTGTTCATGCGAAATAATGGGCATGAACTACTCAACTCAAGGACTCAATGATACCTCTCATCTCGAGACTGCTTGATTCATAGGGTTCATGAGAAATTATAAGCATGAACTACTCAACTCAAGGACCTTCATGAGTAACATGTAGTAGTCCCATGATTAGAAATATAATCTCAAAAAGATTAGGAACTCAATAGTCAAAACTTAGAACTTGAAGATACTACTCCTCTCAAAGATACTCAACTGATGGAGTTCATGAGGAATTTATGGACATGAACGACTCGACTCAAGGGTCTAAATAACAATATGAAACTCATGTATACGACTCTTATCATTCTCATACTTACTTCCTCAAAACTCAGTTTAAGACTCAAGTGTTGGCTTTGAAAAACTTCTCAAGATTTATAACTCAAATAGGGTTCATGTTGAATTATAGACATGAAAAAATCAACTTAAGGATCTCAATAAAAATATAGAAACCTAATAATTAGGAATAGAATTTTTAAAAGAATCATGAACTCAAGAACTCAAATCAACTTATCTCAAGAATACTCAAATCTAGAGGTAGAATCCTAGATTTCTCTTTTACTGATTTGAAAGTAGATGTAGGGCATGAGGACGAACTAGTCCAACACTATGATAGCCTTACATACCTGGAAAAACAACGTTCTTGAAGAATTTTGAAGAAGCACTTGATTAGAAGCCTTGATACCTAGATTGAAGGTAAACGATCAAGAAAACATTTCTTGAGATTTTTTAATTAGTTTCTTAAAATCTCTATGGCCAAAAATTATGATTTTCATTAGTGATTCATAATTGTATGGAGGAATCTGAGTTGAAAAGAATAGAATTCTTGGAGAAAGACTTACCTTGAAGAAGAATATTGAAAAAGATTGAAAGAATCTTGAATGGAGTCTTCTACTTTGATTTTTCCTTAGGGTTTTACCCTAGGGTTTGAGAGAGAAGAGAATGATGGATTAAAAGATGAAAATCTGATTGTTTTGAGCCTTTATTAGTCAAGAAATTCGTTTAGGATTTTCTTGGAGGTAAAAAGAGAAAAAAGATATTTTTTAATGTTTTCTGGTCAGCTAATTCGTAACAGCACTGTATCAGGTTACTAAAATAGTCATAACTTTTTACTCAGAAATTGGATTGACGCGAAATTGATGGTGTTAGAAAGTAGATTCAAATACCTTTAATTTGATAGGTTACAGGCCGTGTAACTCTTTCTATTCTAAGAGATATGGTCGTTTGAAGTTGACCCAAGTAGAATCTTACATCAAAACTTAATCGATACGGAAACTTCAAGAACACTTATCAAGAACTCATCAAGAAATTAAATTACTAAATATTTATGCATAGATTCACAAAAGAAACTCATGATTGGCATGTGGGTGAACAAACCCAACACTATAAAGGCTTACATACCTCAAAGAACTAGGTTCTTGGCGAAATCTTGAATTTCTTGAACGAACGCTTGAAACTTTGAACTTTTTCACCTCTTGAATCTTCTCTCTAAAATCCTAAATGTTTTGGGGATGAATGAAACTGATTCTAATCAGTTTAGACCCTTAATTGGATGTAATTCACGTTAGAATATGTGGGGTAAGTAAAAGACTAAAATAACCCTCCTATTTTCGGGTAACTTTTCTTAAATTGACAGCCTGACTTCAAAAAGGCATATCTCCCTCATATGAGCTTAAAAATTAGCAAACTCAGTGGCATTGGAAAGAGGACTCAGAGATATTTCATTTTATATCTTATGGGTCTCCTAACTCATCATGTACTGAAAATTATAGTTATTTGAATTTGACCCAAAACTTAAAAGAACTAAGGAATGACTTGAATGAATTCTCTTTAATTCTTTTTTTTTTGGAACTCAAGGTGCTATATCTACTGACTTGGCCTTAATACTTAAGAAATTTTAAATTCCTCGGTAAAATCTTACTCACAATGAAACATGGTTCGAGTCTTAGCTCAAAAAATTTTTATGGGATGTTAAACTACTTGCCAAGGTAGGACCATGATTGAGCTAAAGTGGATCCACTATCTAATGTCTATCTCGACACTCATCCAATGAGGGCACATAGGTATGGGGTAAGGATATTGCTACTAGAAACCCGGCCTTGACACGATGGAGCTTTCATTTCAATATCTTCTCGGTGCTAAGCCCACGAAATAGTTATTAAGTTTTGACTTATCTTATCATTAAGAGACATGGGTAGTCATCACGTGCCTTATGATAGTATAGCTCCTTAGTCCATGCATGAGAAAATATTTCACCGTCCATGATCTTTTTCATAATAGCTTTTAAGGCTCATAGTCTCATGTGGCCAAGCTTCATATAACATATAGACAATCTCATCTATAAGATTTTCTTGAATCATAAACATACTTTCATAAACATGCATTCTTTTCAATAATTCATAAGTTTCGTCATGCTTTAAAAGTCAATGCATCCCCAACTTCATTAAATCAATCTCATAAAAGGATATGCATATCTTTATAAATTCATCTTTCATTGTTCATGAACAAAACATGGGTTAGGCATGGGTTCATGAGAAATCAACTTAAAATCATGAGATTATATCAATTCATGCATAAAAAGTAATAAAATAATCAAGTAATTCAACATTAGAAAGGAACTCATGACATGGAAGAAAACCCTAACTCAATTGGGGAATTCTAGCTTTACAAATTGGAGAATTTGGGGACTCCATGGAGAAAAGGGTTCCATGGATGAAAACTATCATACCTTGATGCCAAAAGGTTGGAAGCAATGAAGGATTTGGAGGCTTTATGTTGAAACCCTAGCTTTCTTCTTCAACTTCTAGAGAGAGAAATATTTGAGAGGAGGAGCTTGATCTTATTTTGAGAATTGGAGAGAATGAATTTGGTTTGGGTGATTTGGGGTTTTAAAATCATTACATGGGGCTTTGAGTAGAAGGAAAAATGGCATAGTATTGAGTTAAAATAATTGGAGAAAAGACCCAAAAGTCTCTGACTAAAATCTGTCGAATTGGGTCACTGGAACCCAAAATAGGTCGTCATGCACTACCACGGCCCATCAAATGGGTCGTGAAGAATTTCTGCCCGACAAGGCTTCACTATTTCGGGCATAACGTTTTACTCTAAGTTTGGAATTAAGCAAACTTGGTGGCGTTGGAAAGAGAACTTAGAGATATTTAATTTCATAGGCCATGGGCCACCTAATTCATTTTGTGCTAGATGATATGGTCGTTTGAAGCTGACACTAAACTTTAAGTTTGATAAAAAAAAAACCTTCACAGACGACCTAACGGTCTGTGTGAAGCTTCATGGGCCATTTTGATGCTTGTGGTCTTTGACTAGTGTCTGGGGGAGAACCCCCTTCCGACATGACCCATTCATGACCACTTTCACGACACTTCTCCCTCTTCACGGCCCGTCTAAGGGTCCGTGGGAGCCAGCCTGCTTGGGGCAAGTTTTGCCTTCTTGTCACGAGCACCACAATGGACTGTGGTCCCCTTCACGACCCGTCTAGGGCTCCGTGGAGGGTTTCATGGTCTAGTTTTGGGTCTTGACAAGTCCGTTAGACCCCTTCCTAGGCTTTCTCGAATTCGAGGTGTAACAATATCTCCCCCTTGGGAACATTCATCCTCGAATGGAACTCAAACTAGCACAAAAAGAGTAAGAGAGAAACTAACAACCCAATCATAAGTAAGTCTAACCCTTAGCTCGAAGTCATAAGCAACGGTCTACCACGCGAAAGATAACCAAGAAGAAGTAAAAGCTAATAATAAAGATAAGAGAGATGGATCAACAGAAATAATACAAGAATTTATCCCAAGATATACACTAAGGATTTGAGCCATTCATCGTAAGCATATAAGCTTAGAACAGTTGATGTCCTACTTGTACGAGTTTTTTAAGGTTCATTCTTTAGTGTATGAATTGTATTGAATGTGGTTTAGGGTCATAAGGGACTGCTAGCACTAAGTCAAGTTTGAAGTCTTCCTATCAATTAAAATGTTCACATTAGTTCATGCAAGGATCAATATTAAATGACCATATATCTCAGCTAATAAAGTTTTAGGTAGCCCATAGCATATAGAATCAAAGTTATATGATTTCATCTTTCCAACGCCATAAATATTGCATCAATCTGAGTCCGGAGTAAAATATTGTTAATGTTTTTCTAGAGACACTTTCAGTAGAGTATTTAGAACCTGATTTTCATGAGTCCAATTTATGGTAATAAATTGAAGTGTGGGCCATATATGGAGCCCATGAAATCAACTTCTAAAGTGATTTTTCAACCTAATTTGTATGGTTTCAATCTACTGATCATAGATCAATTCACGGACCGTAGATTTAGCTTGCAAAATGAAGTCTGAAACTCATTTTTAGCGTGATTTTCATGGACCCAAACCGCTAGTTATGGATCAAACCATGGGTCATGGTTTGAGCTCATGAAATGATGTTCTAAGACCTTGATTTGTGGCATGGATTTCATTGATGAAATCTACGAGCTGTAGATCCAACCACGAGCCATAATTAGGCCTTGTGAATTGATCTCAACAGTTTTTAACAGAGGATATTTCAGTCTTTTTCCATTCTTCTTAAGTGTAAACCTCAACGTTTTAGTACCTAATTGAGGATTATATTATAGTATTACCTCAAAATACTCTCTTATTTTATCCCCCAAAGCTTAGAGCAAGGATCAAGAAGATCAAATCTAGGATTTCAAACTTCTCCATCAAGGTTTCCTTACACCCTACATCTACGAGTTAATTTAGCAAAATGAAAATTAGGTATTTTACCCCTAAAGTTTAATATGTTTAAAATTCTCTCTATATTCCTATTATTAAATCTTGATTTCTTTATAGAAATTTCAGTACTTAATATTAATGACATTTGATTCTTGTCCATGCTTAATATACCACATAACCTTCTTTTAGATAGGAGTTATTTGAAAACCTTGGCATACTATTTCATATGCATTGTTTTCATGAGTAAAGTAAATTACACTTCTTAAAGAAGTAGTTCAGAAAGAGTTTCAAGAAAGCATGAATTGCTTCAGGTGCATTAGTTTCTTAAAGAAAGGATATTTGACTTTAAAGAAAGTGTATCTCATATTTGAGAAACTATAGTAAAAATTTTAGAAAAGCATAGTTAAGTTTTTGGAATTTAGTTAAGTTTTAAAGAAGTATTATTGAGCATAGGCTCAAAGTATCAAAGTTTCAGTTTTTTCTCCTAAAGTGGAACAAAATATCGTTATTGAGCATTATTGCATTATTTCAGTAGTATTGTGCACTAAGTTGGGTAAGGATTCAGGCAATCCAAACCCTAGAACTGCACAACAGCATAGGATAGGATCATGTTGTTCATTTGGGCAACTCCTCAAAAATCCCCTAGTAAGGTCTTAGAGATTGGGTTCATTAGTTAAGTTCATCCTTTATCCTTGAAAGGTATAAGATGAATCTGGCAACATGGGAAAAACATTGTATCATCATGAACTCACATGATGGTTGTCTATTAGAGAAGCTCCCCAAGAAAAGTAAAGTTATATTATTTTTAGTATTTGATATATTACATGTATCTCAATTGTAAAGCTTTGTTGTTAACATGTACTTGCATACTTTACAATTCGGTTGACTTTATATTAATTTGTATATAGAGTTATTAATTCAACTCAGCTTATTCAGTTTATGTAATTGTTCATTCTGCTATTTTACATATGGTACATTTCATGTATTGACACTATTTGGCACTGCATTTTCAAATGATGCATATTTTTTAAAAAAATGGTGAACACTTAAATATGTCATCGAACTTTGAAAAAAGGCTCATTTATGTCATCCATTAAAAATTTGGCTCATTTCAATTAAAAAAAATAATGGTGTGGATAAGCCTACAGCATAGATGAGCCAAACTTTTAAAGGATAACGATGATCATTTTCTCAAAGTTTGATGACATTTTGAGCTTTTTCCCTTATTAAACATGACAACTAAAAATAAAAAATCTATTTTTAAATAGCAGACAAGTAAAAGTGAACGAATAGAGTATAATTCTGAAACCTTTTAAGTTAACTTTATTTACTCCAACTAATACTTAAATATCACATTAACTTTTAGTATTAATAAAGTTCATCGAAGTAATCTAATAATTTTGTCATTATTAATATATTATATATATATATATATATATATATATATATTAGTATTGACAAGTATTTCTTCCAGCCTTGTCAGTTCAGTTAGTTATTGCTTTGAGTCATTCAAGCAAGTTAATTGCTTACTTTAACCTTATCACATACTTGTACATTCAATGTACTGATGTCATTCGACATGCATCGTCTTATGATGCAGATACAGGTGCTCAGGATCATCAATAAGTGTTTCGTTGAGATCATTTGACACTCCAGACAGCTTTGGTGAGCCTTCTTATATTCCGGAGGAATTCACCTTTACCTTACCGTTAGTAGTTTTGAGATGTTGTGGGTCTTGTGCTGATATCCTTCTGTAATAGTAGAGGCTTCATAGATAGTTTAAAAGTCGAGGAGTCTCTCATTATTTCTTTTGTTGTTGAGATATTTTGAGGCCATGAGACAGTTAATTATAACTTGTTAATTATTTTCCGATATTTATTGAACTTGAGTTCAAATTGAGTTTTTAAAGTTTATTTATGCATTTGTAGTTTCCATATTGCTCGAGTTAGTCTTCCGCTTGTAGTCAGTCAGGATGAGGGTTCGCTTGGGGACCATCAATAGTTCTCGAGTGCTGGCCACGTCCAGGGTGTAGGCTGGGCTGTGACATCTTAAATATACTTTCTCCTCATTCTCCCATAGTGCATTACTTATTTATTATTGTATTGTTGGAGTTCATACTTTTAATATAATACTAGTTTTGACGCACGTGTGTTGCACGTGAATATCAAACCATGTACTACACTATTTTTAAAAATAATGTGAATATTATTTAATGAGAAAATTAAGTAAGAAATTATGATAAAGTATAAGTTCCTATGAATAGTGGATGTAAATTTTCTTATGATTACTACTAAAAGTTAGTCACTCTTAAAATGCGATAAGACACAAGTACCCCCATAGACTATGACTGAAATCTCAGAACACACCTTAAATAAACAGGTCACATTACCCCCCCCCCCCCAAACTCATTTTTTTTTAATTTTGTCCACCTTTTGGCTTATGTAGCACATTCAGCGACTCCACACAATTGAGGTGTGTGAGAGATATTTAGATGCCACGTAAGCCAAAAAGGTGCACCAAATTACAAAAAAAATGGGTTCAGGGGTAATAAGACCTTAAATTTGTTAAAGTGTGTGTCTTAGATTTTGTTCNCTGGTAGGGTATAGTAGGTGCTATCATGACTCGAGAAATCGGGTCGTGACAATCACTTAGTTACACCTCTTAAATATATTATCTCCTTACTGCCCCATGGTGCGGTACTTAGTTATTATTGTATTGTTGGAGTTCTTACTTTTAATATATTATAATATAAATATTGATATAAAATATATAAGATATGATATACTAAATTAGATTATTATATTAATTTAACTTTCATGTTAGGGAGTATTCAAATTTCACAAAACTTAAGAGAAGAATAGAAAACATAAAAAAATTCTTAGTTTTAAAATGTAAGGAAACCCCTCCATTTATAGTTAACAAAGTATAGCATGAGCATGTGTATATTGTTTCGTATCATAAAATCACAAATGATTCAAAAAGTCGTAACCATTCAATGTGAAATGGTGTCTTCTTTTAATATCATATCATATAATATACAAAATGAATAAAATATAAAATATAGAAGATATACTAAATATGGTGTTTTAAGAAGAAGAAGAAGAACAATGAAAAACATTAAAAAATTAGTTAAAAATTTTTAGGAAACCCCTCTTTTTATAGCCAACAAAGGGTAGAGTATCAAAAAATGGTTTTTGTGCCTTATAAAAACAAAATCACAACCCTTTAGAAAAGTCACAATCCTTCAAAAAGATCGCAACTCGTCGAATAAGTCATAACTCTTTGAAAAAGTCACAACCCTTCGAAAAAGTCACAAATCTTTGAAAAAGTCGCAATCCTATAGAAAAGTCACAACCCTTCGAAAATGTCACAACTCATCGAAAAAAGTTATAACTCTTTGAAAATTTCACAACCCTTCAATGTGAACAGGTGTCTGCTTAGTATAATATAATATAATATAACATAATATAATATAATATAATATAATATAATATAATATATTTAAGTTAGGTAGTCCATTCATTCTTTAACGTAGATAGATAGTTGCTGCAAAAGTATATTTATGGCCATGTAAATGAGTACATATTATATAGATAGTCTTCTCTTTTAAAGTTGATTATTTCATTCTCCTTGTTGGATCAATTTTTGTTGATCTATCTAGTTTACCCACAAAAATATTGTAATTGCATAATTGAACAACTCTCACAATCTTTCTTGTTTTAAGAAGATGAAAAGAAAACTCAGAAAATTGTAGTTTAAAAGTGTGAAAAAACTATTTACATATTGACAACAAAGGGATATAGAATTGTCTAATTATAATTTGACATGAAATTTCAAAAAATAAAGAAGACTTTTAATTTAAGGTTATGTAGAATATATAAAAATGTTTTTAACTTTGTGGTTTTAAAGATGCACCCCGGCCCTCCAAGAAAAAAATATTTTATATTAAACTAAATAAAAACAAAAGTACAACAAATAAATTTGAAAAGGAGGAGTACCTATTAAATCTAGTTTGGACTCTTCAAACAACTTTTTAATCATATATTTTTCTCCAACAGTTTGAGACTTACACAACTTGAACACCAAGTTGTAGTTTGTGCAACAGAAAATCATTGAACTTCTTGTCAAGTAGAATTTGCTGCATCAATGTTATTATGGCTATGAAAATGAGTACCTATTAATTATCTAGATGGTCTTCTCATTTGAAGTTGAGTTATTCCATTCTAATTGTTGCATCTATTTTTGTTGATTTGTGTAGTTTACTCAAAAAAATATTGTAATTGGATAATTGAACAACTCTCATAATCTTCCTTGTTTTAAGAAGAATAAAAACTTACAAATTTTGTAATTTAAAAGTATGAGAAAACCTCTCTATTTATAGACAACAAAGGATAATATTAAAAGATGTTTATCATGCCTTATCAGATAAGTCACAACCCTTTAGGAAAATCACAACTTTTCAAAAATGTCATAATTTTCCGAAAAAGTCACAACTCTATAAAATGTCACAACCCCTCGGAAAATTCATTACTCATCATTGTGAAAAGGTGTCAGCTTTTAATATAATATAGAACAAATAAATAAATATAATATAAAATATAAAATATATAAAATTTGGTGTTTTATGTTGGGGGTATTATAGTAATTTAACATTCAAGTTAGGGAGTTCATGCTTTTAAGGTAGTATAGATAGATAAATAAATATTGATATAAAATATAGAAGATATACTAAATTGGATGTTTTTAGTTGGAGTATTATATTAATTTAATATTCATGTTAGGGAGTGTTCAGATTTCACTGAACGTTGAGACTGTGAACATTTGTAAATCAAACTTTAGTTTTTAAGAAGAGAAGAATAGAAAACATAAAAATGTCGTAGTTTAAAAATGTAAGGAAACCCCTCCATTTATAGTTAACAAATGGTAGTATGAGCATGTGCATATTGTTTCTTATCATAAAAGTCACAATCCTTTAGAAAGGTCACAGCTCATCGTAAAAGTCATAACTCCTTGAAAAAGTCGTAATCATTCAATGTGAAATGTGTCTTCTTTAATTATAATATAATATAATATAGAAAATATACTAAATTGAGTGTTTTAAGAAGAAGAAGAACAATCAAAAACTTTTTTAAAATTGTAGTTTAAAAATATGAGGAAACCCCTCTTTTCATAGCAACAAAAGGTAGTGTATGAAAAAATGTTTATTGTGCCTTATCAAAAAAAAATTCACAACCCTTTAGAAAAGCCACAACCCTTCAAAAGGTCACAACTCATCGAAAAAGTCACAACTCTTTGAAAAAGTGAAGACTCTTCAAAAAAGTCACAACTCTTCGAAAAAGTCGCAAGCCTTCACAACCATTCGAAAATGTAACAACTCATCGAAAAAGTTATAACTATTTGAAATTGTCACAACGCTTCAATCTGAAAAGGTGTCTTCTTTAATATAATATAATATAAATATAATGCAATATAAAATATAGAAGAAATATTAAATTTGGTGTTTTAAGTTGGGGGTATTATAATAACTTAATAAAGAATCTCTTTTACTTTATGGTCTTAAAGATGTGCCCCCACCCCCCAAGAGAACATAACATTCTCTATTAAACTGAATAAAAGTAAAAGTACAACAAATAAATTGGAAACGACGGAGAACTTATTAATCTAGTTTGGACTCTTTTAACAAGTTTTTGGTCAAATCTTTTTTCTCCAACCGTTTAAGACTTTTCAGAGCTTGAACACGAAGGTGTTATGGCTGTGAAAATGAGTACATATTAATTATCTAGATAGTCTTCTCATTTGAGATGAGTTATTTCATTCTCCTTGTTGCATCACTTTTTGTTGATCTATCTAATTTACCCACAAAAAATATTGTAATTTCATAATTGAACAACTCGCACAATCTTCCTTATTTTAAGAAGAATAGAAAACTTACAAAAATCATAGTTTAGAAGTGTGAGAAAACCCCTCTATTTATAGACAACAAAGGATAGTATGAAAATGTGCTTATCGTGCCTTATCAGATAAGTCACAACCCTTCAGAAAAGTCACAACTCTATAAAAAAAGTCACAACCTTTCAGAAAAGTCACTACCCATCAATGTGAAATGGTGTCAGCTTTTAATATATTATAGAATAAATAAATAAATATAATGTCACAACCCAGACCGTCGTGATTGGCACCCACACTAATCCTCCGATAGGAGAACCATTACTACTAACCAACTAGCCCCAAAGATAAACATTTAAAGATACGGAAGCAATTTTAAATGCAGAAATAAATTGGAGTTCCCATAAACTCCAAAAGTTTGACAAACCATTACCAAAACATTTGCGGAAAACAACGCCTAGAACCTGAAAGTCAATGTACCAAAACTCTACTAACGACAAGTCTAAGAACAAGGGGTACAACCCCAAAACTAAACAAGTTAATATCTAAAGTACTAGTCTAAGTCTAGACAGAGAATGGACTAAACAGAATGAGAACTCATGGCAGCCTGGAAGAACTGGCTCACCCTTGAATTCGGTCTCGATCAGCGATCTCCTAAATAAGGTCTGTCAGTAGCCGACTGAAGATGCCATGTACTCAACAAAGAAAGAGCAAATGCAGTATTAATACACAACCACAGTGTACTGATAGGATCACGCAGCTACTCCCATAAGCACAATATACGAAGACAATCACAATATAATAAGCACACATATATGGAATACAATTCAGTTATCATTTCAGGAGCAATGTACAATTCGACATTCTCATTAGCAATAGATATAGCAACACAATGGTCCTCTCATGGAACCTATACTCAAACTGTTAGTGTGCCGGAACGTGACACCCGATCCCAATTAATGTGTAGGAACGTGACACTCGATCCAAAATATGTGTCAAAACGTGACACACAGTCCAAATATGTGTCAAAACGTGACACCCGATCCAAAATATGTGTCAGAATGTGACACCCGATCAAATGTATGTGTCAGAACGTGACACTCAATCTCATCAGCACAACCACAACCACAATCACATCATAATGTACAATACTCAAGTCATATAGTCAAGTACACAAGTTCATGACATGCATCGTTCACAATCATTTCATTAGGTTTGTTTCCACATTGTATCGGATTCGCATACACGCATGCATACAATATAGTAACTAATCCACATACATCACACAAGCAGGAAATCAAACCATCACCTACCTCAAATAAAGCTTGAATCCTCCTAAGACATTTGATTCTTCCCTTTTTGGATTCTTTCCGCGTGTTCTAGGTCTACAAACAAGTAATATATAACGCAAGGATCAATAAATTAAAGTTTAATACCGGATTATAACAAACCCAATAACCCAAGATCAAACCCATGATCTCAATGCCCAAATTAGGTCTTTTTCCACCATTAACTTCATATCAAAACCTTCCCCCAATAATAATTACCCAAAAATCTAAGTTCTACGGATCGTAAAACGAATTAGGGGAGTGAAATCCTTACCTTTAGTGCTAGAAAAGGTGGAAAACCTTCAAGAAATAACCCTGGTCGTCTCTTAGCTCTCAAGAATGAAACTTGCAGAAAAATAACATTTTTGGGATTTAATCCCGACTTAAGTCGCGACTGGACCTCTACGGACCCCATCCCGCCATAGCGGCCCTGCCTTAGCAGGTTGCGCGGAGACAGAACGTCTGAATTAGAGTTTCAAACCCCCATTTCACAACACACCTTCAACCTATGACATTCAAAAACTACATGTTCATGCTAAGATCAGTTTCGGGAGTTTTACTCGCTCGAATTCGATTCCGTAAAGCCGTACAGGCTCCTTAACGTCTTGGCTATCCACTCATGTAATCAAATTCATTATAATACCTCTTATTCATTACCAGATTTCCCTAGACCTCACATGACTTCGATTTCGTCCAAATCTGGACTAGGCTAAAAATTTCCAAGTTACTACTCAAAAGTTTTCTGGCCCCAAATTCCTCCATTGGATTTTCCCTAACGACGGAATCAGGTCGTTACATATAATATAAAATATAGAATATATACTAAATTGGGTGTTTTAAGATGGAATATTATAGTAATTTAACATTCAAGTTAAGGAGTTCATGCTTTTAAGGTATAGTATATATAAGTGTATATCAAACATTAATATATATTCATAAAAAAAAAACTTTTGTCATACATTAAAAAAGCAACCACAACTGTTGAAAATTGAATCAAGACCGATAGTCCTAATCGAAAAAAAAAAAGTTAATGGTTTATCGATAACGAATTATTGGTTTAGCGATTTCAGTAACAATTTTAATTTTTTGTATTATCGAGTTATCGGTTCTTAACGGTTTGATGTTTTTTCTTAATGGGTTAACCGATAACTCGATAGTAAATTAAATAATATTATTTATACATTTGGTATATAAAATCCTTGACATAGAGTTCAGTTTCATACTTTTGTTTCTGGTTGTCTCAAACTCTCGGTTATTCTGTAATTGGCTTTTCGTTCTTTCTGCTGCAGCTGTTTAGCTATATTCGTATGGACTTTTGTTGTTGTTACGACAGGCGGAGAGCAGTGCCCGTCAGCCTCACGACATAATCAGAGTGAGGCTCTCACGCTCTCTCTCTCAAACCCAGCCAAAGGAGCACATCTAGTTGAAAGACTCTCATTCTTATTTAGAATGGGAAGATCTTTCAGTTCGTAAAAGCTGACAATATTTGATTTTGAGCAAGATGCAATCTGTCAATTGATCATGTGCTCTATCACCTTATTTCTAAGTAATTTTCAATGATTTTCTTGTGTCAAATCTTAACGGTTAAATCGATAAGGATCAATAATCGATAAGTCAATATCTTAATGGTTTAGCATGTCGACAAATCAATAACAAATAAGTCAACTCAATAAACTTCAAAATTGAACTGAACTGATTGATACACCGCCCTAAAAAGCAACTATAATTGGGTCTTTCAACATTTTGTTTTAGTTTTACTTTTTTATTTTCAAAAATTGGGTGGAGGGGGAGGGGAATGGGTCTTTCATCACCAACATCACCATATTTGTACTTATTTATCATCTCACTAGAAAGTTCAAAGCTTGGCCCCATGGATCCAGCCGAGAATGCCGGTCCAAAATCTTAACATCGAACCACGTGGCAATCCGACCAGCATTTTGGCAAATCTGCCAGCAGCCATTGTCCGTTGGTGATGAGTGATGACATTTATATTTTTCCTTTAATGAGCTCTCCTGTCTCAATTTATGTGACATATTTTGAATTTTGAGATTCAAATAAATTTACTTTTGATTGTAAATTTTTCATATTTCTTCTAAATATTTTGGATTGTTCGTTATTGTGACTTATAGTACTTTTACGTAATTTACAACTATATAAAATTTATTTCAAAAAAATTGAAAATTTCATGCACAAATTCTCGATCAAAGTTAAATTACTTGACTCTCAAAACATAAAATGTGTCACATAAATTAAAACAAAGGAATATGTATTTATTAACTTAACCTTAGTTATACAAAAAAAATTATACTAAAACTATTGTTTTATGTCTTAAAATAAAATGCAATTAAGTTTCAATAAGGTACAAACTACGTCACCTAATAAGTATGACCTAAATTATTACACGAAAGTGACCAATATCTACTACTTTCAGACCCTTTTTATTGCACCTGCAAATTTTGGAAAATGCGTTTATTAACAAATAAAGATAGATGAACAAGTGTTAATTAATACTTTCTATTTTATATTAACTGAATTTGTGCGATAATGCGAAAAATATTTAAAGACATAATCTAAATTTTACTCTCCACTATTGCTTTTTGTAAAATCATAAATACTCACTCCGTCCAACAATAGTTGTCCACTATACTATTTTGGAATGTCCAACAATACTTGTCCACTTTATGAAATCAATTAATAATTTCACTTAGTTCATAATTTACCCTTATCATTAAATATAGTTTTTTTTATTACATTTTTCAAGACATTATATTTATTATATTCAAAGTGTGATATTATAAAATTACCCTTCTAGTTATAGTTTCTTAAGAAGTGGACAAAGTCTATAATGGACAAGTATTGTTAGACAAAGGAAATATAATTTTGCAAGAAGTACAATTTATCTGCTAGAAAATACTCCCTTGGTTCCTATTTATATGTCACCAATTTTTATTTCACTTGCATTAAGAAATTAAGTAAGTTTACTATTCTACCCTTATTTAATTTTTTTAATCAACTTTTCAATCAATGAATTTGAATTAATTTATTTTGATTAATTAATTTGACCAATGAATTTGAATTAATTTATTTTGATTAATTAATTTGACCAATGAACATGAATTATTCATTTAGTTTTTATATGTTGGTCAAATGTATATTTTCAAGGCTAATAACTCACAGGGTAAAATGGGAAGAATATTGTAATTTATGCATTTTTAGTTAGGATGACAAATAAAAAGGAACGGAGGGAATATCAAACTTCATTAAATGAAAGGACAAATATGAAAAAAAAATTCAGAAATCTATCTTGAGATTTGAACAACTCAAATAACAAAAAAGCCCCAAAATTTGAGTTAATATGGAATAAATGGAGTACTTTCTTATTATTAGTATGTTTTAAAAAATTATTTTTAATATTTAAACATAATTTACATTAAGGGTAATGCTAAATGGCCAGAAAATTTGACCAGAAATTTAAAAAGTCTATAATATCTTTTTTATTTTAAAATAAACTAATCTTTTTTTCATTTTTTAATTAAAAAGTATTAAAGTTAAAAAGGTAAAAATATTCAAAAAGGTAAAATAACATAGGTAAAATACCATTCTAGCCAAATTTTATGGCCAAAAGGATTTTTCCTTATATTAAACTTACTTTTGCACTCATTAACATGATTTTCCTTTTTAAACCCCAAAAAGTTTATTTCATAATTTAAAGTCACATTCTAAAAGAGATTATTTCTTAAATTTCCTTTCCAACGCCACCTAAATTAAAATGAGGGGTGCAGTAACTTTTTTTCTTTCTTAATATTCAACTTTTTCCAAATCACATTCAAATACACGATATTTTTCATAATCCAACATCAAATTCTCTCTTTTAAATTTGGTTATTTCGATTCCATAACAAATACTACACCAAATCCAAATCGAGGACTATGCAAAATTGCAAATTAAGCAAGTATTCATTAAACAATTACAGTATATCACTAGAAAAGAATATGTATTTGCTCATGCTTATTTGTATACTTGCAAGTTTGGAGGCCCAACAGAGGCCCAAATCCATAAAAACAAAAACAAAACATAACAAAACAACGGACGGGACTTCAAGTCACTATTAAGTTTTGCTAGTAATTTCAACATGAACTATGATTTTTCTTTGTAAAAATATTATTTTCATCGAGTTAAAAAAGAAAACGATAACAGTAACAACTAATTTACCATAATCTAAAGAAATTAAGTGGCATTCATAAATTGTATATATCAATCAAATTTAATGATTTGAGAATTAAAATATGTTTAGTTATTTTTTTTATACAAAATAAAATAAGACATAAACTCAACACATAAGGGGCAACATATGTCCATTTTAAGTTAAATGATAGTTTTATTACCATAAATATAAAAGGAGGGAGGTTTATGTGATACTTATTATAAAGTCAACATCCAACCAACATGGGTTGTGGTTAGGGGCAGAGCCAGCCTTCTGGTTCATTCGAACTCCCTTCGGCGGAAAATATTATTATTTATACATAATTAAAAAAAAAATTATGTATATACAGTAGATGTCGAACTCCCTTTGATTAGTTCGTGTGTTTAGTTCTTTCGATTTTGAATTCCCTTATTAAAAATTCTAGCTCTGCCACTGGTTGTGGTCAGTGGCGGACCTAGGATTTTCATTCAGGGGGTTCGAAAAATAAAAGTATAAACATGTAAATAAGCCTTTAGAAATGGAAACCTTGAATTCTTTTGGGTTTAAAACCAAATTTTTAGCACATTTTTTAAAGTAAAAAAAAACTAAAAAAAACTTGAAAAATAGAACTGAAAAATAAAAAGAAAAACCTAAAAAAACTGAAACTGAATAAGAAAAAAATAAAATGCTTTCACTGGGATTCAAACCGGTGACATACAACTTAATTGCAGGGGTATTTTCCACTGCGCCATCAATTTCTCTTTGTTACTGAGGGGGTTCAAAATTTATATATCTACAGAAATACAGAAAATTTACCTTATATATATCGTGTAACTTTTTGCCCCTGGATACCATGTGGGTCCTCCCCTGGTTGTGGTGCACTAGTTGAAGTGTTTCAACCTTAACCAGAGATTTCGAGTTTGAGTTCTGGGTATGGAGAAAATCTTGTTGGGAGCGCCACCCCTGAATGGGCCCTGCAGAGCGCGATTTGGATTTAGTCAGAGCTCCAACGTGGGCTCCGGATACTGGATGGGAAAAAAAAAATAGTCAACATCCAATTAAGACACAACTCCGGATTAGTAATTAGACGATTTCAATAGATTTGAAATGTATTTTATTGAACGATTTGTATTATTAATTTGTGCTCAAAAAGTTCAGAATAAGTTTTACTGGTCCATTCTGAGAGTTCTTTACACTTGACCCTTCCTTTCTTCGAAGAAATATAGAAGTAGGGATGGCAATGGGGCAGGGAGAATGCAGACGAGGAGGGTTTAAGGCTATGTGGGGTGGGGCCGTTTTAAAGTTGTGCAGGGCGGATTGAAGTGGATTTTTAAAAAAATTAATGCGGGGTGGGTTGCGGGTATATGTGATTTTATGTGGATTCAAACTTAATTTTAACTTTTTACATGTTATAAGAGTGATAAAGCATTATTTATTAAGATGATTTCTTTAAACTTACTAAAATATGTAAGATAGTAAATGAAAATTTGGTTCAAGAAATAATGAATTTCTTACATGTTTTCCAATTGACCTCTAAAAATAATTTTTTAAGTCATTATATATTAAATTAATACAACTTAATGAAAAAATAAATTTTATTTTATTAATTAAATTAATACAACTTAATGAAAAAATAAATTTATTTTTATGAATTTTATTGTTAGTATCAAACTTAACCAGAAAAATAAATAATTAAAAAAATTATGCGGTACGGATCTATGCATGACGGGGCGGAGCGGGTTGAAAGTGAAAAAAATTATTATGCGGAATGAAGCGAGGCGATTTAAAATTTTACGGGTTAAGCTCAACTCGTCCCACCCCGCACCGCCCCATTGCTATCCTTATTTAAAAGTCGATTACAAAGACTATGAATGATGAATTGAAATGTCACTACTTCTCAGGTCAATGCACAAGTCTTGCATTGGAAATTCCACATCAAAGCAACAATAGACAAATTCATTTATTTGATGACTAATGTTACTCTTTTAATTATGTAATAATAGTCGAATTTAAGCCAATTTTTCATTAAGTTAAAAGGATTTTATAAATTGTAAGCTCTTTAATTTGTGCTATTTCTTTTCTAATAACTCTACAAAGTTATGAACGGAAACACATAAATTGTAAAGTGCTTAGAAATTGCGTTCAATTTATCTTTTTTTTTTCTTACATTTTAAAATATATATATATATATATATAGGAGTACGGAAAGGAGAAACAAGGAAGACAATTATAAAATGAGAAATTAAATTCTTATCAATAAAATAAAAATTCAGATAATTAATAAACTGAACTACTAATTTTATTTATTTTTTTGTCTTGCATCAATAATTGTAAAAACATTTCGTTGAATTTTCAAGTCTTCGCACGAGTGTTGAATTCGAATGAAAGCTATTTTTAACAAAAAAAAATATTCACTATAATCAAAGAAAGAGGATAGGGATTAGAGGGAAAGTCAAGAAAAGACTGCTGCTTTTTATCAAATTATTATTAATCATTTCAAGTAAATGCACAACGTCTTTGAATTTCAAGAAAAGACGGCCGTTTTTACTATAATTTATATATATAATAAAGAAAAGCAGTTTGCAATGTGCTTAAATCAAGTGACAAGTTAATTAAAAGTCACTTGGCAATTATTAAATTTAAACTAATTAGTCTTTCAAAAAGGAAAAAAATATTAGTTTTTTTTAAAAAAAGAAATTGGTTAAATTAAAAATAGAAACATGTGGCTGTAGAATTCTAAATGAACTCTACTATTGATCATTTTCAGATATGATAAAATAAATTTAAATATATTTAATTTAAATATTAAATTAAAAGATACAAATATAGGAACACTTTTACTAATAATAATGACATCTTACTAGTTCTAAGAATAGAATAGATACTACTCCCTCCGTCCCTATTTACTTGTCCATATTTCCTTTTTTAGTTGTCCTTATTTAGTTGTCCATTTTGACAAATCAAGAAAGGACAACAAATGTTTTCCTATTATACCCTTATTTACACTTCTTGAAAATTGTGAAAGTGTATGTTGTTTTCCTCCAATTTATTTCACTTGAATTCAAATAAGTGGTTGTAATTTTGAAGTGAAAAGTTGTCATAAGGGTAAAATTGTAACTTCACTGTGCTAATCATTGTTGCCTTAATCTGTGTGTCATTTCTAAAGTGGACAACTAAAAAGGGACGGAGGGAGTAGAACTCACTCTTTGTATCTCACTGATGGAAACTCTAGTTTCCGTGTACACTTTGTTTGATATTAATCTAAGTTGATCTATTTTACCAAAATAAATAAATATCAATAATAATAAAATAATAGTAATTATAATAATAGTATGAATAATATTAATAAATAGAATAATAATAACAATAGTAATGATAGTAACAGTAGCAGTAGCAATAATACTACTACTAATAAAATTATAAAAAAAATAAAAACAAACCAAAAAAAAAAAAGGAAAAGGAAAGAAGATAAATGAGAAAACGTGCGGGGGTGGGTGGGGTAATCTAATTTTCATAATAATAATTTTTAAAAAAATAACAAATAAACAAAAGGGAAAAAAAAGAAGGGAAAACGTGGGGCTCGCAAATAGAAACTCATAAGTAAAAGAGTTCTAAATAAACTTTTACTATTTTATAAACTTATCATTTTAGATTTGTAAAATAAATTTAAATATATTTGATTTAAATATTAAAATTAAAAGATAAAAATATAAAACACTATTATTAATAATAATGATATCAACAACAACAACAATAATAATAATAATAATAATAATAATA